>NW_027555736.1:156855167-157300167 GCF_003287225.1 Phascolarctos cinereus
CCCAGGGTTCTAAGAGTAACCCCTTAAGGTTGGATGTAGTTTTCTAGTATTATAGCTCACAAAATCCAAGCTGTATTTACCTCATTGATTATTAATTAATATTAGTTAGCCACCCAGATTCAATTAGACTTCAGAAACAGGTGTTTATTAAAGTCATATAATAAGAGTGGTTGGTATAAAGCATCCCCTCCCAAAAAACTGCAAATGCACACTCCCACAAGTATATATCATTCCAGGGAAAGTGGGCTCAAGCTTAGGGAGCAAAAGTGGGGAAGGACAAACCCACATAAATCATTGGCATTTTTATACATTACTAACAAAGCCCAACAGCAAGAGATAGAAAGAAAAATTCCATTTTAAGTTACCATAGACAATATAAAATATTTAGGAGTCTACCTGCAGAAACAAACCCAGGAACTATATGAACGCAATCACAACACACTTTTCACACAAATAAAGTCAGATCTAAATAATTAGAAAAATATCAGTTGCTCATGGGTAGGCTGAGCTAATATAACAAAAAAGACAATTCTACCTAAATTAATTTACTTATTCAGTGCCATACCAATGAAACTACCAAAAAATTTATAGAGCTAGAAAAAACAATAACCAGATTCATCTGGAATAACAAAAGGCTCAGAATATCAAGGGAACTAATGAAAAGAAATGCTAGGGAAGGTAGCCTAGCCATACCAGATCTTAAATTGTATTATAAAGCAGCAATTACCAAAACTACTTGATACTGGCTAAGAAATAGAGGGGTGGATCAGTGGAATAGGTTAGGTACATAAGACACAGTAGTCAATGACTATAGTAATCTACTGTTTGATAAAACCCAAGGACCCCAGCTTCTGGGATAAGAACTCACTGTCTGACAAAAACTGCTGGGAAAACTGGAAAACAGTATGGCAGAAACTGGGCATAGACCAAATCTTACACCATATACTAAAATAAAGTCAAAATAGGTACACGATTTAGATATAAAGGCTGATACTACAAGCAAACTGGGAGAGCAAGAAATAGTTTACCTGTCAGATTTATGGAAAACGGAAAAATTTATGACCAAACAAGAGACAGAGAACATTATGAAATGAAAAATGGATGATTTTGATTACATTAAATTGAAAAGGTTTTACACAAACAAAGCCAATGCAACCAAGATTAGAAGGAAAACAGAAAATTGGGAAAGAATTTTTATAACCAGTGTCTCTGATAAGGTCCTCATTTCTAAAACACATAGAGAATTAAGTCAAATTTATAGGAACACAAGTCATCCTCCAATTGATAAATAGTCAAAGGATATAAACAAGAAGTTTTCAGATGAAAAAATTAAAGCTCTCTATAGTCATATGAAAAAATGCTCTAAATCACTATTGATTAGAGAAATGCAAATCAAAATAACTCTGAAGTACCACATCACACCTACCACATTGACTAACATGACAGCTTCAAGACTATAAGAAACCCAGCAAAAGCAGCATCATATCTAAGGGGAATGAGAGCTACACTAAGGTAGAAATAGAAAATGATAAATGTTGGAGAAGATGTGGAAAAATTGGAACACTAATGCATTGTTGGTGAAGTTGTGAACTGATTCAACCATTTTGGAGAGCACTTTACCTTTTGACCCAGCAATACCTCTTCTAGTGCTATATCCTAAGAGATCATGAAAATGGGAAAAGGACCCACATGTAGAAAAATATTTATAGCAGTTCTTTCTATGGTGGCAAACAATTGGAAATGGAGGGGATGCCCATCAACTGGGTAATGGCTAAACAGGTTGTGGTATATAAATGTAATGGAATACTATTGTGCTGTAAGAAATGCAAATGGACTTCAGAAAAACCTGGAAAGACTTATATGGACTGATGCTGAATGAAGTGAGCAGAGCCAGGAGAATATTGTACACAGTAACAGCAACATTGTACAATGACTAACTTTGATAGACTTAGCTCTTCTCAGCAATGCAAGGATCTAAGACATCTCCAAAAGAGTCATGGTGTAAAATGCTGTCCACATCCAGAGAAAGAACTATGGAGTCTGATTGCAGATCAAAGCATACTATTTGCTCTTTTTTTCTTCTGTTTTGTTTTGTTTCTTCTTTCTTATGATTCCTCCCATTGGTTCTAATTCTTCTTTAAAACATGACTAACATGAAAAAGTATTTAATAGGAATGTATATGTACAGCCTATATCAGATTGTATGCTGTCTTGGGGAGGGGGAGAAAATTTAAAACTCAAAAGCTCATGGAAGGGCAGCTAGGTGGCGCAGTGGATAGAGCACCAGCCCTGAAGTCAGGAGGACCTGAGTTCAAATCCAGCCTTAGACCAAACAGTTGACACACTTACTAGCTGTGTGACCCTGGGCAAGTCATTTAACCCCAATTGCCTTTAAAAAAAAAACTGAAAAAAATTTTTTTTTAATTTTTTTGAAAAAAGCTCATGGAAGTGAATGTTGAAAACTAAAAATAAATGAATTAATTTTTTAAAAAGTGGGAAAGGGCTAACTCACAATGCTTGATTTCACAGAAGTCTATTTCTACCTTTGTGGAGCTCTTGTTTCCCTTAGGTATGATGCTGCTTTTGCTGAGTTCCTTGTAGAGTCTTGAAGCTGTCTTTTCTCTGGATCCCTAGTCTGCCCTTGGATGTGGATGCATACACTGCTGCCACTCGCTGCAATTCTGGGGACACTGATAACATGTCTGTAGGAAGTCCAAAATCTTCTGACCTTTTGGAATTCATAAGGTCAACCTCTGGTCAAGGAGGGGAAGGAAAAGGAGGGAAAAAAAGGTTGTAGAAACTCTTTTCTTCCTCATATCCCAAATAATTCCCTCTCAGGGACTTGGCTGGAACAGCCTTTCTCAATGAGTTTGCCTATCATTCAAATGCTGGTCCAAATTGATTTGCTCTTTTATCCAAACTCCACAGAGCATAACTGAGCCTCCTCAACTATATATCCTAATATACTTCCTGTGTGATGTAATTTCATTTTATTAAAGAACTGTACTTCTTTTCCAACTTTATTAATTAGATTGTTCACCTTTGATTGACTGATTCAATAAAGATTCAATCAGGAATTAACATTTTGTTAATTATTTCAATTAGGGTTAGGATAAGTCATTTATTTTTACACATTTCATGATTTTATTATTTTGCACAATAATTCCTTTTTTGTTTTTAGTATTGCCAATTCTAATTAAATATTGTTGATGGCCATAGGATCTAGTTGAAAGAGAGGAGAGAAGGGGAAAGAGAAGAGATTACAGCATGTTTAGCTTTTTTGGTGGTTGATTTATATGATATAAATCCATGCCAGTTTCCTAAGTGGTCATCAGCTGTGAACTTAGAATCTATTGGATGAGATAGTTTCTCTCTCCCCAGTATTTATGAATAAATAGTCATACTCCCTAGAGCAAAATATCCACAAACTCTAAAGAAGGCCTTTCAGCCTAGGAGTCTGGTGAATTTGGATCAGCAAATTCAATATTGGTCTTTTCTCCCAGGCTATTCCTTTAGCTCTCCCGCTAGGATTGCTATAAGTGAGCTATTACAAACCCTGAGTAAAGTGCATATTATGAATTTATTTAATCCAGACAACCCACACAGCCTTTTCATAGTCTCATTAGCTTCAGCAAATACTTTCATTCATGCTCGCAGGAAACAAACACTTAAGTATGTGCATGGCTCTTGATAAGCGCGTTTCAGAATGATACGAAGATAAATAAAGCTCAGTCCCTGCCATGAAGGAGCTCTGTGTGGGCCAACGTGGGCTATGGGCTCTATGAAATCACCTGTAATCACGGTAGTAATGATCACTGTGGTTATAGGATTGACTTAAGAGGTATTTGCTGTGATATAAATATTTAAATCCACATACTCTGGAATATAAATCTAATATGTCTTATCAGAAGGATTTAAATTGGTGAAGTTTTTTAGTCCACGGAAATGAGTGAATAGCTCAAATTTATATAGCTCTTTTAAAAATACTTTTCTCATAACAGCCTCAAGCTACAGAAGAGAAAATGAAGGTTCAAAGGCTTTTAGTGATTTCTGGAAAAATCAAACATAGAGGAAATGAACTGGAACTCAATCTCAGCAATCCTGACTCTTAATCCAGTGACCTTTCCATTGCAAAGGAATCCTAGTACTTGACCTGAATGGCGGGGGGGGGGGGGGGGGGGGGGGGGGGAAGAGAAGCAGATGTGTGAAAGGAAGAATGGAAGTTCCTTGAAGGCAGAAACTGTTTCATTTTTGTCTTTGTATCACCAGTACCTAGCACAATGCTTAATATCCAGTAGGTGCTTAAAAAATGTTTGTTGATTGAGGGCAGAGTAGAAATAAAAGATGCTGTGAAAAAAAAAACAGCTTAGGAGGTAGGGAAGAGGAGAAGGCTTCGTAGATGAGATGAAATGCGAGCTAGGTTTTGAAGGATGGGTGGAATTTCAACCTATGTAGGATAGGATAACTACAAACCAAAGACAAAAGATCTAGAACTGAAAGGGGCCTTGGAAATCATATAAACCAACCACTTTGGCACATAAATGAGGATACTAAGCCAACAAATATTATGTGACTTGCCCATGGTCTCCCATGAATAACAGAGCTAGAAGTTAAACCCAGGTCCTCTGACTTAAAATTCAGTGATCTTTTCACATACCACAACAGCTTTCTATGATTCTCTATGCCTTTTACTCAAGCTAATATCTTCCTTTTGAGAACCATACTACTAATAAGTCCTCATGTTTACACTTTCTATCTCAATCATTTTGATTGAGCTGGGCATTAGCTCAGGGGGGTTCTCCAAAGATGGTACTGAACACTCATTATGTGTTTGGGTAGACATCTTCTGTCAGTGCCAGCTGAGGCTCATCAGACCGGTACTGGTGAGGTGGCCTTTAATAGCAGATGGTTCCCAGCAGTCCTTGAGCAAACAAAGCATAATTCTGCAGCTTGCACACTGCATGGAATCAATCCTTTCCCCATTGAATTTCCTGTATTTCTTGGGTTCCTCTTGGCTAATTGATGCTCCTGTGTATTGGGATGGCCAACAAAAACCCAAAAGGTTATTGTAAAACCAGTCCTGAGTCATGGAGGACTGCAATAACTCACCTGTAACTCCAGGTGAGCACTCTTGTTCAAGAACTGTCCTTTAGGATTCCTATAAACATTTGCTTATATAAACATTGTACTTTTTCTTGAAATTTAAGGAAGTTTTTATGTACTTAATACAACCAGAAAGGAAAAACTTCCATTTGGGAGATTCTCCTCTCCACCCCAAAAGAAATTTGTGTAGGTGAAATACATCTGTTTTTACTTGAATGGCAACATTCCTGACATTCCTAAGAGCATCCCATCCTATGTAAAATAATAAATGTTGCCAAAGCAATGTAAGCCTAGGCTATTTGCCAGGGGACCAGTCCACAAACAAAGCTATGATTGATTGATTTTTTTAAAAAAAAAAATAAAAAGATCTCAAAGCAAAGATCCTAAAGTGAGGAATGGAGGTAGCATTTTGTTTTACTATTACTTAAAATGTTGGAAAGTTCAAAGTGGAGATCAAGAAGTAATGTTAGTGATAACAACTCCAAGAAGAATATAAAACAACAATGAAAACAGTGCTTCCTCCATTCAGGGTAATGGTACCATATGTCAACACGCAACTACGCAGGGTTGGGAGATGTGCCCATTGGAGAACTGAACCAGCATACATTAGAAGCCCAAAGCAGCCATATCTCATGCTTACTATGATGGGCCAGTTTTAGAACACATACCCTTGAGTTTATCACAGAATAAAAGTGAAACTAAGGGCATATAAGGGTATATAAGATATGATTTCAGGGCTAAGGGGAAAATAATATTGCATTCCAAATTAGGTCTTGAAGGTGTAAGGGACTGATCACCCAGTTCCCCTTGGTAGAGTTTGACAGCAACATAGTGAACGGACTGCTGGACAGACATTCAAATCGCACTTTTAAAACTAGCTGTGTGATCGTGAGCAAATCATGTAACCTCTCTAAGCTTTAGGCCTCACTCCAAGACTATGTAGGAGTTCCTACACTGATAAAATCACAAGTCCTTTATGCACTAATGGATATATCTGGTTGTGATAGAGGGTGGCAGAGAGAATACATTTGTAGAGGCAACTTAGAAGCTGAAACCATCAAGTGTCCCCATATGACACATTACCAGTTTGCCATGAGTGGCTGGAAACCAGTAAAGAATGGATCCTGGCTAAGTAGCCCACTGACTAAAAGGGTTGATCATTTATCACATGAGATATGTAAAGGCAAAAAGCAGAGTGTTCTTCTCCACAGGAGCACTTGCTTTACGTTGGCAGAAGACACGCCAATGCACTTTTTTGCATAAAGGTAAAAAGGCAGGTTGCTGGAGAAGGAAATGGCAAACCACTCCAGTATCTTTGCCAAGAAAACCCCATGTGCTGTATTGGGTGCTACGGTCCATGAGGTCAGGAACTGAACGACTAAACACCAACAAGAAGAGGGCAGGTATGTAATGAGTGAACCAACCACATGTGTTCAGGTATGAAGGGGTCTTGCGGGGAGGAACAGGAAACCAGTGCTTCATAATGTGCCTTCTATGGAAAGCAAGTGCAATTGCTTATCCATATGTCATCTCTGTGTTGGCCACCAGATGGCGTGCCAAGTTCAAGTTGCTCCAGCTCCCTCTCTGTATATTGCATGAACAAAGGCTCATTGTTCCATGTCCCAAGTCCCTTTCCAGACCCTTTTGCACATGCCCAGACAGGACTTGCCTCGGTCTCTAGGCTTCCAGTCTTTCATTTTAGTGCTTTCACCCAGGTTCATTCTAGTCTGTTTTAAATTTCCCATCCCTCATGCCTACAATATGTTGTCTCTTTCTTCAAGATCCAGCTTAACTAGTTCCTCCTACAAAAAGTTTTTCCTGGTCCACCCCCACCCCACAACTGCTCTTGTCTTCCCTACCAACTGCCTTGTATTAAACTATCTTGTCTTTATTTAGATTTATTCTGCTTATGTGACACTCTGTTACATTAATTATCTCATTTTCAGCCCAGAGGCAATATAGCAGCTATTCATCCTTTTCTACTGCTTTATGGAATTTATATTCAACGAATTTAGGAATACACTCACAATTGCTCTGAGCCCCCAGTTAGGAAAAGTGCTAACATTTCAGTAGAGATTTAGCTCTCTGCCTTAATTTAATTTATATCTATTTCTAATTAACCCCTAGCCTCTTTGTGGTTGCTGCAAAATTCATGATACAGGAAACGCATGGGCAAAAAAGGCAGCATAGTTTATCACAATATCTGTAGTTAGATAGCTACTAGGAGAGGAAGTTGGGGAAAAATCTGAACTTTTCTAGAAGTTTCCTTCAGTCCTGATAGCTTCAATCTGAGTATTTTGCTCTTAGATGCAAGATTTCTATAGAGCCAATAGCATATCTCTCTTCTCTGCCATAACTCAGTCCCACTTTCTCTTTTCCTTTCTCAGAACTTAGGCTTCCGACCCTTTCCAGTTCAGCTCTGAATGTCCCCACTCCTTACATTTGCTGCTAGCCCTCAAAATGTCTTTCAAATTCTGAACTCTCTCCTGCATTCTATCTACTATACCACCTAGCTGTCCAAAAAATTGTATTATGTAACCTTAACTGGGCCTCTATATCAAGTCAATTCTTTTACATATCCCTAATTAACTCATTATCCTATGCACCATAACAGTTCTTCCAAACCTATTTATCCCTCCTCAAACCTTCCATTGCTCCCTCTCCCCAACCCATCAGCTGAGAATTCTGCCTCATATTTTACTAGAAAAAAAAATTGAGGCCCTTTGCCAACAACTCCCTCTTCTCTCTCCTCTTTTCCATCTCACATTATTCACATACCTTCTGTCACTCTCTCCTCCTTCACTCCCTTCTCACATAAAGATGTGGCCCTTCTCCTTGCCAGGGCAAACCCCTCTCATATGCACAAGTGATTTCCTTCTATCCTATCTTCTTCAGCAGATTGCCCTTTCTATCATCCCCCCTTCTCATTTTTAATCAATCTCTCCTAGTCTACCACCTGCTTCTGAACTGCCTACAAAGATGCCTGTATCTCCCTTATCTTAAGAAACCCTCACTTGACCCTTCCATCCTCTCTAGCTATCATCTTATATCTCCCCTCCCTTTTGAAGCTAAACTTATTGAGAAGGTCTTCTATAATAGGTACTTCTGTTTTCCTCTCACTATTTTCTTAACTCCTTTTAGTATAGCTTCCAATCTCATCATTCAACCAAAACTGTTCTCTCCAAAGTTACTAATAATCTCTTAATTGATGAATCTAATGGCATTTTCTCAATTCTCATCCTGTTTGATCTCTCTGCAGATTTTGATGTTGCTGATGACCTTCTTCTCCTATCTTTAGATTTTCCTGACACTACTCTCTCCTGCTCCTTCTCAGTCTCCTTGGCTGGTTCTTCATCCAGGTCATACATGCTGTGAGTGTCCCACAGGGCTTTGTCCTTGGCCCTCTTCTCTTCCTCTATATTATTTAACCTAGTGATCTCAGCTCTCACGAATTCAACTATGGTAATGATTCTCTAACCTATTCATCTAGCCATACCTTACTGTTGACCTCCATATAGCATTTCTTAACTGCCTATTAAACATTTCAAATTGGATGTCTTTTAGGCATCTTAAACTCGATATGTTTAAAACTAAATTAATTATATTTTCCTCCCAAATCCTCTTCTCTTCCTAATTTCCCTATTACTGTTGAGGGTAACACCACCCTTCCAGTCACCCAGGCTCACAACTTAGGTGTTAGCCTTAATTCCTTTCTCTCTCTCACCCCATATCAACCTGTTGCCAAGGCCTGCAAGTTTTACTTTTGTAACATTTCTCCTATACTCCTCCTCCTCCTCCTCTCTTCTGATACTGCCGCCATCTTGGTGCAGGCCCTAATCTTACACCTGGTCTATAGCAATAGCCTACTGGTTGGTCTCCCTACCATAAGTCTCTCCCCAGTCCAGGCTAGTCTCCACTCAACTGTCAAAATGATCTTCCTCAATGCAGGTCTAACCATATACACACACACACACACACACACACACACACACACACACACACACACACACACACACACACCAGTGGCTTCCTATCACCTACAGGATCAAAAATAAAATGCTCTGCTTGGCTTTTAAAGTGCTTCATAACTAGTGCTAGTCCCCACCTTTCCAGTCTTCTTAACACTTTCTTCTTATCCCCAACATCCTCTGAGATCTTTACTGTTCCTCATATGAGACACTCCGTCTCCCAACTCCAGGTATTTTCACTGGCTGTCCCTCAGGCCTGGGATGCTCTACCTCTTCATATCCATTCCTTGACTTCCTTTAAATATCTGTAACAGTTCTGCCTTCTACAAGAAGCCTTTCAATAACCTCCTTAATGAAAGTACTTTCCCTCTCTTGATTATTTCAAATTCATCCTAAATGTAGCTTTACTGTGCCTAGTTTTTTGCATGTCATCTCCCTCACTCCCCCAGCCCCCAGCCCACGAGCTCCTTGAGAAGCAGGGACTGTGTATTGCCTTTACTTGTAACCCTAGTGTTTAGCACAGTGTCTGGAACATAATAGGTGCTATGTTTTTGACTGACTGATTGACTAACTCCCAAAATGACATGAAGACTCTGGTTTTCTAAAACTGAGCGCTATCACTTACATCAGCAAGATGGCACACACACATATAGCAGATATCTTCTATTTCTCTAAAATTCAATATTGCTCAACAAAAGCTATGTAGAACAAGCCAGATATCCTCTTACTATTTACCAACCTCCCTCAGGAAAAAAAAAAAAGGATATTATCTATAAAGTCCATTAGAAACAGGTACTCTGGGCACAGAACTAATTTTGAAAAAATTCTTTGTAGTAGTTGCTATTTCATTTTCGATTGATATAACAAACATAAATTTGACCTTACCCCATGTTTACTTTGCATACACTTACAGGAATATGTGGTTTCACTAGTTAGAAAGGAAGCTTCTTGAAGGTAAGGATTGTTTCATTTTTCTCTTTGCACCCCCAAGGCCTAGTACAGTGAGTGCCTGCAACATAAAGGGTTGTTGATTAATTGGTTCTTACAGAAATTACATTTCCCATATGGAGTTTGGGAGAAGGCTTTGGAAACTTCCCTTTTAATTCCTTAACTGTCCTTCTGAAATAGTAATATTGTGTTTAACAAAGTTCCTTTGTGAGGCAGTCAAGATGGTTATTACCATCTCCATTTTGCAGATGAAGAAACTGAGGCTCAGAGAACTGATGTAATTTTCCTGACTAATAAATGGAGGTGGGATTTGAACCCAGGTCTTCTTACTCCTAATCTTTAGCACCAGTTCTAAAAGCCACTTCCCTAGGTATCATTCACAGTTAGCTCACTATAGGGCCAATTACATTTTGGAAACTGGCCAAACATTAGGGGCCTTTGTCTTGCTTTACGATGCATATTTGTTATAAGATATTTGGGGGCTGAGGGGTTCCCAATTTTCCCAATGAGATGGGTGAGAGAAGAATAGAAAATTGAATTCTATATTTTTTTAAATAGAGGTGGGAGTGCTATAGATGTAAAATGTTGCATTACCATCTTTTTTAATCTAAAAAAAATTATTTAATATTTTATTTTCCCCTAATTATATGTAAAAACAATTTTTAGCATTCGTTTTTAAAAATTTTGAGTTCCAAATTCTCTCCTTCCTTCCCTCCCCTTTCTTCCCTCCCGCCCATTGAAAAGGCAAACAATTTGCTATAGATAATACAGTTGCATGTACTTTCAGATGTGGTCTCTATATTATTTGTTTTATTTAACTATCTTACCTTGTTACAAGAGACCTCTCATGAAGTGGGAGTAATTGGTAAATTGAAGCTGAAAATGACCCCTTCAAAAGAGGAAACTGGGCACAAAGACCACTCTGCCTTTATTAGATTTAGTTAGAGAATCTTGTACCAGTCAGACTTGGCAGACGAAGCTGCTTTGGCTCCACCCCAGGAGCAGCAACAGTTACAGAGGAAGCACAAATAAAGGACGGAGAAATACTTACTAAGGGTTATGCGTCCTTCCGTCCTTCTTAATTGCAAGACGGCTTCTCCTGGTGTTCTGTGCTCCATTTCCCCTGCAGTGACTAGGGGACTTTTTCTTAGGACTCTAGAAAAGGCCTGCAGCAGCTTTATAGAAAATTACAAATAAGGCTGTTTGATCTCTCTGAATCACTATCAAGCTATCATTATTAATCAGCTAGATGAAAATCAACAAAGTCATCAACCGTAAGTTTTATAATAACCCAAGAGTCAGAGCTTGACTGCCTTGCATCTGTTCTAAAGGTTTTAGGTTGTCTTCACCCTCTGGAATGTCCACTTCAGGCACGCTCCCATACAGAGCTAAACTAAAGTTAATGATGTTCACGAGATGTTCCAGAAGGCAGTCAATGCTATGAAACAGTGAAAGGTACAGGAAAAGGCCCCTCTCATCTTGGGAGGTCAGGCTAACTTAGAGAGAACCAATAACCCAGTTACAATTCATTCCTTGGGAAAGGTGAATTGGCAATTCCTGGCACAAGAAGTGTTTAATAATTTTTCTTTAAATTTTTAACAAGCACTTATTAAGAGCCTACCAGGCACTTACATATCATCACATCCAGCACTTAGCACAGCACCTCGCAGGCACTTAAGATATATTTATTGCTGATTTGTCACCTCATTTGATCCTCACAACAATCCTGGGAGGAGGAGCTATTATTTTTTTTTCCTATATTACAGATGAGAAAAATGAAGCAGACTGAGGTTAAGTGACTTGACCAGGGTCACATTGCTGGTAGGTGTCTGAGGTCAGATCTGAATTTGAATGTCCCTAACTCCACTTTCAGGGCTCTATTTACTGCACCAACAACAATCTTGTTGATTGGTTTGGCGTCTGTTTCTCAGTGGGCCTGAGCTCAATTATTCCTTAGGAGGAAGTTTGGATGTAGTTCCTTGTTCCAATCAAGAAGACTTCAAGGGTGGAATTTAAGTAAACTTTGTAAAGAAACCCAAGTTACTACAAAACTTCTATATGTGTGACCTTTTTCATGGGGACCTTGTTGCTATCACTAGCTCACTATGATTTTAAAACAACTTTAAAAAAAACAAAACACTTTTTGCTATCCAGATTCAGAGAAAGAACTGTGGAGTCAATGCAGATAGAAGCATACTATTTTCACTTTTTTTTGGTTTTTTCTTTCTCATGGCTTTTCCCTTTTGTTCCGATTCTTCTTTCACAATGTGACTAATGTGGTCAGATTGCTTGCCATTTTGGGGAGTGGAGGGAGGAAGGGGAAAAAAAATTGGAACTCAAATTCTTACAAAAGTGATAGAAAACTGTCTTTACATGTAATTAGAAAAAATAAAATACTATGGGGGGGGAGACATTTTTATATGTATATCAAAAGGATCCAACCAGACTTTTTTGTGTGGTGAGCAAGCATTAACAGTGGTCGTTTCCTATCATAAGGACACACACACAGTTGCTAAGCAGCATTAAGGAAACAATTCAATTTGTCCAATTTTTTTTTTGCTTGCCTAACAATCATTTTGTTCACATACCACATATTTCCTTTAACTTTTCACCTCTTTAGGTTCCATCTTCCCATTTAGTCAGGAAACTGCTTTTTAAGTATGAGTATTATTCTTCCTTGTATCCCTCTAATGATGGCACAGTGCCTGGCATGTGTTAGACACTCAATAAACACTTGAGGATTGAGCTTAAAAAGGATTGCCAAATGGTGGCAAAGACTCAGTTGAAGTTCAACAACATGAATTTTTCATGGGCCAGTTCTTTGTCATGTTCATCTTCCTCTAGTAACACCCTGCAGCCTTGAGTGAATGAATGAATGAATTTTTTAAAAAATTTATTAAATACTTATTGTGTGCCAAGAATGCTACCAAGCAGTGGGGCTACAAATAGAAAAGTGAGATAATTATTGCTTTAAGGAAGCTTATATTCTAATTATGGAGGATAAAGAGGCCTGATAGTTCTTAGGATATAGTGGCAGGTCAGATAGCAATACCTGAAGGTCTGCAGTGTAACAAATGATAAGGCCCAGTGGTCCTCCATTTTACCAGAAAGATTGTAGTTGCTCATCTAAGCATTATGAATGACCATGTCTACATGGGGGTGGGAATGGGGATGGGAGAGGTGTGAGGTACCAGCCCATGAAAATTAGGAACGGGAGAGTATCTTAAGGATAAGAACAGGGTAGGGTCTCTGGATTCCTACCAGATAGATTTAAGTTGGGGGCAGGGAGGTGTTGATCGGAATCTAGGTAGAGCAACATTGGAGAAATGAAATTATTCAGATAATAGGATGAGAGGATTCAGAGCTGGGAAGGACCTTAAAGATCATTTAGGCCAAACTCCTCATTTTGCAAATGAGAAAACCGGAGACCAAGGAGGTTAGGTGACTTGACAACAGTGATACAGGTAGTGACAAGGCTGAGATTTGGACCCTGATCCCATGCCTCTAAATCAATGTTCTATTACAAGCTTCCAAGGTTAGGTATTGGCTCAGCTCAGCATATTTGGTATATGGTCAAGGAGGTGTGGAAGATTAGGGTGCAGGTAAGAACATCATTCAAGTAGCTCACTGTGGAATCCAGATTAACTAGAGTAAAATATATCCCAGTATGTAGGTGGGATAAATCACTATGTGTGGTGGAGTCAGGAAGACCTGAGTTCAAATCCAGCCTCAGGCACTTCTAGCTGTGTGACCCTACATAAGTCACTTAACCTCTATCTATCTCAGTTTCCTCACCTATAAAATGAGCTAAACAAGGAAATGGCAAACCACTCCAGTATCTTTGCCACCCCCCCAAAAAAAATCAAAACCAAATAGGATCACTAAAAATCAGACACTACCTAAATGACTGAACAACAAGAACAAAATATATCTAGGAGAGGCCTAATGAACTGGAGAAAGCAGAAGGGGTTCAGGTATAGGTGAAGAACAATGCAGAGAGAGATGGGTATTTTAAGGCATGGCTGATTTAGGAATTAATTTGCTTTCTTACACTACATATGTTTGTGATAAAGGTTTTCTTTTTCTTTTTTTCAGTGGGAGGGCAATAGGAGAAACACGTAAAAATTAATAAATAAATAAATTTCTTAGTTGGAGGGGTGAGTAGGATCGTGGGGAGAGAAGATAAAGTAACAGGGATAGGGTAGAACGAGAGGCTGAGAAAGAAAATAACGAGTAAAAATAAGGTGGAGGGAAATTCACAAATAGTATTTATAACTTTGAATGTGAATGGGATGTTTATAGCAGCTCTCTTTGTGGTGGCAAAGAATTGGAAATTGCAAGGATCCCTATCAGTTGGGGAATAACTGAACAAGTTGTGGTGTATGGTTGTGATGGAATACTATTATATATAAGAAATGATGAGCTCAATGATCTCAGAGAGGCATGGAAAGACTGACACAAAACAGTGAAGAGTGAAGTGAGCAGAACCAGGAAAACATTGCATGCAGTAACAGCAACATTGTTTTAAGAACAACTTTGAGCAACCAAGTCATTTTGACTATTATAAAAACACAAATAAAAAGAAAGGTCATGTGAAGAAAGACACTGTCTGCATTCAGAGAAAGAACTGATGAATAGAAGTATTATAGAATGATTTTATGCATATGCATGTATACATACATATGTGTATACATGTATATTTACATGCATAGTATATGTATATACATATATGTGTATTTGTGTGTGTGTATATTATATATATACCTATTAGTGTCTAATGGTAGCCATCTCTAGGGCAGAGGGTAGAGAGAAAAAAAAGGGGGGGAAAGAAATTTACATGATAACTTTATTATATATTAGATTTGCAGTTTCACATGCAATCATCTGTTATATTATACTATGCTATGGAAATGTTTCTTTTATTTCATAAATAAAAAATTTTTAAAGATTTTTTTTTAAAAATAACATGTTCTGATAGTGTAGGGAAGCAGGAAACAAGAAATAAGGAGTTTGCAATAGAAAATTTCTGTTATCTAAGAATTGTACAAAGTAGATGTCCATCAGTTGGGGAATAGCTAAACAAATTGTGGTACATGAATGTAATAGAATATTACTGTGCTGTAAGAAATGATGTTCAGAATGAATACAGAGAAGTATGGAAAAGTCTATATGAATTGATGCAGAACAAAGTAAGCAGAACCTAGAAAACAATATACACAGTGACTGCAATAGTGTTAATGGAAAGAACAATGACACATAAAAAATTAAAATGTAACAAAACTATCAAGATCCAGCAGGACTCACATGAAGAGATCCCCAACCTATCCCTTTTTTGGAAGTGTGAGAGCTACGAGGTTACACATTGTACGTGTTTTGGGGCTTTTCAATGTATTGATGAGTTGAGCTGACTTTTTTTCCTCTCAAAAATGCTATTTGTTATATGGGATGGTTCTCTGGGAGGAGGAATGGGATAACTATGATGACATAAGAAACAGAAGATATCAGTAAAAACTTATTTTTTTTAAAAATTATTTTAGGTCAGGAAGCAGAAAGTGAAAAATAGATTACAATAAAGAAGAGTTTGTCCACAGTCAGTGAGGACTTTTAAGAGAATAATAGAGTGGGTAGAAAATGAATGGGTATGGGGGTTGACTTTTGGTCAATAGGGGACAAGATCTCCTTAATGGCAGAGACTAGAACCTAGTGCAAAACCTGACATAGTATGTGCATAAATTATTTCTGCCTTTTTTTATATTTTTCCAATTGCATATAAAAACAATTTCTAAAATTTATTTTTTCAAATTTTTGAGTTCCAAATTCTCTCACTCCCTCCCTCCCCTCCTTCCTCCTTGAGAAGGCAAGCAATTTGATATAGATTATACATGTGCAATCATGCAAAACATTTCCATTTAGCCATGTTGTGAAGGAAAACACAGACCAAAAAAAACCAAGAAAAATAAAGAAAAATGCTTTGATCTGCTTTCAGGCTCTATCAGTTCTTTCTCTGGAGGTGGACAACATTTTCATCATAAGTCCTTTGGAATTGTCTTGGATAATTGTATTGCTAAGGAATAGTAGAAGCATAGTTAATTCTTATTGAATTAGATCAAATATAGGTGTAGGTTTATTATTTAATAATCACAAGATTTAATTAAAGGAGATATGAACTCATAATGCACATTTATTGAATGCCCGCTACATAGTAATGTCCTATACTAGATCCTAAGGATGCACAAAGATTTTGGGGAGACAGAATGTATGCATCAAAATAACTTACAACCTAAAATAGGATATAAATGTCAAATGAATAATAAAGACAATAAGTGTCATTGGAGGTCAGAGGAAGGAATGATTACAAAGACCTAGAAGTGTCAGAGAATGAAGAATCTGTTACTTAAATTGTGCCCTGAAAAAAGGCTAGGACTTAGATAATCAAAGACTCAGCCTGGAGGGTGCTATGGCAAGGAGTCAAGGTGGAGGAAAAATCATAGTCAAAGGCATAGAGGCTAGAATACAACTAACATGTTCAAAGGATATTAATTAAACCAGTTTGGGTTGGGAAATAGTAGTAAATAAGATTGGCATAGTGAGGACAGCAAGATGGCACAGTGGATAGAATGCCAGGCCTGGAGTCAGGAAGACTCATCTTCCTGAGTTCAAATCTGGCCTCAGACACGTACTAGCTATGTGACTGGCCAAGTCACTTAACCCTGTTTGCCTCAGTTTCCTCATCTGTAAAATAAGCTGGAGAAGGAAATGACAAACCACTCCAGTATCTTTGCCAAGAAAAGTCCAAATGGGGTCATGAAGAATAGGACACAACTGAACTACGACAAGATAGTTAGAGGTCGAAAGCGGACTTAGAAGCTTTTATAAGCCCCCAGACCAGTGTTCTTCAGTATGGCACTATGGCATTACTCTAAGGAGTGTGAGATAAAACGATCATTATCCCTCCCTGCAATAGTCATATGTGGGCTTACCTCCCACACATCTACACGAATTACATCAACAAAAAATAGTTCAGCATTCTCCCACTCCACTCCTTCCCACCATCGGCCTCCCATGGCTGGGCAAGCCCCTCAAGACAGTTGTAACTTACCCACAGGCCAAGTACCCAAAACCACTTCAAAGGCAAAATTCTGCATACCCTCTAACCCTAAGCACCCAAAACACACACACACACACACACACACACACACACACACACACACACACATCCTGCATCCCAGAGTACCTCATGGCCACTACAGGCACCTCTCAGAGATCAGGTTCTATGCTTGGGGTAAGTTGCTAATGTGGCCAACACATACACTTTCCAATAAGAAATAAGTGAATAGAATAGGATTAGCAAGCATGGACAGGTTGTAACTTGCATCACAGATTTCATCACACTTTCTTTCTCCCCCACCCCCAAATAGACCCCTCTTCCAAATTTCTTTATATAATAGTAAAGGGTTCTTGGGGTCCTTCTCCCAACTTTCACTCTCACTGGCAAGTTAGGTCCCCAGGGGTGGCTACATTTTCCTCCTACCCCAGGACCCTAGAAGTATCCCTATGGGATTATACTATCGTTAGTCATTTTTCAGTCATATCTGACTCTTTGTGACCCCATTTAGGGTTTTCTTGGCAAAGACACTACAGCAGTTTGCAGTTACCTTCTCCAGCTCATTTTATAGATAAGGAACTAAGGCAAATGGGGTTAAATAATTTGCTCAGGGTCACATCTTACTAGTGTGTGAGGCCAGATTTGAACCCAGATAAGTCTTCTTGACTCCGGGCCCAATGTTCTATTCACTGTGCCACCTAGTTGTCCCATTAGGGATTATGGGATTTTCTTTAATGCTGTTGGCTAAAGCCCCCATTCAAGTGTACATACCTCCAATACCAATAATTACTGGTGATACCATCTAAGGAATTAACATAAACCATTTGTACAAAGTGATATTTATTGAAAAGGCATACTAAGAACCAAAGCATGAAAACATCCCCTGCTGAATTGAGGGCACAATTTCCCATACACCACCTTAGTTACTGGAAAAAATGGACTCCCGGGGCAGGTAGGTGAATAGAGCACCAGCCCTGGAGTCAGGAGGATCTGAGTTCAAATCCAGACTCAGACACATAATACTTACTAGCTGTGTAACCCCAGGCAAGTCACTTAACCACAACTGCCCCACCAGCTGGTAATACTATTATTAGTTAGGGAATAGTGAAGTAATATTAGAGACTTCCATCACAGGACCTCCGCTACCCTGATCTTTCAAAGTCTCCCGGGTCCTCTCTCACCCATAGCTATTAAATGCATGGCCTCCTTGGCAAGCCTATGTTTAGGACAGGGTCTCTTGTTTGTGTCTTCTTTTCTTTGGTACAGGGCCCTGTGAGATTGCGAGTCTTGTGAGACCTTTCTTGTTATATCTTCTCAGTAAGGATCCTTTATAAAAGGTAATTGATGTTAATTGGCTTAGATTAATTGGGGTGCTAATCACAATTATATTGAAAAGATAAATGGCAATTGATATTGGGGAGAACATACTGAAATGAGGGCTTAAGCCAATAATATTAAAAAGATACCTTACTACCTCTCAGAGCTCCCCATGGAGCCAGCCTCACCCTGGAAACCTGATTTGCCAATGTGAATAAGCATTAGGATAAGAACCACCAGAATGTGGAGGCTCACCAAGGGTAAATTTTAGAGCCTTTCAGATTTGTGGAGCCCCACTGGAAAGAACCTCCACTTAGGACTTTTAGATATTCCTTAGTGTGGGGGTCTCCCAGAGAAAAAATTGGAAACTTTTTTCCTCTCTGTTGTTTTAGGTTGTAATTGTATAATCAGTTTTCAGGTAGTTACCTTTTAAGTCAGAACAGTTTCTTTGAGATGACTTTTGTATAGTTAAATATTTAAGTACTGACACCTGTTCTATTACTAAGTCCTTTACAAGTACTGATATTATGTTTGATATCAGAAGTATAGATTTTACATCCTTAAAAGTCTACTGCCCAGATGGTAAATGTTCTTATTTTTCTTCTGCTTTTAAAATTCTCTAGAGGTTTTATTTTACCGTGAGATACAATAGCAAATTTTGGCCAGACTCCCCACTTGCTTTCCCCATGTGCTTCAGGCTGGAGTAGTTTGAATGCCTGATTTTTTTGTAGGGACCAAAAAAATTTTATAGCATTAAACCCCCTCTGAGTACAGATAGCAGGGGACAGGGGAGGAGGGAGCAGGTATCAGTGGAAGAGAGAAATGGTTGAGTGCCCCAGCCCACACCTACCCACAGTTAGTTTGAAAGCACTAAACCAAACCAGTTTGGTTTCTCACCTTTGGCTGAAGGAGGTGACTTTCAGATGTTCTCAGATCCTAAATACATTTAGGTAGAGTTCCACGTTGGACTGAAAGTTCCACAGGAACCAGGTATCCTTCTGACAGAGTGAAATGGATTTTCTTTGCCTTTATCTTTTCTTAATTGCCTTTCAGTTAGAGAAGGCCATTTTCAATACCAAGCAAGGCCCTTGTTATGTACTAAGCAAGTAGTCATCTCTGATAAACCTTATAATATGTTCTTTATTGAGTCTATATAAGTGCATATATGGGGGTGATAGTGATTTTCACCTTTACATATGAGACTTTCTGAGATATGTGCCTTGTTGAGGGTTTTAAATCTCTTTCCTGTTCGGCAGTAGGGAAGTAAGAGAAAGGACAATACTTTTCTTTCTCAGACCTCAGAGGCTGATTTGCCAAGGATGGAAAATTTTTAAACAGAAGAATGTGACAGTACTGGCCTGTAACTATCATGTAACTAGAGAATCCTTTCCTTCAAACATGCACAGTGTTTTGCCTACTTCAACGCCCCACGTGGAGGCTTGGTCAAGCAGGTCATTTCTCCAGGTTACGTTGGCACCTTACCCAGCTCAGCTGACAATAAGCTCTGGTATGGACTCTTAATTCCTGGACCTCTGGTAGCCAGCTCACTCTTCCAATTCTTCAGAGCTCACAAGGTTGTAGAAATCTCCAATATTCTTCCACCTAAGAGCAGGAAAGAATAGGTATAAAAGAGACCAAAGCCATAGCAAAGCCATTTGCTTACTGGATGCAGCATGGGTGGGGAGATAAAGGCCTGAGGCCTTTCTTTCCCACCACCCCCCCCAACCTGGTCTCTGAGGCTTGCGGCATTTCATCCTCCTCATTGGAATGCAGCCAAGGAGAGAGAAAAAGAAGTTGAGTTGCCCCGTTGGGAATCTTTTGTATGCTTATTCAGTGCTGGCTCAGTAGCCAGTCCAAAAGCCTTCCCTCACCAAGCAGTAAGCAGACAGAAAATAGTCACAGAATACCCATGCATGTTCTAAGTCAGGAAGCAGGGCCTTTCTATTGTGCGTGCCTGGAAGCAGGTTTACTGCCTTTATGTAGGGGATTGTAGCAGGCAAAACACGCAAACAAGCGACCACAATGAGACTCCCATTGGCCAGTTCCCTATTACATTTGTATCCCCAGGGCTTAGTATAGGGCTTTGTATATAAAAAGTGCTTAATAAAAGGTTTTTGATTGACTGCCTGACTGCTAAGGAGTTTGAAGAAGGTGGTGTAGAATTTAATTCCTTTGTTTTAATGATGTGTTCCACAAAAACATGCAGATTCTCTAGAAAAACATTCCAGTTTGTGTTTTGTTTCATTAAGTACGGTCATTGACAGAGATTGGTGGGTTGTGTTTAACTTTTTTGTTTGTTTCATCAATGGAAGGGGCTTTATTTTTTTTTTACCATTTCAATTTATTTATTTATTTATTTGTTTTTAACATCCTTTTCTTTTTAAATTTTAAATTCAAAATTAAGTCTTTCCCTCCCTCCTATACCCTACGCCACCCATTAAGAAGTCAAGCAATATGATATCAATTTTACATATGAAATCATGCAAAACATATTTCCATAAAAAGCAAGAAAATAAAGTGAGAAAATTATACTTCAGTTTGAACTCAGAGTTTATCAGTTTTTTCTCGGGGGGAGAGGAATAGCATTTTTTCAATGTGAATCTTCTGGAATTGTCTTGGATCATTGCATTGATCAGAGTAGCCAAGTCTTTCACAGTTGATCATCATTACAACATTGTTATTACTGTGCACAATCACTTCACTTTTCATCAGTTCAAAGAGGTCTTGCCATATTTTTCTGAAACCACGCTATCATTTCCCACAGCACAATAGTATTCCATCACAATTATATGCCCACAACTTTTTCAGCCATTCCCAACTAATACGGATTCCTTCAATTTCCAATTCTTTGCCACCACAAAAAGAGCTGCTATAAATATTTTTGTATATATAGGTCCTTTTCCTTTTTTTTAAATCTCTTTGAGATACAGACCGAGTAGTGGTATTGCTGGATCAAAAAGCATGTACAGTTTCATAGCTCTTTGAGGATAGTTCCAAATCGTTCTCCAAAATAGTTGGACCTGTTCACTATTCTACCAGTAGTTTATTAGTGTACCTATTTTTCCCTCATCCCCTCCAGCATTTGTCATTTCTGAGGTGGTACCTCGGAGTTGTTTTAATTTGCATTTCTCTAATCAATAGTGATTTAGAGTATTTTATCATTGACTATAGATAGCTTTGATTTCTTCTGAAAACTGCCTGTTCATATCCTTTCACCATTAGTCAGTTGGGGAATGGCTCTAATTTTTATAAATTTGACTCAATTGTAATACTTGGTACATATTTGAGAAATGAAGCTTTTATCAGAGAAACTTGCTGTAAAAAATAAATTATATTACTTCATTGTCTAAGGCTAGTTTCCCTGATGATCTCTTTTAATTAGGTCTATTTTTGCTTTTCTTTGTCTAAGATCATGATTGCTGCCCCTGCCTTTTTTACTTCAGCTAAAGCATATTGGATTCTGCTTCAGCCCTTTATTTTAACTCTGTGTGTCTCTTTCCATTTCAAGTATGTCTTGTGTGAACAAAATATCCTTAGATTCTGGTTTCTAATCCATTCTGCTATCTGCATCTGTTTTATGGGTGAGCTCATCCCATTCACACACAGTCACAGTTTTGAAACTGTGTGTTTCCCTCCATCCCATTTTCTTCTGTTTCTCTCTCTCTTTCTCTCTCTTTCTCTCTCTCTCTCTCTCTCTCTCTCTCTCTCTCTCTCTCTCTCTCTCTCTCTCTCTCTCTCTGTCTCTCTGTCTCTCTCTGTCTCTCTCTCTCTCATCCCTCCTCAAAAGTCTATTTTGCTAACTCCTTCCTCTTTTAATCTACTTGCCTTTTGGGGTGGAGCCAAGATGGCAGAGTAAAAGGCAGGGATTTGACTGAGCTCTCCCTCAAACCCCTCCAAATACTTTCTAAAAATGACTCTAAACAACTTCTAGAGCAGCAGAACCCACAAAAAGACAAAGTGAAACAAATTTCCAGCCGAAGCCTGGATGGTCGACAGGAAAAGTTGGTTGCACCAAGGTGAGAAAGAAAGGTAGACAGTCCAGCACAGGCCAGGCCAGCCCAGACTGGGCCCCAGAAAACCAAGAGCAGGCCTAGGGGTGACAATCGCTGGCAGCAGTGGTGGTTTCCAGACTTCTCAGCCCACAGATGCCAAAGACAACTTAGAAAGTCAGCAGGAAAGGTCTGCCACACCTGAGTGAGAGTGGAATGCAATACAGCACAGGCCATGCCAGCATAACCCCAGCCATAGCAACCCAGGAGCAAGCCTTAGGAATGACTGAATCAGCAACAACAGCTGCTGTTTCTGGAGCTCTGAGCCCACAGACAGTAAGGGGGTTGAACAGTTGGTCAGGAGATTACAGGGGCCTCTTTGCTAGCACTGAGGCAGGACTCTGTTGCTTTCCCCATACTTCAATCTAGGTTGCAGCCCTAGGTGGCAATCCCAGGGCAAGGAGCACTAGCATAGCAGAGCTTGCCGCAGCAGTGAAAGGGGAACCCTCCTCACAGTTCCAAGGCAGAAAAGAGTGCCTGCGGTCTCTCACAAACAAGAGCTCTGGCCAGGAAAATAGTAAACACCTCGCCTTTGATCATACCACCTTGGAAGAACTGAAAACTTACAGGTCCCTAGAAGTATCTCTGAAAACAGCTGCACAAAACCCCTAAAGCTGGGGACAGTTCACCCTTCACCCAGGAGGAAGAGCCTCACCTTAACAAAGAGTTAAAAGGTCAAGTAATAAGGAAAATGAGCAAACAACAACAGAAAAAAACTCTGATTATATAAACTTACTTTGATGACAAGGAAGATGAAAACACACACTCAGAAGAAGACAACCAAGTCCAAGCTCCTACATTCAAAGCCTCCAAGAAAAATATAAATTGGCCCAACATGGCCTAGGAAAGGAGGACCAAAGTAAGATAGCAAATCAGCCTTTTAGGAGCTTATAAGAGGATGCAACAGAAAAGTTGCTAAATACACTTAGAAAGAAAATACACCAATTACACTAAGTTAATCATGGAGAACAATATGGAAGTCCTTTTATAATATTGTCCTTGGGATACCAAACAGCCTTAGAAGGGAGAGACTACCATATTAGGAAGACTCAGGAGTCCTTGAATCACAGAATATTAGAATTGGAAGGGACCCTACACATTAGCTTGTCCAATCCATTCATTTTACAGATAAAGAAACTGAGGCCCAGAGAGATGTAAGTAATCCAAGGTTACATAACTATTTCAACAGCCAGGACTCTAGAAAAGTATGCTGCTCACTTTTCCCCCAAAACCTCCTTCTTCTACTAGCTTCACTATTTCTGTCAGTGAAGCACCATTTTCCTAGTCTCCTACATTTGAAATCTTAGCATTATTTTTGACTCTTTCCTCTCTTCTTCTCTAATAAACAGTCAGTTACCACGTAAGAGGAAATATGAAATATGGAGTGAATAGAGAACTGGTGACAGAGTTAAGAAGACCTGGGTTCAAGACCTACCTCTGAAAAATACTAGCTGTGTGACCCTGGGAAAGTCACTTAACCTCTCTGTGACCCAGGCAACTCTCTGAAAAAGGAGTTCTTAACTTGGGGTCTATGGACTCCAGGGGTCTATACACTTAGAGAGGAAAAAAATTATATCTTTGTTTCAATAAACCTGGTTTCCTTGATTAAAAAAAAAGACTATAAATTGGTCTCTGGCCTTGGAAGAGCTCAAAAAGGATTTTGAAAAGCTAGTAAGAACAGTAGAGGGAAAACTGGGAAGAAAAATGAAATTAATGCAAGAAAATCATGAAAATGAGTCAACTGCTAGGTAAAGGAGACCCCAAAAAATACTGAAGAAAATAACATCTTAAGAAACAGACTAGGCCAAATGGTAAAAGAGGTCCAAAAAGCCAATGAGGAGAAGAATGCCTTAAAAAGCAGAATTGACCAAATGGAAAAGGAGGTACAAAAGCTCACTGAAGAAAATAATTCCTTAAAAATTAGAATGGAGCAAATGGAAGCTAATGACTTTATTGGGAAAATCACAAAACAAAACTAAAAGAATGAAAAAATAGAAGATGTGAAATATCTCATCAGAAAAACAACTGATCTGGAAAATAGATCCAGGAGAGATAATTTCAAAATTATTGGACTACCTGATAATAATAAAGTTCTTGGGAGTTACATGCATGGTCTTCCCATATGGGAATGTAATGAGACAAATTATTATTTCTCTCTTATAGTAATAATCAATTATTTAATTAGGACCAGGATTTTTTTTTTCAGAAATCTGTAAGTTGTTCAGTCTCTGAAGGACATTTTTGATGGAAGAGGTTGCCCAAATCCCCAGGGTACATGCTTTTCAGTCCTGGGTGGGAGACCTATCCAATCAGAGAACCTCACAAATAATTTATTTTAAGGTGAATTCAAGCCCATTGTGTTCCACTCAGGCAGGCTGGGGGGGGGGGGAGTAGATTCTTTGTCTAGATTGCCCAAGGCTGGGGGTGGTCTGGCTTGAGATAGCCTCTCTTTGTCCCTGAGTGACATAATCAGAGTCACATCCTCCGTAGGTCCACCTCTCACTATAATATTCATTCTCTCTTATTATTTGTTAACCAGTCTGTTTCATTCACAGTTGATCCTAGTAAGATGTTGCTGTTACTGTGTGCTCTGGTTCTGCTTGCTTTGTATCAGCTCTTGTAAGTCTTTCCAAGTTTTTCTGAAAGCAACCTGCTCATCATTTCTTATAGTACAATAGTATTCTATCACAATCATACCACAACTTGTTCAACCATTCCCCAACTGATGGGCAACCCTTCATTTCCAATTCTTTGCCACCACAAAAAGAGCTGCCAAAATATTTTTGTACTTCTAGGTGATTTTCCTCTTTGTTTTTTGTTTCTTTGGAATACAGACCTACTTGCGGTATTGTTGGGTCAAAGTTTTATAGTCCTTTAGATACAACTTCAAATTGCTCTCCAGAATGGTTGGATCAGTTCACAACTCCTTCAGAGTCTCAATTCCCTCATTCCCCCAAATATTTGTCATTTTCACTTGTTGTACTATTAGCCAATCTGACAGGTGTGAGGCGGTACTCAGAGATGTTTTAATTTGCATTTGTCTAATCAAGAGTGATTTAGAGCATTCTTTCATATGACTATAGAAAGCTTTGATTTTTTCATCTGAAAATTGCCTGTTCATATCCTTTGACCATTTATCAATTGGGGAATGGATCTTTTATAAATCTGGCTCAGTTCTCCATATACTTGAGAAATGAGGCCTATCAAAGAAACTTACTATAAAAATTTTGTCATAGTTATGATTACTTTGTATTCCCCTCCATCCTATTCCCCCCTCTCTCTTTCCTTTCTCTTTCTGAGTGATTTCCTTCTGACTACTGCCTCCCCCAATTCTCCCTCCCTTCTATCAGCTGTACCCCTTCTCTTATCCCCTTCCTTCCTACTTTCTATAGGTAAGATAGATTTCCATACCCAACTGAGTATGTTGTTCCCTCTTTCAGCCAATTCTGATGAAAGTAAGGTTCAAGCGCTACCTCTCACTTCCTCCATCTTTCCCTCCACTGTAAAAGTTCTTTCATGCCTCTTTTGTATGAGAAAATTTACCCCATTCTACCTCTCCCTTTCCACTTCTCCCAGTACATTCCTCTTTCTCACCCTTTAATTTTATTTTTTAGATATTATCCCATCATATTCAACTCACACTTGTGTCTTCTGTCTATGCATATTCCTTCTAACTGCCCCAATAATGATAAAGTTCTTAGGAGTTACAAGTATCATTTTCCCATGTAGAAATATAAACAGTTTGAGCTTATTGAATCCCTTAAGATTTCTCTTTCCTGTTTACCTTATATACTTCTCTTGAGTCTTGTATTTGAAAGTCAAATTTTCTATTCAGCTCTGGTCTTTTCATCAGCAATGTTTGAAAGTCCTCTATTTTATTAAATACCCACTTCCCTTACCCCAAAGGATTATTACTCAATTTTTCTGGGTAGGTGATTCTTGGTTGTAATCCTAGTTCCTTTGCTCTGCAGGGTATCATATTCCAAGCTGTCCAATCTTTTGATGTAGAAGCTGCTGAGTTTGTGTTATCCTGTGGACTGTGACTCCATGATACTTGAATTCTTTCTTTCTGGTGCTTGTGGTATTTTCTCCTTGACTTGGGAGCTCTGGAATTTGGCTGCAACATTCCTAGAAGTTTTTATTTTGGGATCTCTTTTAGGAGGTGATCTGTGGATTCTTTTAATTCCTATTTTGCCTTCTGGTTATAAGATATTAGGCAGTTTTCCTTGATAATTTCTTGGAAGATGATATCTAGGCTCTTTTTTGATCATGGCTTTCAGGTAGTCGACTAATTCTTTAATTATCTCTCCTGGATCTATTTTCCAGGTCAGCTGTTTTTTCTAATGAGATATTTCACATTGTCTTCTATTTTTTCATTCTTTTTGGGGGAGGGCAATTGGGGTTAAGTGACTTGCCCAGGGTCACACAGCTAGTAAGTGTCAAGTGTTTGGTCTGAGGCCAGATTTGAACTCAGGTCCTCCTGACTCCAAGGCCGGTGCTCTATCCACTGTGCCACTTAGCTGCCCTATTTTTTTCATTCTTTTTTACCTTGTTTTATTGTTTCTAGGTTTCTCATGGAGTCATCAGCTTGCACTTGCCCAATTCTAATTCTTAAGGAATTATTTTCTTCAGTGAGCTTTTGTACCTCCTTTTCCATTTGGCCAATTCTGCTTTTTAAGAAGTTATTTTCTTCAGTGAAGTTTTTTACCTCTTCAATATTTTTGTGTGCCTTCTTAACCATGCAGTTAATTCTTCTTTCATAATCTTGTATTGCTCTCATTTTTCTCAATTTTTCCTCTACAATTTTTGCTTGACTTTTCAAATCTTTTTCTTTTTGCTCTTTAATCTCTTCCAATAATTCTTTTTGGTCTAGTATCCAATCTGCATTTTTCTTTGAGGCTTTGCTTGTAGCTGTTTTCATACCAATTTTTTTTTTCTACATTTCTGTCTTTATCTTCCTTGTCACTGTAATTTATGGTCAGGTTCTTTTCAGGTTCTTTTTTTGTTGTTTGCTGATTTTTCTGTCCTACTTCTTGACTTTAAATTTATGTTATAGTTGGACTCTGTTCACCTAAATAGGGGAGCACTGTCCTAAGCTTAAGACATTTTCATGGTGCCACTTTCACAGCTTGTTCTGGAAGTTGTAGAGAAGATCATTTATAAATGAGAATGTTTCAAATATTTCATTGTCAATAAGGAATTCTTTTATTTAGACACCTTCCATGAAATGGTTGAATACTTTAATTAGACATATTTTCCTTTCTTGTTCTTTTCTTGTGATCAACTTATTACTCAGTTGACATCTGTGTTGAACATTTATCAGTACATTCTGTTCATCCACTAACCCAGAAGATTACTGAATGATGGTTGTCTTTGTGTATCCTTCCGATAAACCTTGCTTTATTTTTTTTAAAGTATAGCATCCCCTTACTACTTGAATTCTTTCTACCTCACCCATAGTGTCAGCATGACATAAGATGGGTGGGAATTTTAGGAGGAAAAATGGGGGGGGTGAAGAAGGAGAAAGTATAGAGTATATCCATAGGACTTCATTTCTCAAATGCTTGGGGCCAGGAGAATATCTCCCAGAGATTTGTGTGTGTGACTCTGCAGGATGGTAATGTCACCTGGAGAGAACTCTAATTGGTGAAGAGAACTTCATGTCATAGAAAATCACTCCACCAATGGAGGTTGACAACTCCTTACAGTCTTAGAGTTGCTTAGGGCTACCAGTAGTCACACAGCTACCATGTTTCAGAGTCAAGATTTAAAGCCAGCTTTTTCTGACTCCCAAGTTAACCCTCTATCTAGTATGTTGCCTCTCTTTGAAATTAATACTCAAGTATATTATTGAACAAAATTATCTCGTCTCTCCCAGAATCATGTACAATTTTGACACTGCTTGGAAGGCAACTTATTTAAAGATAGTTTTAAAGGATGAATTGAGAAGGATGAAATCTGAAATAACTGAGGAACAAAGGTTCAATCTTCTGAGCATATTGATTTATTAAGTAATGCATAACAAATCAGGACCAGGCCTCCTCAGTTTGACACTAGACCCCAAATACGGGGGGGTGCATATTTTTATGTAATAAAAAAAATTAGCAAGATGTAAACCAGGATATAAGATTGGGTGATCTGATTTCTAATTGGAAGAAAGATTAGAGGCTTTCCAAGTTGAGAGAGGAAGAGTGAACAAGTACAATTCCCTGAAATCAGAAAAGAGATGTCCTACTCCTCCCCCAAGTGTCTGTATTCAATCAAAGAACAGGGAAACAGTAACTGATTGAACAGAATGAGGCCAGTGTTCAGATAAGACATATGGGTTGCTCGAGATGTGTAATTGTAAGAAAACTCTTTGAATCGATCTTTGGCATCCCAGCCACACAGGGCTAAGTTCAAACAATGCAATAAAGTTTTCTCACAATTCCCATAATTGAATAATGTTTCCTCATGAGACAGAAATTGGACTAGACCCATAATTGAATAGAAAGAGAACTGAGCTAGAGCCAGAATTGAGTAACAAGATGGAGTCAATGTAGCTCACTCAATTCCCACAATTCCCTCAGCATATTTTCCTAAAGAATATATTTTTAAATCAAAAAGCAATAGGCATAACGGTATTAAAATCTATAAAATTCTGTCAGTTGTACAGGTGCAAATATATGTTCTGCTATAGAAAGTTGTCTGCATAAGCCTATCTGTTCCGTACTCATATTTTAATCAAGGCTACCTTTGACTCATGCTTAGATGATTCTTGTAAAGATTTCCTATAACTGGGGCTTTTAACCTGCAGTCCATAAACTTAGGAATTTTAATACTTTAATAGCTGTATTTCATGAAATGGTTTTCCTTTGTAATCCTATGTATTTTCTTTTACACATTTGAAAGCATTATTCTGAGAAGGGGGTTTAGGCTTCGCCAGATTTCCAAGGTACTGAGACACAAAGAAGTTTAAGAATACTTGAGCTATAGAAAGCAGCCACATAGGTTGGTAGTTGCTGTTAATGCCATTGCAGAATTGAAAGGGGATGAACAGGACTGAGGGCCATGTTATAGTTTTGTTGGTTTCATGAGTCTCTGTGACAAAAAAACTAAATAAATAAAAATTCATTCCTTGGTGGCCAACGATCTGGGAAGTAAACTTTTCCATCTGTAGCCTGGCTAAGGCTCAGTGCCTTTGGAGTTCTGTTAGAACCGGCCTTTTGAGGAACTTGTGTCACCTTTATACCATGGAGAGATACCTGAGGGGGACTTTAATGAAGAATAATTTGATTTTGGTGAGTTTTGGTTATTGCACAAATATAATTGAGCTCCTGAACCAACAAGGCAAAGTTCTTGCGGGGGGGGAACCTGCGGTCTCGAGGCCATACGTGGCCGTCTAGGACCTCAAGTGTAACCCTTTAACCACATCCAAACTTCACAGAACAATTCCCCTTAATAAAGGGATTTGTTCTGTAAAACTTGGACTCATTCAAAAGGTCTCTTCCAAGGACCTAGAAGGCCACAAGTTCTCCACCCTGGAAGACCACAGATTCATAATGAATTCCCCACCACAAAGCAGACACCCTGTGAAGCCCAGGATTAATCAGCCAGTCAGCCTTTTCCATTACTATACATAACATTCAAATTGACATCACAAAGTCATTAGGAAGCTGAATTAATACAAACATGAGCAGATGCATATGATATATGTAATCATGGAGTACTCATATTAGAAGATAATAAAAACAACAATAATAACACATTTATAATGACATTTTAAGATTTACAAAGTGTTTTCCTGACAATCCTGTGAAGTTGATGTTAGAAATGTTATTATCCCCATTTTAAAGATGAAGAAACAGAGATATAAGAAGCTAAGAGAATTGCCCAAGGTAATACATTTATTAAGTGTCAAGGCCAGAATACCTAAGGTAGAAAGATGTTCCATAAGGGGTAGGGAAAGAGTGAGAGGACTGATAGTCAATTGTTACAAATAACCAAATAACTAAAGAAGGAAATGGAAAGGCTACTTAGTAAGCACGGATCAAGAACATAAATTTAACAATGAGGGAGGGGGAGTCCTCTAATGGTTTTTGAAGTTCCCAATCAATTTGATGAGCTCCCAATAAACTTTAGTTAATTTGATGAGATAATAATATAAGAGCTTTTGGCGGCAAAGGGCTCTGCTCCTTTCCTTAGACTATGGGTATGCCCTTGAACCTTACAGATAGGGTACAGGAAACCTCAAAGTGATTGACTGAGGGAAATGGATCTAAGGATCTGCCTCTTTTCTGTAGCAGAGAAAATCAAGCTATGAAATAGCTCAGTCTGTGTTCCTCTCTCCTCTCTCTCACACTCGTTCCCTCTTTTTCTCTCCTTCTTTCCCTCACCCCTTTCAATCTGGAGCACAGTAGAGTAGACCAGTATTTAGGGGTAGGGAGGAAGAAACATGTGTCAATGTGCAGCTTTCTCTTCCCAGGAGCAGTTAGTGGTGATTTACAGCAGAAGCACGTGGCAGAATTAGTAGACATGTGCCTGCATACAGCCTGAGAGGGTAGTTGCAGGCACTGTTCTTGGATCCTGGAATTTAGGCTTCTAGCCAGAAAGGGAGATTTCCTGAGTAGCTCAAGGGATAGTTGTAACTGGGGAACTGAGAAATTTTTTTTTCAAGTAACAAGCATTTTTTTAATCATTCTCTCTCTCCTACTACCCCTTCCCAATTTAGCAAATTTTTTGAAAAAATCCAAAAGACAAATACCTCATTAAATATCTACAGAATCCAGCAAAACACATTTCCACATTGGCCATGTCTGAAAAAGTATATCTCTCTCTGTATTTTATTTGGAGATCAATGGCATGTTTTACCTTCATTCTTCCAGAGTCATGGGTCATCATTGTGTTGACCAGAATCCTAAATTTGTTCACAATTGTTTTTTAACTGAGAGATTTTCCACTGAAGCATGTAACAGAAGCAGACAAGTGTGTGCCCACTTAGACCAAGTTTGAGAATTCTGAGATTAGATCTTTTAGAATAAGAAGAGGCTTTCCTGATGGCCTCAAGACAAAGAAGTGGATAAGGCATAAAATATCAAGGAAGCCTTTTCTCAACCAATGAAGACAGTCTTATAAAAATATCAGGCTTGAGCCCCAGGTTACATTGGTAACTATTAACAAGCACAAACATTCAGATGCACAAGGAAGAATGAAAAAACAAGTCAAAAGTGTTGCCCTTCCGAAAACTCCAATTTCAGTTACTTCCTGAGGGGAGATGATGGGCTTTTTGAGTGTTCTGTTCATAAGTATCTACTTATGGTCTTTGTATCTACATTTCCATGGAGCGAAATAAAGGTCGCCTTACTTTTTACCCACATTTGGGAAAACCTAGACATGTGCTAAATTATAAGAGCCATACCCATAATCCCATCATACAGATTCGGACAACTCATCAGATTGGGCAGAGATTTCCCTAAAAAATCTCCCTTATGACAGGAAAAATTACGAATTTCCCCCCAAATTATGTGAAATCACAGAGTGTTGGAGCAGTTAATCAAATATGTCAACTCACTGTATGAGATCATGATTGACAACTCATGGTAAGCAGGTGGGTGGAGAAGACAAAATAAGTAACAAAATTTAGCCAAAATAAAAGTATTAGCAGAAAGAAAGAAATAAAAGAAACTAGGGAAATGAGGCAAAGCTGCTACTGCATATGTGACCTGTGGGCCTATTCACATGGAAATACATGGCATGCTTCCTAGAAGCAGAGCAATAACTGAAAGTCTTTTCATGCTCTTTGGTTTTATGATCTAAAGCAGCAATGTCTGTTCCATTACCTAGTCTTCCCAAAAGTTTCAGACTTGAAGGAAAGCAGCTGTCTCACTGATGGTCCAAGACAAAAAGATCCTTCCCCACTTCATTCTGACATCTATAATATTTGCTCTTACTTTTATTTAACAAGAAATTATTAGGTACCCAAATGTATAGTAAACACTGTGCTAGGCACTGGGAATATAAAGATTTTTTAAATAGCCCAATCTCTTAAGATAGTTATACACCTAAGGAGGAAGAGGGGAATATAGCACACACATATATATGCATGCATACATACATACATATATACATACATATACATATATATGCATCTGTGTCAAATGCATCACACTGGTTGAGTGGGAGGGAGGTTGCAACATGCACATCAGCATAACAAAAGGCATAGACTGTTTGGAGACAAAAGAAAGATCCAGAGAAAATGCTCTAGGAAAATCTGCAGAAAGAGAAAACGCTTTCATCCAGGAGATCAATTGTGGAGCTTTTGCTTACACAAATACTTCCTTGTCTAGCTCTTACAGATCTTACAAAGATTTTACCTCTGGATGTAAAAGCCTGGTCAATCTCATAGCAAGCTTAGCAGTATGACCTGAAAGCCATTCTGAACTATTTCTATAATTCACCTACCTCCATTCCTAAAATTCTATACTATGCAGTTCATGCATTTAAGCGTCTCCTTTGATAAACTCAAATAGACTGAACTAGATCAGGGACTCTTAACTATCTTTTGTGGCATGGACCACTTTGGCAGTCAGCTTATGGACCCCTTTGGCAGTCAGTTTATGGACCCATTTGTGAATATTGTTCTGTTGCTCATATTCATAATTGGAGGAAATGCTAAATTTGAGTTAGAGATTAGTAAAAATAAAGATGCAATTGTTTTTCCATCTGAGTTCACAAACTCCCTGAAATCTATCCATGGAGCCCTTTGGGGGTCCACAGACTCCAGGTTAAGAACCCCCAGATTAGATGCATCAAGCGTGGTATTTCAGTACCTCAAACAACTTGGGTCCTGTCAAGAGAGGCGCTCAACACACGATATGTTTATTGAAATAGCAGGTGTAAATGCCCAAGACCAGGTATGGTCTTGGGCAAGACAGCTCTGAGCTCTCTGTGCCAACATGGGCATAGAAAGGTCCTACCAAGCTGCTGGCAAAGCTGGGTCACTGCACCCCCTGGGTGGAGTTTGCTCTTCAGAAGGGAAGGCCACCAACTGTACGGCAAGCATATGGGGATCATATGGTTAAAGCTACCAGCAAGGCCAGATCATTGTTCCCCTTAGACAAAGCCAGGTCAGCCTCAGTGACTAAGCTGATTGCTCTGCTCTGGCTAAGACTGGATGGCCAGTGGACAAAGACATGTGTTTTTATACAATTTTAGAAGGGTAAAACTATGTGCATGGGGAGGAGTTGAGAAGTTTACCTGGGTTACACACACATGGTGAGCTCAGTCATCTGTATGAAACTTATGTCTATGAGGGTGTAACTATGACAGTGTGACTATGCCTATAAGGGTATAACTGTGCTTTGCATTTTACACATACACAATATGGGGACTTAGAAATATAACTAAAATGTGGAAACAGCTGACAGAGTGACATCCTCTGCTGTACACGTTGCTCTGCTCTCCATCTCCTTAGTCTAGGCTTTCATAGACAACCCTCTTTTAGCAAGAGGGGGTCATAGGTTTCACAGGTGATTGCCCTTCTGGCTTTACAATGCTACAATTTTTATTCTGGTCATAAAAATGCTGATATTCCCAGAAGTGTGTTTGTGACAGTCCTCAGTCTGAAAAAAGGGAGTCCCTCCCAGGAGGACATACAGATTCCCTGTTGATCCTTGCTTTCTACCACACGACTCACAGTGCCATATTCCCCCACTGTAGGTGCAGCTACCAATAGGTTAAGTCCTTGTTGGGGCACCCAATTTATGTCTAAAGGAAGGCCCATGGGCCAGCCAGGTTCATTAGGGAAAACAACCCCTTAATAAGTTAGGATGCTAAGAATAACATGTAAAACAATGGCAGTCATTTCAATGCAAAGCTTTCTTGGCAAGCAATGGGGAAGAGGGGAAAAGGGAAAAAGGAGACCTGATCTGCAACTCAGACATACACAGTAACAGAATACAACTTACGTAAGGGCAGTGCTGCATTGGGAAACACAAAGATATGGGTCCATTCAGTGGAAAAATGTGCCCCAAGATGTCCTCCTGAGAGGGGGATGTTTATACCCTGATTTGGGTGGCCACATGGAGCTGGCCACTTTGTATCAGGGTTTGGGGCACACAGGTGCAGGAAGGAAAAAACAAGCTAACAGTTGGAAAGATATTATTTTTGGATACACAGCTGCACTACCCTTAAAAAAAATGTTAATGCCAGTATTTTTCCATGCATAGATTCTACAAGCTACAGCCTCCCTTACGGGAAATTGTCATGGTGGTCTCAAGGTCACTATGCCTAATCTTGTAATGTAGGGATATTAAATCAATAAAAGCCAGCATTTGTATAGTGCTTTAAAGTTTGCAAAGTGCTTTACAAACATCAGCTCATTTTATCCTCACAATAACACTAGGAGATAAGTGATATTATTATCCCATTTTATAGATTTGGAAACTAAGGTAGACAGAGGCAGACAGTGACTTGCCCAGAGACTACTAGTAAGTGACTGAGATAGTATTTTAACTCAGGTCTTTCTGACTTGGTGTCCAGCACTCTATCTACTAGACCAGGCAGCATTTTAGGAGATCACTTAATGAGTTGCTGTGGTAAACTTCTTTGAACTTAGGATGATCTTCTGATGGCAGCCTATCTCTAGATTCATACTTGAAGCTTTGTAAAACTTGACAGAAGGTATACTCCATTTACTTAGACTTCAAGAACTTAAGGTTAACTTCCATGCAACCAGGAGTCATCAGAGTAATCCTTTAGTCAACTAAAGGAGAATTAAGTCAGTACCCCAGTACAAATTAGAATCAGAGGATGTTAGACTAGACAATACCTTAAGAGATCATCTGGTCTATTCTCACTTTACAGTGAGAAAACTGGAGGGACTGGTCCAAGGTCCTGTGGCTAATAAGTGGTAGAACTGAATAGAGATTACCTGACTTCTAGTTTTATGTTCTTTTCACTAAAGCACTCTGCCTGCCTAGTTTTATCATATGCATTGACTCTGGAGGGTCTTTGAAAGAAGGGAGAAAGGGTATCAAAGAGAAATTACCCTTCCTTTATAGTTTGCTCTGGAGTCCAGGTACATATAGTTAAGTTCTGACTTCTGCTATCTTTGATGGTTGGAAGTATTTATACCACACACCCATAAGAAGTGATTTGTGGGTGTGGTCAAACCAAGTCTATGGTTTACTTCCAGGTGGGAAGGCAGCAAATAAAACCACATCTTAACTTTTCACTTTATGTAATTTTTTTTAATGAAAAGCAGAACAAAGCGAAATAAATTTATGACATAGTTGCTCATTCACCCAATGGCCTTCTGACCTGTGGTAACTTAACTGTATTCTATTTATATTAAATGAAATTATCCTAGCCATACCAGTTTGTTGAAGGGCAGTTAAAAGGAAGCCTGCACATGAATTTCAAATAGTAGCTAAATTACAGTATGTAAAGAGTGATGTTAGAATTAGGTTTAAGCTAGCACATCTAGTTACAGCTGAAAGTCAGAAGCAACTGTTACTTCATTTTTAGAAATGAGCGTGTGTGTGTGTGTGTGTGTGTGTGTGTGTGTGTGTGCGCGTGTTTAACAAGCTGACAATGAAAGCATGAATATGAAACATGATCCAAATCTATCAAAGATTCTAAGAAACTAAAAAAGTTTGTCATAAGAATCAAATCAAATCAAAATACATTTAACTATGAAGCAGTATAGAATCGAGCTATCATATCACATATATTAATTAACATAAAACTATCTGGTGACTGGAAATCTACTTTGATAACTTCATAACAGTAGAATGCCATCATCCATACATTGCGCATAAACTGACTCATTTTCCATAGCCAAGAATACAGTCACCTCCTTTCAAAAGTACTCTTAATCCCTTGGCTAAAACAACTGAATGATACTGCCAGGGCATCCACTTACATTTCTAGATTCATAAGTAGAAATTCTTAGGCACATACAGAACATGAAGACATTTAATAATCAGATATTAAAATGTCATTTTCTTTGAAGTTTTGGCTTTGAAAGTGATTTGATTAAAGAAATTCATGCCAATGCAAAATGCCAGCTACACAAACTTCAATGGCTCAGTTATTAGTCATTCAATTTTGGATTCATCCAGGCCTTAAGAGATTCCTCTCAGATTTAGGAACCCCTTAGCTCTTCCTAGATTCTGTATGATTAATCTGGGAATAATAACTATTTAACCCATAGTCTAAGCTCTGCTCAACCATGCTAGAGACATGAATCTTATAGTAAAAATATTTCATTAAGACATGAGAGATAGATAACTTGATAAGAAGATGTTGATCTGCATTGGGAGAGAGAGTTCCCCACATGGGAGCTCCTATACTCATAAAACCCTTATTCATCCTTACTATTATTTCATCCCCAGACATTCTATTCTCTGATTGCCTCTTACTGACTTGCTGAAAGTCCCTAAGGCAATATATTGGCATAGTCAATGATCACAAGAATACACATATTTCCATCTTAATCTAAATAGGCCTGTATAAACACTTAATCACGGAGATGATTCCATCCATTCTTACAGTAGAGGTTGCTCCTTCACACATCATACCTCCCTCCCCTACGCTCTAGTTCTGAAAGTGTCTATTACATAGACTGACCAAAGTAAAAAGGAAATACCCGGTATGGGAAAAGGGGCCGCTTACAGTAAAGACCACTGACTGCAGCTTCATTAATGGGTTAAGTGAGTTAAAAAAGAGTACATAATATCTACTGATCTGTGATCATGCCTACATCAGAGTGTACCAAAGATAAGGAATGCACTCTGCTTCCATGACAAAGTAAAGGGAATCTTAGGGAGACAAATTGTATCAAATAATAGTCACTTTACTGATATTCATTTTAAGGACAGGTAGGTAACATGCTTCCTGAGTTTATATGGACCAGACTCAATTCTGACAGTCAATATCAAGTGGAATGTATCTCCCTCCACTTCACCCCCTTTCTCTCTCTGTCTCTGTCTCTCTCTCTCTCCCCTCTTTCTCTCTCTCCCCCAGTGTTGTTTCAGGAAAATCTAATGTATTCAGGGTATAATTTGTGTGTAGATTTCCACAAACTTGGGTAAAATGGATCCCCAGGTTTCATACAAGCACCCAAGGTTACAACATATGTATCAGATATAGGACAATCTTCATTTCACCCTCACAGAAAATGCAAAACCCTCAAAGAATTCACAGTAGCCATGAAGAGATACAATGACATAAAGCACTTAAATAGTCCCTTGGCTTCCCTAGAATGGAACTGAGAGGCTGCTATATGGCAACCCACTAACATTCTTTTAAAATTTTTAATAGTAACATGCATTTATTTTCTCTCCTCATCTCCCCCCACTCATTAGAAAAAAAAAAGAAAGAGAAAATTCTGTTAACAAATGTCCATAAGTCAAGTAAAATAAATTCCAATATTAGTCACGTCCAAAAAGTATGTCTTACTCTGAATCTTGAGTCTATCATGTCTTTGTCAGGAGGTTACTCTCTAACATTCTCCTGAGTCTCTCTTTCCTACAAGGTCCCACACAATTCTCCTTAAACTATCAGGCAAACTGAAAGGCAAATAAGACTTTGGAAGCAGCCGAATGAGCAATCCCCTTCCCATCGAACCCAAACTGTAATAATTCAGTGTCTGTGTTCTCCAAGGAGGACACTGCATGGGAATTATGCAGATAATTCTTCTCTTTCTCCAAGGAGCACATTACATCTAGAAATTCCCTCTTCTCTCTATAAAAGGTCTCATCCAGCAACTCTTTAGCTTGGAAATTCTAAAAATTTGGGCTAAGGAAGCTTGCATATATCTAATTCTCCAGGAAAAATCAGTGCCCCCTGCTTCTACCATCTCTTGAACTAGTGCTGCCCAGGAAATCTTACCTTATCTGGCTAAAAGGCTAGATTCCAAGATCGTATTGCCTAGGGAATTCAAAACTATTCCTCCTGCAAAGAGAAGGCTGGGATTCAAGAACACTGTTGGAATTCATGAACTTTCAGACCATCCCTGTTCAAAGTCATCAAGCTCACCATTTGTTTCTGCTGCAAGTAGTCATTAACTGTTTCTGGGGTGGAGGGGAAAGATAAAATCTCTGCTGCACTCTGAAAGAAGGTACAAAGGAAAAGGCAAAAGGGAGCACTGAAGGTCAAGAAAGCACAAAAAAGAGCCAAGTTGTTTTCATAATTTATTTTTATGCACTATGAAGAGGAATGGCTTCCCTGATGAGAATCTATTTCTGAATCTCAGTTAGCCAATCATCTTAAAGTCTCTGTGTTCCATCAACAAGGAATGAAAGCCATAGCCACATTACAGCAAACACCTGACTCTGGAAGTGGCAAAGGACCCCCCACCCCTTACTCTGTAATGATCTATAATGGTGAGACCACTACCCCAGAGGGATCCCAGGTTCTTTCTGTTACCTTATATGGAGTTTGTTTACTCCAAGATATAAAAGAGAGGGAGCCATCTCAGCCAGATGAGTCATCCCAGAATGCAGGTCCCTACCTGCAGTAGTTTGTGTTCCATTAGAGAGTGGTTGTCATGGTGTGCTCCCTGGAGTATGACTGAACCCAAGAAGGATATCACCCAAATCCAGTGGGGTCTGGAACCTACAGCTGTCACTTTCTTCTTGCTACTTAGTGCTTGAATGCTGATTAATATACTTGATTTTTGTGTTAGATGTATGCTAAGTGGACCTCTTCTCTTCATCAGGAAGAATCTGGAGCCCATAACATAATAATTCTAATTATATATAATATATGTAATGCCATAATTAGTGGCATGTACAAGAAATGTAAAGTAAAGCATTAATGCAAATATTCTGAAACAGGATAGTCTGCTACAAAGAGTTTGCAAAGGAAGACCTCCCAGGTTTTTGCTAGGTAGGTCCTCTGGACTGTATCCTACCTTTTCATTTACACACCAATCTCTCAGTTTTTCAAAGGTTCACAAATTAGTCATTTGAGACCTGTTGAATCAGGGGATGAAAGTCTATCTACATGACATCTTCATTTACTCACAGGATCCTTTGCTCCCAGGATGTTGTGCTAGTCCAAGTCATCTCTAGCACCTATGCCAGCACCTACTATTTGTCAAACTGGAAAAATGGCCAGTTGAAGAAGAGACAGAGTTCCTAGGATACATCATAGGTCAGCAGGTATCCATGTAGATTCATGTTAGGTAGATGTTACTGGCCTACTCACACTCTGGCATTGCTCTGTGGGTCTTCTCACTGATCTCTCCTTTTTCTCTAGTCATTCCCTTTTCTTGCGTGGCTTCTTTTAGGAAGGGAAGGACTCAAAGCCCACCTTCCATCAGAGGCCTTTCCTGTCCTCTGTGCTGCTAGTACCTTTCCTCTAAGTTTACTTTCCATCTACTCTGTATATGTCTTGTATATATTTTTAGTTATTTATGTATCGTCATCCCAATTAGAACTTCCTTGAGGGAAGAGCTGGTATTTTTGCCTTTCTTTGTATTGCTGGGTCTTAGCAAAGTGTCATAATGTAATTGCTTTAAAAATGCTTGCTAGCTGACTGATGCCTAGCTTTTTATTAATTTTTATCTTTGCTTTAACAAATTGGTGGTACAACTGTACACAGACAGCTAATTCAGAAACAACTCCCACATCAGTAACAACTCATTTCCTGCCCATTGAAATAGAATCAGCCTCATTTTTTGTGATACTACATGGTGTTTGCCATGTTTAATGTCTTCCAATTCTTTTTTTTTTTGAAGAAAGTAATCATGGAAGTCAGGTATGAGTCTTCTGAGTAGTATTCCTGTTTTTCTTCAGTATTTTTTTGGGTCTCCTTTAGCAAGCTGTTGACTAGTTTTTCATGATTTTCTTATATCACTCTCATTTCTCTTCCAGTTTTTCCTCTACTTCTCTTACTTGCTTCTCAAAATACTTTTTGAGCTCTTCCATGGCCTGGGACTGATTCATGTTTTTCTTGGAGGCTTTGGATGTAGGAGCTTTGACTTTGTTATCTTCTTTTGGTTGTATGTTTTGATCTTCTTTGTCACCAAAAAAAGATTCTATGGTGGGACTTTTTTTTGCTCAGTTTGCTCATGATCCCAGCCAATTTCTTGAGTTTTAAACTCTTTGTTAAGGTCTGCTTCCAGTGTGGAAAATATACTGTCCCAAGCTTCGGGGGTTTTGTGCAGCTGTTTTCAGAGATACTTCTAGGGACCTGTAAATTTTTAGTTCCTCCAAGGTGGTATGATCAAAGGAGAGGTGTTTACTCCTTTCCTGGCCTGGGCTTTGGTATATGAGTGACCACAAGCATTCTTTTCTGCTTTGGAACTATGAGGAGGGTTTTCTGTCTACCACCACTACAAGCTCCACCACACCAGCACTCCTCTTCACCCAGGATCGCTACCCAGAACTGTGACCCATATCCAAGCATAGGCAAAGCAACAGAATCCTACCTCAGCACCAGCAAAGGGATCCCTGCAATCCCCCTCTGATCAGCCACTTGATTCCCCTCAGTCTATAGGCTAGAAGATTAGGAAGCAGATGCTGCCCCAGGGCTGCACCAGGACTGGGGCTGAGACCTAGCTTCTCTCTCACCGAGGTCACAGACTTTTCCTACTGACCTTCCAAGTTGTCTTTGGTATTTGTGGGTTGAGAAGTCTGGAAACTGCCACAGCTGCCTGTGATTCAGTCCTCTGAGGGCTGCTTCAGGTTCACTGAGGCCTGTTTTGCCTGCATACCCACGCTGAACTGTGTTTCTTTCCCAGCCCTGGTGTGATAGACCTTTCTCCTCAACATCCAGGTTTTCTTGGGGTAGAAATTTGTTTCACTGTGTCTTTTTGTGGTTTCTGCTGCTCTAGAATTTGTTTAGAGCCATTTTTTTACAGGTATTTGGAGGGGTTTGGGGGAGAGCTCAAGCAAGTCACCGCTTTTACTCTGACATTTTAGCTCTACCCAGTATTTTCTGGTTTTGGCCTCACATTTCTTACTCCCATGCCTATATTTTTCTTTTTTCTTTTTTTTTTCAATTTTCTACATTTTTTTCTTCTTTCCATTTTCTCCTTTGGTAAAAAAGAAAAGAAAAACAAAACTCTTGTAAGAAATATTCATAGTCAAGTAAAACAAACTCTCAAATTACCCATGTCCAAAAAATATATATCTCATATATTTAGTCCATATTTAGTCCATCACCTCTGTGTCAGGATTCTTCATCAATGATTCTCTGTAGCCTCTTTCATCACTGGTCTTCTAGAATCACAATTCATTACTGTACTAATCATTGTTGTTCTTGAGTCTTCCAAAACTGTTCATTTTTACATTTACATTTGAACCACTTTTTTTTTACAAACTTCACCTGTTCCCACCTTTCCAATGAAGTCGTCAAATATCAAGGTATATATTGATCTTATTTGCAGAGTTCAATCAAGTTAATCATAAACTTTCCTTTGCAAAAGATCTTGGTGCATAAAATATAATTGTTTTTGTGGTGTTGTTTTTACAAATATTTAACACAAATACTACAATGCAGGATGACCAAATGTTCCATGAAATAATGTTTCTTTAAAAAATATTTTAATGATATTTTTTCTTGCCGTTGGATGCATGAGAAAATAAACACACCACCAACTTCTTTACTTGACACTCCAAGGAGAACCTATGGGCCCAACTTCCATTTAGTTACAATTTCCTTGTTGTTAGGGATCTATAAGGATGTAGAGGGCCACAGGCTGTTCAAGAGGTCTCACTAATGGGCGGAGGCCCCTCTCGGGAGCTGATCTTTGAGCAAAGGTCACCTGGTTCGGTGCTCCATTGTATGGATCCGTAACAATCTTTAACTCCCCTAGTTATTGTATGGTCATTAGCAGTCTATTCTGGGATTGGAGTCAGATAAGTGCACAGGATGGGCATGCACTGTCCTTGAGCACAGCATGGGCTATACGTCATTGTAACTTGAGAAAGAGTTCCTGTTATTTTACTATATAAGTAAGTGCTTTGCTAAAAATAAACGGAGTTGCTTCCATCCTGCCTCTCGCTGCATCAATGCGCATTTGAGATAGAAAATCAAGCTGGTCTTGATTCATCAGGTGATTGGGAAATCCTAGGCCCTAGGTAGGCTCTATAGCCAAGTGAACTAGTTGTGCACAACACCTTGTCTTCCCATTTTCATTGATAGTGAGGTCAAGACTGATACAATTCAGCTCCTCTAGTAATATGCCCAATACTTGGATATTGAATGAGGGTTTCACATTTAGAATCACCACACCTAAGTTCATGTTTATAGACTGTCTAAAAGCTGTGATTCTTAGTATTCTCAGCCCACTTTACTGGTTCCCCACCACCATCACAGTAGAAACAGAAAGGAGCTATAAAGGATTCAAGTCCATTTTGTATTTTTCCTGATCTTGTGGGTTGACATGGCTGAAGAATTCATCACAGAGGGGCAGCTAGGTGGCGAAGTGGATAAAGCACCGGCCCTGGATTCAGGAGGACCTGAGTTCAAATCCAGCCTCAGACACATAACACTTACTAGCTGTGTGATCCTCGGCAACTCACTTAACCCCACTGCCTAGCCAAAAAAACAAAACAAACAAACAAACAAACAAACAAAAAAGAATTCATCACAGAATGGTCAGTTTGCTGATGAGGGGACTATCCTTAGTTAGCTCAGAAATCAAGCAGAGCCAGTTACTAGGAACATATTTAAAGTGTTTCTAGTATAGAACTTGCCAGATATGATGGCCTGCTGTCAGAGTTTCCAAGAGCACCCCTATGCCACAATAAATCATCCAAGTCAGACTTTGTGAAGGGATGTTTATCCAGATAAGTCAATAGAAGACTGAGCGTTAACAACCAGGAAGGTCAGCAAAGGCTTCCTGGAAACTGAATTTTGAAGAAAGTTAAACATTCTAAAAGTTTCGAGTGAGAAGGAAATAGATTCTAGCCATGGGGAACAGCCTATGCAAAGGTACAGCAGTTGGAAGCTGAGTTGATCACTCAATCAACATTTATTAAGTGGGTATTATGTGCCAGGCACTGTGCTAAGTGCTGAGAATAAAAATTGAGGGAAAAGATTGTCCTTGCCCTCAAAAAGCTTGCAGTCTAACAGGTGAGATCAAATGCTAACAAATACATATAAGGCAAGCTATATACAGGATATTGTGAGAGATGATCTCTCAAAAGTGAAGCCTCCTCAGGGGATCAATAGTTCTTGCTGATATTTCTTGATTGTTGCTTTCAGAACCCTCCCCCTCTCAGACCCTGGTTTTTTTTTTTTAAGGCTTAGCAGAAAGAATAGCCCTGTCCCCAACCTGAACTGCTTGTTCTTTGAAAAGCTTCCCGCCTTTTCTTGTCTCTGGGATAAGGGGGAAGGGGGTTAGGGAGGGGAAATTTTAGTAAATTTCAGTTTCCTAGGAATTGCCTAACTCGTGGTAATTAGGCCCTAAACCCTCTCCTGATCACCACACCACTGCTACGTCAGCATTAGATTTACTAAATAAGGACATGTATGTTTGGATTGGCTATGCCCTGTTTCGTTGTTCTTTTTTCTTTGAATTTTCATGCCTAAGAATGTAAGCCCACCTCCCCAGCCAACAGGAATAAGGGATAGTGGTGGGTGGAGGTTTGTTTGCATTAGGGTATATAATCTTATTTCGCTTTCTGTGCCTGGCCTCTCTCCTCCTGGAAGTGAATGGGGGGAGCAGATGCCCCTTCTCACAAGATTGTAATAAAAAGTAACCTTTGCTTCCACCTTGAGAAGTCTCTGAGTTTAATTGATTTAGAGTTGCTGTCCCACACAATATATATAGAAATAATTAAAAGAGGGAAAGCACTGTAATTAAGAGGGTTTGGGGAAGGCTTCCAGTAAAAGAAGGGTTTTTAGTTGGGACTTACAGGAAGTCAAGGGTGTCAGGGGTCAGAGCAGAGAAGGAAGAGCATTCCAGGAATGGGAGACAGCCAAAGAAAATGCCCAGAGATGAAAGGAGTATCTTGTTTGTGTAATAGCCAGGAGGCCCATGTCACTGAATTGAAGAATATGGGTTGGGGAGTAAGGTGTAATAAAACTGAAAAGATTGGGAGGAGTTGGGTTTTGAAGGGCTTTGGGTGCCAAAGAGATCATTCTGTTTACATCAGAGGCAATAGAAAGTAACCGGAGTTTATTGAGCAGGCTGAGTCACAAGATGAGACTTGCATTTTATGAAAATCACTTCTTGGCTGAATGAAAAAGGGATTGGAGGGGGGAGGGACTTGAGGCAGGCAGATCCACCAGCACATTATTGCCACCATCGAGGCATAAGATAATGAGGGCCTGCATTAGAGTGGTGGCAGTGTCAGACAAGAGAAGGGGGCTTGTTGGAGAGATGTTGCCAAGGTGGAATTGGCAGGCCCAGGCAACAACTTGGATATGGGGGGTGAGAGGTAGTAAGGAACCCAGGAAGACAGTAAGTGGGCTAGTTTGTCTGAAGTATAGAGTATGAGAAAAGTGGTAAGGTGAAGTCTGCAAAGGCAGGCTGAAGCCAACCTGAAAAGGGCTTTCAATGTCAAATAGAAGAGTTCAGTTTTTATCCTAGAGACAATAGGATAGAGGCTCAAGCTTCTTGAGCAGAGGAATAACATGGTTAGACCAGTGCTTTAGGAAGATTGCTTTGGCATCTATGTGGAAGACAGACTAAAAGGAGGAGGGACTGGAAGCAAGGAGCTCAATTAGAAGGTCATTGCAGTAGTCAAGGTAAGAGGGGATACAGGTCTAAAGCAGGGTGGGAGTTGTGTAAATGGAGGGGGAAAAAAACAGATGAGAGACAAGCTCTAGAGGAAGAATTGACAAGATGTGGGGATATGAGAGAGGGAAGATCAAGGAGGACTCAGTTCATGAATCTTTGTTCACTGGAAGGATAGTAGCTGATAGGAAAAGTAAAGAAAAAATGAAGTTGGGGAAGGAAATAGTTTAGAGTAAAAATCAGGAGTTCTGTTTGGGACATGTTGTTGTTGTTGTTTGTCCTTCATTCTCAAAAGGTCCATCACATCATGGAGGTGATGCCATGACATGCAAGTGAATGGGATTTAAGTGAAAGAGGGGTGTGCAAAGTCACCAGCCTGGCTTTCTCCTCTGGAGCCATCTGGGTCCAGTGGCCAGGTACACAACAGGATGACTGGAGATGGCCCCTTGGGACATACTAAGTTTGAGACATCTGTAAGACATCCAGATAGAGATGTCTAAGAGACAGTTGGTGATGGAGCTCAACGTGGATTTATGCATGTGGGGACTTCTGCACAGTGATAATAAAGGAGAGGATAAAAGTGGAGTAGGTTAGAAAACTTACAACTCTCCCAAATTTCCTCCACAAAGAAAAGCCAGACCATCCCCTCAGAGTGAACATACAGCAGCAAAAATAAAGAGGAGTCAGGGTAAAGCAATTGTCCTCCAAGACAAGGTGAGAGGACCTCAAGAAAGACCAGACCTCCAGGGGCTGAGGTTTGCCCTGAGTGGAGTGCAAACACCTCCAGGCCAACTCTGTAGAATCTAAAAAAACAAGCCCTGGGGGCAGCTGGATTAGGAGGCAGCATCAGCCTCAGCCTCAGGAATTTTCACCTCACAGACAGTATAGGGGTCAAACAGCAAGTAGGAGCAGATAAAAGACCTCACACTACTTAGGGGCACCAACCGCAAATGTGCTGACCTGACTTGGTTTCAGACTGGCTGCAGGGAGGAGCTAGCACATGCCTGGTGAGTTCGGTGGGTAGCAGAAGGGCGGAGACACTACTTGCTGTGGGCACTTGCAGGAGAGCAGAGTCCTTGGTTTCAGTTTCAGGGCAGAGAGGGCAACTGTAGTATATAGACACTGCAGGGAGCAGGAGTGTTTATGAGACAGCATGGCTGGGGGCCCTAGTCATGGGTTAGGGGTGGAGAGGAGTGCCCAACGTTGGACCCCAGGATCAGAGGTCAGAAAATAACAGCAATAAGGATCTGAGGCTTGGCACATCATTCCCTATATGTTGGGACTAAAAATTGATTATAATAATAGCTGTCAAAAACAAAATAAAAATAAAAATGAGTAAGCAAAGGAGAAAGAACTCAGCCATAGATAGGTACTGTGGGGATAGAGAAGATCTGGGTTCATATTCAGAGGAAGATAGTAGTGTTGAAAAAGCCACTTCTTTTTCAATGAGAATTGCCAAATGATGCCAAGCCCAAAAAGAGTTCTTAGAAGAACTTAAAAAGGACTTTAAAAATCAAGTAAGAGAGATTGAGGAAAATTTTTTTTAAAAAAAAGAGCATTCCAAGAAAATCAAGAAAATTATGAAAAGAAAGTCGACCAACAAGAAATAAAAAATCAAAAAGGAAGAAAATAATTCCTCAAAAACTAGAATTGGGCTAGGGGAAGCTAATGATATTAAATAAAGAAATAATAAAACAAAATCAAAAGAATGCAAAAATAGAAGAGATGTGAAACATCTCATCAGAAGAACAACTGATCTGGAGAACAAATCAAAGACAGGCAATATAAGAATAGTTGGGCTACCTAAAAATTATAAGAAAAAAAGAATCTTGATACAATATTACAAGAAGTTATCAAGGAAATTGCCCTGAAGCTCTAGAACAGTGCTTCTTAAACTGTGGGTCATGGGTTGCTTAACTGAATGTGGGGGTCGGAAAAATTTGGCAATAGTAAAAGATTTCTGAATACTCATTGGCCAAAAATTAATTCAAAATCAAATGCATAATGAATCCAAGGTGTTTCTGGCAGCACGTATCCATGCTGCATCACACAAATTCACTGCAGCTTTGGTTCTGAACACACAACATGTGCACTTTGCACTGCACGTGCCATCACACCATGCAACACCAACAAACGCTGCCAGAAACATTTCAGCTCAAAATTGAGACTATTGTATGCTATAAATTGCAGTGTTTCACTGTACATAAAAAATCATTAAATGAATTTTGGCTTGGGATTAGGACAGAATTTCCAACAATTTCTGAAATGGCTCTACACATACTTCTGCCACTTTGTACTATGTATTTCTGTGAAACACATTCTCAGCATTGATGATTATAAAATCAAAATACCAATCAACTCTGAAAAATGTTGAAGATGCTCTACATCCTGCAGTATCAAATATTCCACCAAGATTTAATTCTTTATGTAAAAATAAACAAGCATATCCATTTCATTAGTATACAAATTTGCTTTCATCTTTAAGAAATGGTAAAATTATATGTATACCAAAGAATTGTCTTAAAATAAATTTTTTTATGATTTATTATCAGTAAATGTTTGATTTGTATGCCTATTTTATATACTTATGTATATGGTGAAATAGTAGAAATAGAAAAAATCCACCTATCACCACCTGAAAGAAAGCCCAAGAGGAAAACTTACAGGAATATCATAGCCAAGTTTCAAGGCTTCAGGTTAAGGAGAAAATATTGCAAGCAACAAGAAAAAACAATTTAAATATCATGGAGCTACAATAAGGATTACACAAGACTTAGTAGCTACTGCATTGAAGGATTATAAATCTCAGAATACTATATTTCTTTTTTTATAGTATTTTATTTTTTTCCTTAGTTACATGTCAAGAAAATTGACATTCATTTTTTACAAGATTTTCAGTTCCGAACTTTTCTCCTTCCCTCCCTCCCCTCCCCTGTTCTGAAAATGATAGGCAGTTAGATAGTTTATAACATTTCCATATTAGTTACAGTTGTGAAAGAAGAAATAGATCAAACGGTAAAAAAAATAAGAAAGAATAAAGTAAGTGGAAAAAAGATGTTTTGATTTGCATTAGAATACTATTTTTCATAGAACAAAAGATTTGGAATTATGGCCAAAGTCAAATATAATCCTGAATGGAAAAAAAAAGGACATTCAATGAACTGAAAGGTATTTGTGACAAAAACAGCAGAACTTAATGGAAAATTCAACACATAAGATCCAGGAGAAATATAAGGTAAACATTAAATATGAATTATGAGGGATTCAATAAACTCAAGCTGTTTCTTTCTTGTATGTGAACATGTTATCAGTACTCCTATGACTGTTATCATTATTTGGGTAGTTTGAAAGAAAGGCTTGGGCTAAGTTGTGTATGATGGGGTGATTCTAAAAAAACAAAACTATAGGTAGAGATAAAAAAGGAGTAATTATCTCATACAGATAAGGCATGAAAGGAAGAATTGATATAGAAGAAGCAAGTGGGGGACAGCAGGTAGTGCTGGAACCTTACTCTCATTGGAAATAGGTTAAAGAGGGAACAACATATATATCTAGAAAGATATAAAAGTCTTCTAAATTTAGAAATAAATAAGAGGGAGAGGGGATAGGCTAAGGGAGGGGCTTTTAGAAAGGTACATAGATTAAGAATTAGGAGGGATAAGGAGATAAGGGAGAAACTCTTAGAAAGATAGGTAGATCAAAGTGGAGGGTAAGGGAGAGGATAAAGGAGGAATTCACAGTGGGGTGAGTAGATTAAGAAATAGTGGGGCAAGGTATTAAGTAGAAGTAAATTAGACTAGTGAGGAGGAATAGGATAAATAAGGTGAGGATAGTAGGAAAAATAGGAGAGAGGGAAAAAAGTAATTATAACTTAGAATGTGAATGGGATGATTTTACCCTTAAAATAGAAATGATTGGAAGAATAGATTAAAATCAACAATATGTTACTTTCAGGGAAGCCAATAAAAATGGGAGCTACACACAGAGATAAAATAAAGGGCTAGAATAGAATTTATTATCTAAAAAAGGCAGGGGTAATAAACATGATCTCAAACAAAGTTAAAGCTAACATAGATTTAATTAAAAGAGGAAAAATAGGGAAACTACAATATTTGTCACCAATATTATTCAATATGTTTTAGACAGTTTAAAATAATTAGACAGTATAAAATACCTGAGAGTATACCTGCCAAAACGGACACAGGAACTACATAAACATAAACATTATTTTTACAAATAAACTCAGATTTAAATAATTGGAGAAGTATTCATTGTTCCTGGGTAGGTAAAGCCAATATAATAAAAAATGACAATTTTATCTAGCTAATCTATTTATTTACTCAATGCCATTCCAATTGAATTACTAAAAATTTCTTTTAGTAAGAAAAAATAATAACAAAATTCATTTGGAAGAATAAAAGGTCAAGAATTTTAAAGAAACTAAGAGAAAAATGTAAAAGAAGGAGATTCAGCAGTATCAGACCTTAAACTATATTATAAAGCAAGAGTATTGTTGGAAGTATAAAATGGATAATTTCAATTATTTCAAATAAAAATTTTCTTGTATAAATAAAACAAATATAGCCAAGATTAGAAGAAAAGCAGAAAATTGGGAAAGGATTTTCATAGACAATCTCTCAGATAGACTATGTTTGTGATAGCATACTGCTGATATAAGAAATGATAAGCTCATTGATTTAGAAAAACATAGAAAGACTTGGAGCTATGAAGGAAGACACTCCATCTCCAGAGAAAGAACTGACAAACAGAAATATGCATAGTATAGTCTTACGTGTGTGTGTGTGTGTGTGTGTGTGTGTGTGTGTGTGTGTGTGTGTAATGTGGTTTGGAGTTTGGAACCTTGAAATGTCAGGGTCCAGGACAAGTCTGCCTGTAAAGAATTCAAGCGTTCAAGCCTTCTTTCCCTCAAAGTAGTGAGGTTTATTGTAACACCAATAGAGAGGGCTAGATTCCCAGTGAATCTTCACCTTCATAGGGGTGAGATTGATACTTACATGCAAAAAAAAAAAAGATAAATGATTTGAATGGGATTAAGGAGTGGTGAATAGCCTGTGGTGGGCCAGGTGCAGACTGTGAAAAGAGTTAAGTGGTCATGAGATACTCCACTCCCTTTTCAAGGAACCAGAGGGCATTTCCCCAGAATCCATGCTTTGCCCTTTTCAAGGTAGAGGTTCTGGCCTGTATGTACCTGAAAGTTGAAAAAGAGGTGCTAAAAATCCAAGAGTGGACACCCCAAAGTCCTCATAAGGTGTTAAGCATTGGGTGTCCTGGACAATAGTTCTGGGATCTTGCCATGAGGTGGCTTTTCATTTCACCTCTTCCCCAGAATCTTAAAGTTCTGAAGGCCCTTATCACTAGTCATATCAGCTCAGGCAGTGCAGGTGAAAGGACCAGCAGAAATCCTCCCTCAATAGGGGTATTAACCTGTCCAGTGGCCTTGGAGCCTGTCTCCCAGGTAAGGAAATATTCCCTTGTGGAGAAGCAAGGTGTCTGTTGAGATGGGGTAGCCAGCATAAATGGGGTGGCGAAAATCTATGAGGAAGTCATACTAGGGAGGAGGCCTTTTGCAAAGATGGCTTGTGGTGGGAGATGACAGTTGCCCTGTGGGTGTGAGTGATACAGCCAAAAATCTTGGACTCCTCCCCACCCCCTACCCCAGCCTAATGCGTTTGCCAGTTTAACTAGGGAGTTGTCTTCCCACTTGTAGAGGCCAAGTGTGCTTGAGGTATCAGAGAGGAAGAGGAAAAGGATTAGCATTACCATGTCAGCTCAGAGGGAAATGATTCCAGGAGGGAAGGAACAGGCAATTTCTCTGGAGGAAATTAAAGATGGCTATGACAAGGCCAAAACATAAAAGGAGGAAGGCACATATAATTTCACCTCTTTTTATCCACCTGTCCACTGGAGGGGGCCAGGGCCTTTCTAAACAGTAGCTTGAGGTCCTCCAAGGGTTCACAGGTATATTCCAGTCTCTGAGGGGAAAGCAAGAAGTGACACTGTTTAATCCTAGAAGTATGAGTCCATCTGGGGAGGCCCTCAAGTTGTACTGCCACTGGGGTGGTGAGTATGACTCAGTAGGGTCCCTTCCAGTTGATATCTAACTGTTCTCCCTTTTGGGTTTTCTATGACTTTAAATGAACCCAATCTCCAGGTTGTACTGGAGCAGGACACACCTTTTCATTGCCAAGGGGTTTTGGAAGATACTTACTGGCATATTCTGTTAGGGCATTCCTGACTGTGCCTGACTGAGTTACAAACTGGGTGATCAAATGCTGTTCTGTGTCTACAAGGATATCAAATGTTAGGAAGGGCCACCCATACAGGAGTTCAAAGGGGCTAAGCTTGATATTTTCCCTAGGTATACTGCAGACTCTGAGCAGTCCAATCAGGAGATTCTTTATCCAATCTTCTCGGGTATCTATGCACAGCTTACTAAGGACCCGCTAGAGGTTATGATTCATTTTCTCTTCCTTACCAGAAGATTTTGGATTCCAGGCAGTGTGGAGGTAAGTGATTTTAAGTGTCTTTGCCACAGCCCAATTTATCTGTGAAGTAAAAGCTGGGCCATTGTCGGTCTGTAAGGAGCTAAGTAAGCCAAAGGGAGGTATAATTTCCTTTAATAGGAACTTTGATATCTCCTAAGACTTTTCAGTTCTGCAAGAAGCTTCTACCCAATTAGTAAAGGTGTCAACAAAACCCAAAAGCAATATGAAACCCCTGCATGGGGGCATATGTGTTAAAGTCTATCTGCCAGTGTTCATCTGGGTAGGGACCCCTCCTCTGAACAGGTTTTAAAAGAGGGGGAGGTCTGACTGCCCCTTCAGGATTTACCTGGGCACAAGATGGGCAAGCCTGACAGACTTGCCGGATGGTTTCTCCTAGCTTATTGGCAGTAAAAAGGAGCTTTATCAGAGACTGGAGGAGGTGTGTGGCCTGGTATAAGCCAAAAAGAAGCTTCTACTGGCTTTCCTCTGAGATAAGAAGTTGGCCTGAGGCTGTCTAAAACCACCTAGAGAGACAGAGTATGTGTCCCCTTTCTTTAGCAAGGGCCTGCTTTTGGGGGTCTGTAGGAAGGTGTGAAGGAATCAGGGAGCTGTGAGAGTAAAGGAACTAGTATAGTTATCTGGCGGACAGCATTCTTTGCTGTAGTGTTTGCCAGGCGATTTCCCATGACCTGATCCGTTTTCCCTTTCTGGTAGCCTTTGCAAAACATAGCAGCTATCTCAGACAACTTTTGAACAGCTTGGAGGAGATGTGAAATCTCCTGAGCATGTTTGATAGGGGGGTTTTTTGCTGTCAGATATCCCCTTTCTTTCCAGATTGCTCCAAGGACAAATAGAACGTGGAAAGTATATTTTGAGTCAGTAAAAAATTTACTTTTATTTTCCTCTAGCTTTAGGACTCTGGTGAGTGCTATTAATTCTGCCTTTTGGGCAGAAGTCCCAGGGGGGCAGGGGTCTGGCCTCTGTGGTGTGGTGGAGGCTGACTACTACATACCCAGCTCTCCTTACTCCTTGTTCAATAAAGCTAGACCCATAAATGTACCACTCTGCCTCCAGGTTAAGGAGAGGAAAATCTTTTTTTTTTCCTTATCTCCCAGTTCACTGTTTATTCAAGTATAAAGTACTTCATTAGAATATATATATATAATATATATGTATGTATATATGTATATATATATATGATACACATATACTATATATTATGCATATATATTATGACACACATATAATATATTTACATATATGCTATATATATAGCTACATATAGTATACAACACTATAATATTCTCTTTACATACACATGTATATTCTTTAAATTAAAAAAACTGTTCTATCAACAGTGAATATGAGCTTTACAGTTTTAATTTTCTTTTTTTGAATGTTTTGTTTTTTAAAATTTTATTAATTTATTTTGATTTATCAATAATCACTTTCTTATGCTTTTGAGTTTAAAATTTTTCTCACCCTTCCTCCCCACCACCCTCCCCAAGACGGCTCACAATCTCATATAGCCTATACATTTACATTCCTATTAAACATATTTTCACATTGGTGATGTAAGTAAAAATTAAAACCAAAAGGAGGAACCATCAGAAAGAGGAAACAAAACTCAACTGAAGAGGAAAAAAAATAGCAATTCAACTTCCATAGTTCTTTCTTTGGATATGGATAGCATCTGGAGATGTCTTAGATCCTTGTATTGCTGGGAAGGGTTAAGTTTATCAATATTAGTCATTGCACAACGTGGCTATGATTGTATACAATGTTCTCTTGGTTCCGCTGACTTCACTCCGCATCAGACCATACAAGTCTTTCCAGGTTTTTCTGAAGTCAGCCTGTTCATCATTTCTTATAGCATAATAGTATTCTATTACATTCATATACCACAACTTGCTCAGCCATTCCCCAATTGATGGGCATTCTCTCAATTTCCAATTCTTTGCCACCACAAAAAGAGCTGCTATGAATATTTTTGTACAGGTGGGTCCTTTTCCCATTTGTGTGATCTCTTTGGTATATAGTCCTAGAAGTGCTATTGCTGGGTCAAAGGGTATGCACATTTTATAGCCCTTTGGGCATAGTTCCAAATTGTTCTCCAAAATGGTTGGATCATTTCACAACTCCACCAACAATGCATTAGTGTTCCAATTTTCCCACATCTTCTCCAACATTTATCATTTTCCTGTTTTGTCATGTTGGCCAATCTGATAGGTGTGATGTGGTACCTCAGAGTTGTTTTGATTTGCATTTCTCTAATCAATAATGATTTAGAGCATTTTTTCATATGACTATAGATGGCTTTAATTTCTTCATCTGAGAACTGTCTGTTCATATCCTTTGACCATTTATCAATTGGGGAATGGTTTGTTCTTATAAATTTGTCTTAATTCCCTAAATATTTTAGAATTGAGGCCTTATCAGAGAGACTGGTTGTAAAAATTCTTTCCCAATTTTCTACCTTCCTTCTAATCTTAGTTGCATTGGCTTTGTTTGTGCAAAAACTTTTCAATTTAATGTAATCAAAATTATCCATTTTGCTTTTCATAATGTCTCTATCTCCTGTTTGGTCATGAATTCTTCTGTTCTCCATAGATCTGATAGGTAAACTATTCCTTGTTCTCCCAGTTTGCTTATAGTATCAGCCTTTATATCTAAGTCATGAACCCATTTTGACTTTATTTTGGTATGGTGTGAGATTTGGGTCTATGCCTAGTTTCTGCCATACTCTTTTCTAGTTTTCCCGGCAGTTTTTTTCAAAGATTGAGTTCTTATCCCAGAAGCTGGGGTCTTTGGGTTTATCAAATAATAGATCACTATAGTCATTGACTACTGTGTCTTGCATATTTAACCTATTCCACTGATCCACCCCTCTATTTCTTAGCCAGTACCAAGCAGTTTTGATGATTGCTGCTTTATAATACAATTTAAGATCTGGAATTGCTAGGCCACCTTCCCCTGCATTTCTTTTCATTAGTTCCTTTGATATTCTGGACCTTTTGTTCTTCCAAATGAATCTAGTTATTATTTTTTCTAACGCTATAAAATATTTTGGTAGTTTGATTGGTATGGCACTGAATAAGTAAATTAGCTTAGGTGGGCAAGGTGGAAAACCATTGGGTAATCCCAGGGATCTGAGGGAGCATGGGATGGATTGGAACAATAGCTTTGTTAACATCCCTGAGATCTTGAACCATGTGGTACTCCCCATTATACTTTTTTACAGGAAGTATAGGGGTGCTGCATGTGGACTGGTAAGGGACAGAGATTTCATACTTAAGGTATTTTTCAATCAGTGGTTGCAGTCCCTTCCAGGCCTCAGGCTTAATTGGATATCGGTGATGATGGGGGAATACATGAGGGTCTCAGAGGCAAACAACAGCTGGAGTGACATGAGTAGCTCGCCCAGAAATTCCCTGATCCCAAACAACTGGCTCAACTGGCTCCCACACTTCTGGGGGAACATGGGGAGGTCTGGGGAGCAGAGGAAAAAGGGAGATGGGAGGTTTAACTAGAGAAAATTGGTTTCCCAATTTCACCATCAGGTCTCTTCCCAACAAGAGGGCAGGACAAGAGGAGAGGATAAGGAAAGAGTGCTCAAAGAACATATCTTCAAATAGGCAGGAGAGAGGGTATGTCTCTCCACAACCCTTAAGTTTCCCTTCAATGCCCACCCACCAGACAGATAGGTAAGGACAGAGTAGTGGGGAAAGATGGAGAACATAGCTCCTGTATCTATGAGGAAGTGGGTAATCTTACCTTTGACCTTAATCTTTGCCCAGGGCTCAGCCAGAGAGATGGAGTTGTCATTCCAAGTTTTTTTTTTTAATTTTTTTTTTAATTTTATTTTTAGGCAATTGGGGTTAAGTGACTTGCCCAGGGTCACACAGCTAGTAAGTGTCAAGTGTTTGGTCTGAGGCCAGATTTAAACTCAGGTCCTCCTGACTTCAGGTCTGGTGCTTTATCCACTGCGCCACCTAGCTGCCCCTTGTCATTCCAAGTCTTGAGAAGACTGGAGGACAGGGTACTGGGAGGCAGCTCCATCACTCTTCCTACCTTCCTCCAAAGTTTATCCTGGTTACATCTTGGGCACTGTCCTGGAGGCTTTGGTCCTGGAGGCTTCTTTTGGGGGGTTGGGGGCGTGCCCTAGAGGGGTACTCACTAGACCAGTGGCCCTCCTTGTGGCATCGAAAGCAGAATTCCTCACTGCCTGAGTCTCCAAGAATGTCATTGGGTTTTTTTTTCCTGGCCATAATAGCAGCGAGAGTTGAGCCTGTTCTCTGTTCCTAGACCTGTCTCTGCATTCTCTCTCCTCAGCTACAACTAGGTCTTTGTTGTTAAAGACAAGGCCATCTCTAGTAATTGAGCCCGAGGTGTTTGAGGTCCCATTGCCAATTTCTGCACTTTCCTCTGAATATCTGGGGCAGACTGATTAATGAAGTACATACCAAGGATGTCTGCCCCCTCTGCAGAGCCAGGGTCTAACCTGGTGTACTTCCTGACAGCTTCCACCAGCTGGCACTGAAAAAGGGCAGGGTTTTCATCTGCTCACTGAGTGATCTCCTTAATTTTCTCTTAACTTACTTGCCTGCGAAATCCATTTCAAGGCCTTCTAACATACAAATCACCATATGGTTTCTCTTTCTCCTATCCTCATCCTTTTGATAATCCCATCTGGGGTCATTAGTGGGAACAGCAGCCACTTCAAGGGGGTTTCCTATATGGTTGGAGGTAGCCAAACAATACTCAAACTCCTAGGCCTGTTCCCAGATTCTCCTCTTCTCCTCAGTGGTACAACAGGTAGAGAAAAGGATATGGAGGTCTCCCCAGGAAAGTTCATATTGAAGGGAGACATTCCTAAAGCCCTCAGTAAATTTGGTGGGATCTTCAGAGTGCCAACCCAATTTCTCTTTAACCTAAGTGAAGTCAGACATTGAGAATAGGACATGCACTCTAATCATCCCACTGGGCAAGGCAGCTACTTCCTTTAGAGGAAAAAGCCCTAAAGGCATTGTGGAATGGAGGGGCTTGGGAAGAAGGGAGATGGAAGGCCCTCTCCTTGTGAGGGAGGGGCCAGGGGATGTGGATTGTCGGGGAGATGGATTCAGCTGCAAGGCTGGAGGCTCTGAGAAGGATCCTCATGCCAGGAGTTTTGAGGTTCCTGGTAGGAGGCACCAGAGGAGGGTGGGAGAAATGGCCAAAGTGAACAGCAACAGGAGAGGGCAGAGAAGGGGAGGGGTAGCAGTAGAGGGAGGAGGGTGGTGGCAGCAGGAAAAGGATGGGGGAAAGGGGAAGGGGAAGGAGGTGAGAAGCCCAAAGGGAAGGGGAATGAGGGAGCCGAGAGGGGAGGGCCCAGGCAGGGAAGGGATGTGAGAAGCAGCAGAAGGGGAGGGGAAAGCAGGAGGAGGCAGGGGAGAAGGGGGTGGGGGAGAAGGAGTAGGGGAGGGGAAAGGGAAGGGGACAGCATAGATGACCTAGGGGCTGAATCCCTTGGCACCACAAGAAGGGCATCATCTAAAATATCAAGTTGGTTCCTATTCCACTTTTGTGGGGTGACTCTGGCTGTGATCATCTTACAATTTTTCCAGAGAATGGAATCTTGTGAGAGCTCCGTGAAAGCCTATATGTATGATATTTCTATCCATTTCCTTTCTCAGTGGCAGTACAAATATCGCTGTACAAGAGTATTGTGTTGCAAAGACATAAAAATGGGCCATGCCTCTTGGTCCTCCAGGTGATACTGAGGCCAAACTGTGTTGTGCTGCAAACACAAGCTGTTTTTTTTTTGAGGTCTCAAGAGAAACTGAACTTTTTACAATTCTTTAAAAGACAAGCCAGGGGCTAATTTTTGGGAACTGAAAAAGATTGGCCCATTTTTGTCTATAAGCCTCTGGAAACCAAAAAACTCCTGCAGTTTTTCCAATTCCCTAGCATCCTTAGGGAATTGTAAGAATTGGTCATATGCTTCCTGATAGGGCATGCCCTGTGGAGTGGAAGGTGTGCTTGGGTCAGAGATGGCCTCATAACCAACTGAACTGAATGGAGCTTGAGAGCATCTGGTTCAAAAAGCACCTCCGAGCCTTCCTAGGTATTTGGAGAGTAACCCCAACTGCAGAGTGAGAAAGGGATAAAAAGAGAGGAGGAGGTTTACATACTTTCGGGTCTTGACTGGAGAAGGGCTTGAGGTGGTCAGACAGCTTCCCATAACTGGGCCACCAAAATATAATGCAGTTTGGGGTTGCTGGGAACACCAAAATGTAAAGGTACAGGGAGAGTCTGCCTGGAAAGAATTCAAGCACTCAAACCTTCTTTCAGTCAAAGTGGCAAGGTTTATTGGAAAGTTAATAGAGCGGGCTAGATTCTAAGTGAATCTGCAACTTCATGGGGGTAAGATTGATACTTATATATAAAAAAAGACAATGAGAAGATTTGGATGGGATTAAGGAGTAGTAAATAGCCTAGGGTGGGCCAGGTGCAGACAGTGAAAAGAGTTAAGCAGCCTAGGCTGGGTAGGAGAGCCACAGTGAAAGCACTATTCAGGATCTAGATGGGGTGGGGTGGGCCAGATGCCTTGGGAGACATCAGGGACTGGGTTGTGTGGGGAAATTCAGGGACTGGGTTGCTGAAATGTATGGGAAAATTAAGGGTCCAGGTCCCATCATATGTGTATATGTTTATAGTGTCAACTATGGTTACAAATGACTAAAGAGCCACAGGGGTTTTGCAACCACTGTTTCCCTAAAAATACCAAAGAGCTCACACAGGTTATAAGCAAAGAGTTTTCTTTGTTTCATTGGAGGAGAGAAATTAGACACATGTGTCGGGCCTTCTCTAGTAGGAGACCCAGGGCAGTGGAACTAAACCTTGATTTATATATTTGTGGCTAGACAAAAAAATCAAACAATGCAGTGTAGCAATAGTGGCAAGGCACAACAGCAACAGTGAGGCGAGGTTGCCTAGTGACAAAAAAATCAATTCATAGCAGGGCTTCATGTCAGAGCCTATTGGTGCTTGCCCAAGCTCAGTTCAGGCAAGAACTCAAGCAAGCTCGATTCTGTCAGGGTTCATCCAGAGAGTAAGCACAAAGGATTGTTGTTAGGACAAGCTTAGGGCACAACTTGCTTGCTGGAATTTAGCTCTGGAAAACAGGGTGTCTCCTAATAGCAAAAAGAGAGGGATGGTCTTGGATCCTGATCATATATGTGGGTGTGTATGTATGCATATGTATATATGTGCATATATGTATACATGTGTATATAGACATATATACCCAAATATGTATGCATATATGTATACATGTATGTGCATGTATATATGTTTATGTAAATATATTTGCATTCAACTGTAGCCTTCTCTAGGGTGGAGGGGAAGAGGAAAAATAAAAAGTACACAGCAGAGAACAAAAGAAAACCTAGAAGGGAGTACAGAAAAGCTGGGTTGCTTTGAAAACAATGTATAGAATTTATTGCACAGGTTTACAAGCAGTGGAAATTTATTGTTTTATATTGAATCCTCTCTTAATGTTCTGCTGTGTACATAGAAATATTTTTTGGTTTTCTTTTCTCTTTTTGTATTTAAGTTCAAAATGAATAAAAATATTTTTTTAAAAAAGTGATGATAAAGGAACCTATGGGAACTGATAAGATCATCACAAAATGGTTAGAGAGAGAGGAGGAGCCTAGAATAATTCCTTGAGAACACCAATGGTCTGGGCACAGGATATAGATGATCTAGCAATGAAAACTGAGAGATATAGTAGACAGGCAAGTAGGAGAATTGGAATAGAGAAAAATGATCAAAGTGAGGGAGGAGAGTATACAGAAGGGTGTTGTTAACAGTTTGAAAAGAGCAGAAAGACCAAGAATCAATCAATCAACAAGCATTTATTAATAGTATGATTTGTGCCAAGCATTGTGCTAGTGGTTATAAATGCGAAAATGAGATGTCTCTGCTAGGATTTAAGAATAAGAATGGAGAAAATGCCATCAGATTGAGCATTTAAGAGATCTCAGTTAAGTGTGGAGACTTTATTCACTAGAATGTAAGCTTCTTGAGGGCAGAGACTGTCTGTTTTTTGCCTATATTCATATTCCAGCACTTAGATCAGTGTCTGGTACATAGAAAGCCTTTAACAATTATTTATTAACCTATGGACTGACTGGAAATTAGAAGCAATGAATATAAACTTCTTTTTCTAGGAGATTGGAGACACTGAGTGATAGCTGGAGAGGGCAGAAGGCTCAGCTAAAAAACTATTTCAAGATAAGGAAGACTGGGCATGTGGCAATAAAGTTTGAATGAGGTTTGAAATTCAAAATGCAGTATAAGAATAGATTTTTTCTTCTTAAAAGCTGGGACAATTTTTGCCCTGAGCAATTTTTATTTATGATTTCTTGAAATATAGCTCTGAAAAAACAGGCTTTTTTATGTTGTTGGGTTTTTTTTAGAGAAATCCAGCGACTTTAAAACCAGCCCATTGTGTTTCAAATGGAGCTATTTAACTAAGTCTTTAAACCCAAAACACTCTGGCTTTCACTGAACGGCCAATAATAGCCCCCAAACCAAGTCTCATTGGCTGGGCTCATTATTTAGCTTTTGATGGCTTAGAATGAATGTAGTATATAGCAATTGTTTTCTGTGCTGGCCAGAAACTTTGACAATCTTTCCCTCCCAGACTGATATTTTTGTGATGGTAAATTAGGCCATCTTTTGTCTCAATTCTTACCTAGCCCTTAGTCATTGAATGGCCATTGACTCAGACAAACTGAGGCCTAGGAAAGACTTTAATTTAGGAAGTCCAAGGTCATCCACTGCATCAGGGCCATTGCCAGTCTTCTTGACTTTTGTCTTGCCACTGGACTTCAATGATCTGGAGGAGAGAGTGAGGCTGATGACTTTGGGTATTGCTGCCTCGCTTAAGTCCAGTTCACCCATGAATCACCCTGTGATGTCATTAGTCTTCTTCTAGAAGGAGAGACAAACAATAGTAACAAGGATAGAGCTCCACAAGACAGAACAGAGTCAGTAGGACAGAACATAGAATCAACAGATAGAAAGTAAAGTAAGCCAACTTTATTGAGGGGAAATATTCCCAATAAGAAACTGTCAGGGAGGAGGGACATAGATCAAGTCCTCTGGGGATTTCAGGTGGAATTGGCCACCAAATCCAGTAAAGGCCAGTGGGTTTTTAGTGTTCTTATGTAAATCAAGCAGGACCAGACATGGAGGAAGAGGACCAAGGAGCCTGAATCTGGTGCACAGGTCAGGGTTTGAGGACTGGGGGTTGATTCCTGCTGGGGGAAAACAAGTGTCACCTGATACTTGTTAATATTGAATGGGATGTCCCAGTGAAGACTTCTCAGAGTAACTAAGCTTTGGGGATAAGGCTGAGTAGGATAAGGGGTCCCGTGAAAACTTCTTAGAAGAATAAATGGAAATTGTATTATGACACAAGGTAGGCATAGCAGTCTGACAGGCCTAAGTTTTAGTTTACTAGAAATCACCTGAGTTACAGGAGTCTAGCCCCAAGTACCCCCCTTTTCAATGTCATTGTTACTTCAGTAGCTGAAGTTTGCCAAGCCTGAAACCCCTGAAGAAGCCCCCCCTGTATTTTGTTGATGCACCTGTTGCTATATTTCAGTCATGGTGACCTGGCCATACAGTACAGTGTCCAGCTTGACTGCACATCTTTAATGGCTTTTTTGGTAATATTTCAACAAACTAAGGACTAAATATGGATATCTGTAACTTGTAACTAAGATATGCATAGTTGGTTGTTGTTTGTTCCCATGGTAGGGTTTTGTGTTGAGATTGGGAGCCAAAACATTGGCCAGTTGGTGGGGAGGGGGGAATTTGCCCATTAGGGTATATAATCAGGTCCTTTTGCTTCTGTCTGTGTCTCCTTTCATCAGAGTATTCTGGTGGAGGGACACCCAAATCTCGAGGTTTGAAATAATAATAATAATAATAATAAATTAACTTTCTGTTTCTCCTTGTATACCTCTGTGTTTTTTTAATTTGAGTGGCATCCCACACAGTTTGGTGCATTGACCAGGAAATAAGCCTCTTAGGAGGCGACCCTCCCCTAAGGGCTGAGAGCAGGCGCCCACCAGCCATTTTTCTTGGTGGCTCTCAGACTTGGGGATCCGTCTCCCCCCTGAGCGGCAGAACTCCCAAAGACAGGAACTTGGAGATACAGAAACTATCCTAGAAAAAAAAAAGGCTCCAATAGTGGTACATGTATAAAACTCCGGCTGGTGGAGAGAGCAGGCATGTAAGTTATACGTGTATAACCTGAGGGACGTGCCAGAATTTGTGGGTCTTAACAAGTCAGCACTCAGGTGTAACCTGAGGAACCTGAGGACGTGCCAGAACTTGTGAATCTTTGGGATAGGACAGGCTATCCCTGGAGAGACACTGACAAATGAGCGCTTAGGTGACTGAGGGATGGGGGCGACCCCTCCGAGAGGGCCTAAGGTGAGGTGCTGAAAAATTCGTAGGTCCCTGACCTAGGAGAGTCTGGGGACAGAGTTTCAGATAAATTTTAACCCAGCACCATGGAGCTGAAGGATGGTATACCAAGAAAATAGTCCCTTAGGGAATAAGCTTTAGAATTGGAATGAATCACCAAAATATAAAGGGAAAGATAAAAGAAAATGGTTAAATATGATTTAATGATTTGAGAATATAACAGCAATTTGTTATATGTCCAATTTCTGTGTTTGTGTCTCTGTGTGTATGGTATGATTGATTGTTCATATGTGTACTCTGATCCTTTGCAGTCAGGCAGCCTCTTTGTTTCTCCACCCCCCTTCCTCCCTGGTAACAGCAGCCTTAGAGGGGTGTGAACAAGAAAAAGAGAGAAAATACTTTATAGTATGAATAGAGGTTTTGAAAGTAAAAAGGTTTGGAACTCTTGAAGAGTTGTTGGAAAATATTTTCTTCCTCTCTCCTGCATTCAAGTTTGGCTAAATTGTTGAATGTAGAGAGAGAGAGAGAGAAGGAGAAAAAAAAATCAAATCAAAGGGAGGCAGGCTAAATAAGTTTTTAACCATTCCCTGCCTTACCTAAAAGAGAAAAAGTTTTTGTGTACCAGAGTACAAACAAAAGGTAATTTATGGGCAGCTGGGAGCTGTGCCAAGTGCTTGTTTGGGTTTGGTAGCTGCCAAGAAAATGAAATGCAATGTTTAGAATTTATTACATTGTAAATTGGGAAAATGTAAGGATCTGCAAATTGGTAAACTTTTGTATTGTTATGTCAAATAGCTTTTCATAATTTGAATGTTATTAAAGTAAATTGAAAGAAATGAAAAAAAATTACAGTAAAAAAAATGAATTGTTGGGGAGGGAGAGCCGTATTCAGTAATCTCCCTTCAGAAATGTAAAAAGAAAGCTGTGTAGTAGTCAATTAATTATTAAGCTCCAGAGGCGTCTACCTGAAGGGAAAGCAAAAAAATAGTTAGAATACTGGCCCAGTACATTTTAAACTGACTTGTTACAATAGGTGATTCCAAACTGTTTGTAAAACTTTTTCAAGAAAATGTGGACATGAATGGGGAACTCAAATATTGAAGAAATATATGAATTTGTGGATAATACTCCTTTATAAAGGGCCAAGGGTATAGAGCACATATTGTTATCTGGCATTAAGAACTATGTGGCCCCAAGAAAGTTTTATGTATTTTAGTTTACTGTTTAGTGAGGGGATGGTGGTAGCCCAGAGATATTATTAATTGGTTTTGGTTCTAAAGTATGGTATTGTTGTATTCCTTTATTGTATAATTTGGTAGGCAACTGTATCATCTGTGTTGTCAGAAAAGCAATTTTTTTATATAAGCTAAATGTTGTTAGGTTCTTTCATAAGGCTAACAACGCGGTTTGTTGGGGGATGGGTAGTATGAGTCAGGCTCTTAAGGCATGGACTAGTGGTCGTGGGGAAGTCTAGGCTTTGAAGTATCCTGATTGGGAATGGCATTGAGGTCTAATGGGGAATTTGGATGTAGTCTGGGGCTATCAGACCAGTAAAAGAATGATGGGTTAGCATAGATTAAGAAGAAGAGAGAGAGAGAGAGAGAAGAGAGAGAGAGAGAACCAGTCTATAGGGGTGGGAGTGGCCCCAGGAAACTGTTGGACCTGGTAAAGGGGTCTAGAAAAAAAAAAGATTTTTTTTTTATTGGGTCTGTTTTTAATTGTATTAGTTATGTTGCTGGAAGGGCAATTACTTTTATCAACTGGAATGTTAAATTAATTGTATCTTCAGAGAAAAGAGAAAAAGGAATCAATCTGTCTGTTGGGGCATTCTATATGATCCTGTTTTGTAACATTTCCTTTTAAGTATTGTAATTTAAGGAAGTATAAACTTTCCAAATTTTGTCTTTATTTTAAAGGGAATTTTTAGTTAAAATTGTTTTGTTATCATTGCTAATTAAGTTATTTGGAGTTATTGTTTTAATGCTAAAAGCTAAGAGGGTTAATTAATTATTGTATGTGGAAAAGAAAGGGATTGTGGCACCAATATCAGCTCTCTCTGGGGTACATGGCAATTCCTCTTATTATGCAGTTCCTAAGCAGTGAACTTAGCTTGCTGAGAAGTTGCAAGTTTATGTACAATAGATAGAAATGATTTATAATGATTGGCTTTCACACCAGAGCAAGTTTAAATTTGAGAAAGATGTAAAGTGAGATTTCTTACATGTGTGAGTCCTGGTAAATTTTTATTGCTTATTGCAATCCTATGAGAGCAAAATTAACTGTATCTGGCTTTAAGCTGTGATTAGTGAAACTTGCTGTTTGAGGTAAAAGGCTCTTGGGACTATAACTAATTTTGTTTTGAGTTTGAATTTGGATATAGCTGTCTGCATTAAAATCAGTATCTGAGAGAGATGCCAGTGAATGTGATTCTGTATTGGTAATAGGTGGAGATCTATTTAGATTTGGGAAAAGACCAAGGGGACAATCTTAGTCTCTAGGATGGGATTCTCCTGGCTCAGTTTCCCCATTATGTTCCTTTGGAAAGGAATGTTTTCCACCTGACTATCCCTGAGTCTGGCTATGAGGAAAAAGAGATACTGCATGATTGGAGAACTGTGACTCTATCTGAATTTAAACAAAGCTAAGGATGTCTTATCCTGTCATATTTGACACGTCACCTGGCCCTGCTCTTTGTCCTTCTATAGTAAGTTTCTATGATCAGAGCAAGTAGTCAATATAAGATACGAGCTTTTTTTGGTGTGTTATCTTACTGGGAAATCTAATAATATTTTTATCTGGAATTAGAACCTGTGCAGAAATTTATGCAAACTGCTTAAGACTCACCTTGAGATGTTCCCTTTGTTTAAAAGGATTCTGAGAGTGTAGCATTTTTCCTGTAATCAGTCTCTTACTGTTACCAATGTGAGACTTTATTACAACACCTTCTGACCAAGGAATTTTGTGATATTTAGGGATTCTGTGATAATTAGGAATTCAGTTTCTTGATAATACTCTGGAATTTGTGTTACTTAAAAACTTCTGAAAAAAAATTTAAAAAAAAGAACTTCTGTACCAATTTAGTAAGGTTTTATGAACAAGAGTGGAAATGCATGCAAGCTATGGAGATCATTTTAGAGATGTTCGTTAGGCAATGTGAGATTATAGTCATATCTTAAACTGTTTGTTGGAACTTGCTGGGACTAATGACTGACTGTTTCTGAGTTTAACTCCAGGTGTAAATATTAAGGAAGGCTGTCTGAGCCACTGATAAGTCTGGCTCAATGCAGTTTGCAGGTTGACATAACACCCTGCCTGGAGTTGACAGAAGTTGAGGGGAAATATTCTCTTACTCTAATCTGTTAGTGGCAAGTTTCTATAATCAGAAGGTTTTGTAAGTATAGTAACAAATTTATTAAAATAAGTGATTATGGAACATCTTAGGTTATTATAGAACTGGGACTAGTGTTCCCGTGTGTGTTCCCTTTTTGAGGTAGGGTCTTTTAATTCTTGATAATGGTACAGAGACAATTAGGGGCTTGTGAGAATGTTATTTTGTTATTTGGATAATATCATATTTGTCTAAAGCTTTGTTACAATTAATAATGTTAAAAGAAGAATGGCTTGTGGCTTATTTTGTAAATGTCATCAAAGAAACATGGCATGACTAAAAGTTCAAGAGTTATATGTACTGTGTTAAAAATTGATATGTACGTATTGGAGCCTGTTATTAATTCCTTAGTGAAATCTCATCCCACCTGGTGAGGAAATTAATAATGGATTAATGTAAAGTATAAGACACTGAGTCCTGATGTGAATTTCTTAAATATGACAATTGGCCATGATTTCAATTTTGAGTTTGTAAAAATGATCAGGGTTATAAGGATTAGAAATGGTAATTTAAAATTGTGCTAAGATCACTTTTGTAGGGAATGGACAGAAAGCTTCCTACAAGAAGACAAGAAGAAGATGCTGAGATGCTGTGCTGGAGATGGCTGAAACAAATACCAAGGACCAGAGGACTTCACTGATTATGTTCCCTGACAGACAGCTGTATAAGAAAAGACTTTTTGAATCTTAAAGGGACTTTTCATTATTGTTTTCTTCTGGGTTTCTATATCTGTATCTATAAAGGGACAGCCCCTTTGATTTGTCAATGCTTAGATCAATCATTCCTACATTTACCTAAAGGGGTGATGGTCAGAGAGTGAAGAAAAAGAGTTGAGAAGAATTTGAATTCAGATTTAATAAGAGCCTAAGGCTAGGTGTTTGATAATATGGAGGATGCAATTGATGTTATCTGAAGTTTATTGTTTGTATTACAAAAAAAAATGTTACTGTTTCTAAATTGCATTGTATTTCTAAAATTTTTAGATTATAAAATTTGAGTGGAATTATTGTCTTACTCTTGGTGTGTCTCCCCTGTATGTAAGACTCCTTGTCCACTCTGGTTAAGATGGAAGGCAAAGGAGGAATCAAGCTGATGGTTCTGAAAGGGTCAGGGTTGGGTGCCAGTCTAAGAACATCCTGATGATTAGCTGTGAGGAGTCTTCAGATAGTATGAGAGAAGAGGAGGGATTGAATGGGATGTCCCAGTGAAGACTTCTCAGAGTAACTAAGCTTTGGGGGATAAGGCTGAGTAGGATAAGGGGTCCCGTGAAAACTTCTTAGAAGAATAAATGGAAATTGTATTATGACACAAGGTAGGCATAGCAGTCTGACAGGCCTAAGTTTTAGTTTACTAGAAATCACCTGAGTTACAGGAGTCTAGCCCCAAGTACCCCCCTTTTCAATGTCATTGTTACTTCAGTAGCTGAAGTTTGCCAAGCCTGAAACCCCTGAAGAAGCCCCCCCTGTATTTTGTTGATGCACCTGTTGCTATATTTCAGTCATGGTGACCTGGCCATACAGTACAGTGTCCAGCTTGACTGCACATCTTTAATGGCTTTTTTGGTAATATTTCAACAAACTAAGGACTAAATATGGATATCTGTAACTTGTAACTAAGATATGCATAGTTGGTTGTTGTTTGTTCCCATGGTAGGGTTTTGTGTTGAGATTGGGAGCCAAAACATTGGCCAGTTGGTGGGAGGGGGGAATTTGCCCATTAGGGTATATAATCAGGTCCTTTTGCTTCTGTCTGTGTCTCCTTTCATCAGAGTATTCTGGTGGAGGGACACCCAAATCTCGAGGTTTGAAATAATAATAATAATAATAATAAATTAACTTTCTGTTTCTCCTTGTATACCTCTGTGTTTTTTTAATTTGAGTGGCATCCCACACAATATTTAGATTCCCTCCAGAGGGAAAGGGGGCTTTTCATTATTATGTTAGGCCTTACTTTGAAAGGAATAACTCAGGGGATTTGAATGTCCCTGGTGGCTTCAGCATGTTTGTAGATAACAGGGAATGAGTCAATAACTAGAGAGAGACTGAAAATGAGTTAGAAGTAGTGATTGAAAGGGAAATCTCCTAAAGAAAATGGGATGCCAGAGGATCTCCAAACTCTCGGAGTGAGCTAGATAGCACAGTAGATAGAGAGCCAGGCCTACAGTTAGGAAGACCTATGTGGGGACAGGGGGAGTGCAGCTAGGTGGCACAATGGATAGAGCATCAGCCCTGGGGTCAGGAGAACCTGAGTTCAAATCTGGCTTCAGACAGTTACTAGCTATGTGACCCTGGGCAAATCACTTAACCCCAATTGCCTTAAAAAAGGGGGGGGAGGAGGGAGAAAAAAAGAAATCTGGCCTTGAGAGACCTACTAGCTGTGTAACTCTAGTCAAGTCAGTTACCTTCTGTTTGTCTCAGTTTCCTCATCTGTAAAATGGGACTGATAATAGCACCTACCTCCCAGGGTTGTTGTGAGGATCAAGTGAAATAATAATTGTAAATAACTTAACACAATACCTGGCATGTAGCAAGCATCATACAAATGTTATATATTATTATCCTTATTCCTTCTCCTCATCAGCAACCTTGTTCATTTTGAGCTGCTTCCACCTGGGACCCACTTCCCTGATTAGTAAGTCTCTAGCTGGTTTTGCCATCCCATGAGAGGCCCTAGCTAAGTCCATGTGACATCTGGCTCAACTCACTCCCTGGATTGCAGTCTTGTCTCCATGTAGATATCTTCACTCTGCTCCCTACTTTCCAGCTCCCCTTTATTTTGTCTTACCCTATTAAATGTAAGCTTCTTGAGAGTAGAGCTTATCTTGTTTTCCTGTGTTTATATTGGTGGTGTTTAATTTGATTTAGGTCAAGTCAATAAACATTTATTAAGCACCTACTGTGTTCCAGGCACTGTGCTAAGTGCTGGGGATGCAAATGAGAAAAAGAAAGATTGTCCCTGATGTCAAGTAGTTTATAATTTAATGGTGGAAGACAAAACACAAAAGGAAGCTGAAAGTTTCAGGGAACTTACCAGGAGTGGGGTGTCAAAACCAAGCAGACCTGCTGAGGGAAAATGAAGAGTTTCCCTGGAAAGTTCTGAAAATGCAGAGCCCTCTATTAAAAAACACATTAAGGGGGGGCAGAGCCAAGATGTCGAGGTAAAAGCAGTGACTTACTTGAGCTCTCCCCCAAACCCCTCCAAATACCTGTAAAAAAATGGCTCTAAACAAATTCTAGAGCAACAGAACCCACAAAAAGACAGAGTGAAACAAATTTCCACCCCAAGAAAACCTGGATGGTTGAGGAGAAAGGTCTATCACACCAGGGCTGGGAAAGAAACACAGTTCAGCGTGGGTGTGCAGGCAAAACAGGCCTCAGTGAACCTGGAGCAGCCCTCAGAGGACTGAATCACAGGCAGCTGTGGCAGTTTCTAGACTTCTCAACCCAAAAATGCCAAAGACAACTTGGAAGGTCAATAGGAAAAGTCTGTGACCTCGGTGAGAAAGAAGCTAGGTCTCAGCCCCAGTCCTGGTGCAGCCCTGGGGCAGCATCTGTTTCCTAAGCTTCCAGCCTACAGACTAAGGGGGAATCAAGTGGCTGATCAGAGGGGGATTGAAGGGATCCCTTTGCTGGTGCTGAGGCAGGATTCTGTTGCTTTGTCTATGCTTGGATCTGGGTCACAATTCTGGGTAGCAATCCTAGGGTGAGGAGGAGTGCTGGTGTGGTAGAGCTTATAGTGGTGGTGAAGACAAAACCCTCCTCATAGTTCCAAGGCAGAAAAGAATGCTTGTGGTCACTCATATACCAGAGCCCAGGTCAGGAAAGGAGTAAACACCTCTCCTTTGATCATACCACCTTGGAGGAACTGAAAATTTACAGGTCCCTAGAAGTATCTCTGAAAACAGCTACACAAAACCCCCAAAGCTTGGAATAGTACATTCTCCACACTGGAAGCAGATCCCTACCTTAACCAAAAGTTTATAACTCAAGTAATTGGCTGGGATCATGAGCAAACTGAGCAAAAAAAAAAAAGTCAGACCATAGAATCTTTCTTTGGTGACAAAGAAGATCAAAACATACAACCAGAAGAAGATAATAAAGTCAAAGCTCCTACATCCAAAGCCTCCAAGAAAAATATGAATTGGTCCCAGGTCATGGAAGACCTCAAATAGGATTTTGAGGAGCAAGTAAGAGAAGTAGAGGAAAAATTGGGAAGGAAAATGAGAGTGATGCAAGAAAATCATGAAAAACCAGTCAACAGCTTGCTAAAGGAGACCCAAAAAAAACCTGAAGAAAATAACACCTTAAAAAATAGCCTAACCCAAACAGCAAAAGAGGTCCAAAAAGCCAATGAGGAGAAGAATGCCTTAAAAAGCAAAACTGGCCAAATAGAAAAGGAAATCCAAAAGCTTACTGAAGAAAATACTTCCTTAAAAATTAGAATAGAGCAATTGGAAGCTAGTGATTTTATGAGAAATCAAGACACTGTAAAACAAATACAAAAGAATGAAAAAATAGAAAACAATGTGAAATATCTCATTGGAAAAGTAAGAAAAATATTAAACTCAAAAGCATATGGAAGTGATTGTTGATGAATCAAAATTAATTAAAAAAAAAAAAAGAAAAACAACTGACCTGGAAAATACATCCAGGAGAGAGAATTTAAAAATTATTGGACTATCTGAAAGCCATGATGCAAAAAAAAAAAAAGCCTAGACATCATCTTTCAAGAAACTGACAAGGAAAACTGCCCTGATATTTTAGAACCAGAGGGCAAAATAGAAATTGAAGGAATCCACGGATCACCTCCTGAAAGAGATCCCCAAAAGAAAATTCCTAGGAATATTATAGCCAAATTCCAGAGTTCCCAGGTCAAGAAGAAAATATTGCAAGCCACCAGAAGAAAACAATTCAAGCATTATGGAAACACAATCAGCATAACATAAGATTTAGCAGCTTCTACATTAAGGGACCACAGGGCTTGGAATATAATATTCCAGAGGGCAAAGGAGATAGGATTACCACCAAGAATCACCTACCCAGCAAAACTGAGCATAAACCTTCAGGGAAAAAATAGTTGTTCAGTGAAATAGAGGACGTTCAAGCATTCTTGATGAAAAGAGCAGAGCTGAATAGAAAATTTGACTTTCAAATACAAGACTCAAGAGAAGCATGAAGAGGTAAACAGGAAAGAGAAATCATAGCAGACTTATTAAGATTGAACTGTCAAGTTCCTATATGGAAAGATGATATTTGTAACTCATGAGACCTTTATCAGTATTAGATAGTTGGAGGGGAAAAAATTGTATGTATAGATAGATTGATAGATAGGGGGCACAGGATGAGTTGAAGATGAAGGGTGATATCTGGAGAATTAAATTAAGGGGTGAGAGAGGATTATACTGAGAGAAGGAGAAAGAGAGAGGTAGAATGGGGTAAATTATCTCACATAAAATAGACAAGAAAAGGCTTTTACAGTGGAAGGGAAGTGGGGGGGAGGTGAGAGGGAATGAGTGTATCTTATTCTCATGGGATTTGGCTTAAGGAGGGAATAACATACACACTCAATTGGGTATGGAAATCTATCTTACCCTACAGGAAAATGGGGTGGGGGGATGAAGGGGATAAGAGAGCAGGGAGATGATAGAGGGGAGGGCAGATTGGGGGAGGGGGTAATCTGAAGCAAATACTTCTGAGGAGGGATAGGGACAAAAGAGAGAATAGAATAAATGGGGGGTGGGACAGCATGAAGGGAAATATACTTAGTTTTCCATAGCATGACTACTATGGAAGTGTTTTGCATGACTACACAAGTATAACCTGTACTGAGTTGCTTGTCTTCTCAATGAGGGTGGAAAGGGAGGAAGGGAGAAAATTTGGAACCCAAAGTTTTAAAAACAAATGTTAAAAAATTGTTTTCACACGCAACTGGCAAATAAGATATACAGGAAATAAGGTATAGAAATCTATCTTGCCCTATAGGAAAATAGAAGAGGAAAGGAATAAGAAAAGGGGGTGGGGAATAGAAGGGAGGGCAGATTAGGGGAAAGGGTATTCAGAATGCATGCCATCTTGAGGTTGGGGGAGGGATGAGGTGGGGAGAAAATTTGGAACTCAAAATCTCGTGGGAGTGAATGTTGAAAACTAAAAATAAATAAATTAATGAATCTTTAAAAAATAAATAAATAAATGCTTATTTAATTGAATTGAAAAAAAACCCAACACATAAAAAAAACCCAACACATTAAATGGAGTTTATTGCTCTACCCTCCAGCCTTCCAGTCAAAGGAGAGAGGCAACTGAAGGAGCTGAGTGAGACAGCTAGTTACTTCAGTGGATAGAGTTCCAGGCCTGGAGTCAGGAAGGCTCATCTTCTTGAGTTTAAATCTGGCCTCAAACACTATCTATATGACCTTAGGCAAGTCACTTAACCCTGTTTGCCTCAGTTTACCCATCTACAAAATGAACTGGAGAAGGAAATGGCAAACTCCTCCAGTATCTTGGCTAAAAGTTGGACATGTCTTACGAATGACTGAACAAAATAAAAAAAACCTGATTCAATCTGCATGGTAAGGTACTTAAGACAGCACCTGGCAGCTATTGATTGATTGATAAATGTGTTATCAATATTTCTAGAGTAGAAAATTGGGTATGGAAATCTGTCTTACTTTACAGGAAAATAGGGGAGGAAGAGGACAAGAGAGCAGGGGGATGATAGAGAGAAGGGCAGATTGAGAAAGGGGTAATCAGAAGGAAGTACTTCTGAGGAGGGACAGGGTCAAAAGAAAGAATAGAATAAATGGGGGGGACAGGATAGGATTAAGGGAAATAGAGTTAGCTTTTCACAACATGTCTACTATGGAAGTGTTTTGCATAACTTCACATGTATAACCTATATTGAGTTGCTTGCCTTTTCAGTGAGGGTGGGTGGGGTGGGAGGAAGGGAGAAAATTTGGAACCCAAAGTTTTAAAAACACATGTTTAAAAAAAAATGTTTCCACATGCAAGTGGGAAATAAGAAATACAGGAAATGAGGTACAGAAATCTATCCCACCCTACAAGAAAATAGAAGGGGAAGGGGATAAGAGAAGGGGGGGGAGATAGAAGGGAGGGCAGACTAGGGGGAGGGGTATTCAGAATGCATGCCATCTTGGGGTGGGGAGAGGGGCAAGATGGGGTGAAAATATGGAATTCAAAATCTTGTGGAAGTAAATGTTGAAAAATAAAAATAAATAAATTTATATATTTTTAAAAATATTTCTATAGTAGAAGCAAAGGAGATCTTTTTAGCTTTGGGAAGAGTTAAAAAAACATTTTTGTTAGAAGCTAACAAAAAAAAGTAAATGGAGGGATGATATTAAGAGTACTTTTGAGAAACAAAATAGAGGAGGAGAGGGTGCTAATAGCATCTATTTTCTCAGGAAAGTAGGAGATAAAGTTATTTGCTAAGATGCAAATAGTAGGTAGTGTCAGTGCTTTGAGGGGAGGTGAGACAACAGGAACTGTTTAAAAGAAATCTTGATTCAGGCCTCCCTTTGGTCCAGGGGTAGAGAACCTGCCACTCGAGGCCTTCTGGGTCCTTGAGTGCACCTTTTGACTGAATCCAAGTTTTACAGAACAAATCCTTTTATTAAGGGGATTTGTTCTGTGAAGTTTGGATTCAGTCAAAGGGCCAAACTTGAGGACCTAGAGGACCAAGTGTGGCCTTGAGGCAGCAGGTTTCTCACCCCTGCAGTCTGGTCAATGAAAGAAACTCAGAGAAAAAGGGTGAAAGTATTTTATTTAGCAAGCAAAGGCAGCAAATAGTTGGGTACTGCCAGCCCTGGTTTAATCTGCACACTGTTTTTTATAGACCAGAGTCAACAACTTCTATGGGAGGACAAAATTATGCTGATTGCTACAGGTGATCATGAGCAAACAGGATATGAGGAGATAGTAGTGCCACCCCAGCTCCTCCTCCATTACAATAGCATAAGGAGATGGGATTAGCATGCATGCACAAGGGTATTTCCCACCACCATCTCCTGCAGACTGCCTGCACAGGTACACAAAGTCTAAACAAGGTTTGAAAATGGAGTCACTCAGACTGACTCTGCACAGGGACTGACTTCGCACAGAACTGCAAACAGAAGTCAATCGCAGAATAAAAGGATTGATTTGCTCCGATGAGGGCCCAGTTGATAACATAAATTTGTAATGGACCTAGTCTATATGATTATGTAATTCCTTCCAGCCCTATAGTGCTGAAGTAGAGAGAGAGAGAGGGCAAATGGTAGAGATGACATTTTGGATTTGGCAAGCTATGAGTGGAGAAAGGACATAGGGGAAAGGGATTCAAAGTACTGGATAGTTTATAATAGGGTCAAGAATACAAAGGTAGAAAGTGAGGTTAGAGCAAAATGATAGACTGTGAAAATGGCATGACTGAACATCATGGTAAGAATTGGGGGTTGAGGGGCAGCTAGGTGGCTCAATGGATACAGCACCCGCCCTGAAATCAGGCAGACCTGAGTTCAAATCAGGCCTCAGACCAAACACTTGATTAGCTGTGTGACCCTGGTCAAGTCACTTAACCCCAATTGCCTAAACATAAAAAATAAAAAAATAAGAAGAATTGGGGGTTGACGTCAGAGAAAGGAAATTTCAGAGTTTGAGATCATAGGTTTTGAACAGTCATGGTGATGGAGTGATGGGACTTGGACACCTAAAAGGAAAAGACCATGTCTCTGAAGCAACCTAGTCCTTGAATTTTCCCACACTTTTCAGCAGCCCAGATCACTGGCCTCCACCCAAAGCACCTGGCCCACTCCAGCCCACCTAGATCATCTAATTAGCTTATTTGACATTCCTTTCAATGTTATACCTGGCCCACCCCAGACTATTTACCAGTCCTTAATCCTACCAGATCCTTTCACTGTTTCTTTTCTATACATGCATCAGTTTCACCTCCATTAAGTTGCAGGTTCACTAGGAACCCTGTGGGCTTCTATTGGCATTACAATACAATTTGTATGAATTCATTCCAGGCAGATGCCACCCTGTACCCTGATATTTGTGGTTCCCATCAATCCCAAACCGCATCAATAGGTATTGCTAAAATCAAGACATGACCATCCCTAAATGTGGGTGAGATGGAAGGAAGTTATAGGAAGGCCAGGATGTTTGAGGGGACATGAAGGTAGGGGTTGAAGAGAAGAAGGCTGTATGCTTGACTTCCTTGAGAATTCAAGGTTTCAATTCAAGAATTCAAAGAAATCAAGGTTTAATCACAAGCATTAATTAATTATGGGGATAAAGATCAGAGGCAGCTCAGTGGGTAGAGGACTGGGTCTGGAGTCAGGAAGACCTGACTTCAAATAGAGCCTTAAACACTAGATGTGTGACCCAGAGCAAATCACTTAATCCTGTTTGCCTAATCTAGTGGAGAAGGAAATAGGACAAACCACTTCCACATCTTGGCCAAGAAAATCCCAACAACAAGAGTTAAAGATAAGACCTAGATAGGCCAAGATAAGACAGGAAATAATAGTATTGAGCAGGTTATTGTTGTTTGACCTTCATTCTCTCCAAAAGTACTGACTTCAGGGAGGTGATGCCATGACATGCAAATGAATTCAGCTGAAGAGAGGGAAGGCTGTGCAAAGTTATCAGCCTCACTTTCTCCTCCAGAGCCTTCTGGGTTCAGTGGCAAGATATAGATCAGGATGACTGGAAATGCTCCTGGATGCAGTAGGAGACCTTGGCCTCTCCTCCCCTCCCGTCCCCTCCCCTCCCCTCTCCTTTTCTTCTTTCTTTTTTATATCATACCCTTACCTGCAGGTGCCCTACCCAAAGGAATGTAAATTTTGATCTCTAAAACTTTTTTTTTAAGGGCCACACCTTAAACCCAAATCACTCTGGCTCTCATTGACTGGCCAACAGTGGGTTGGCCAAGCCCCACGTGGTCATTGTTTGGGCCTGATTGGCTCAGAATGAATGTAAATATAACCTATTTCATTTTGGCCAGAAACCCTGCTGATCTTCCCTTCTCAGGCTGATTTTTTTTTCTTTCTTTTTTTGACTAGGTAAAGAGACCATTCTCTGCCTCATTTCTTACCTAGCCATAGTTACTGAATGGGCACTGCCCCAGTCAACTGAGTGTGAGGAGGGTATAGGCCAAGATAAGACTGAAAATGATAGCAGGGAGGAAGGTGTAGAACAGGTCTCTGAGGCCACAGTTTCCCCACCCCTGATGTAGAAGTTTTCACTTTGGCAAAGCAGTGCAGATCCACATAATCCACTGGTTTAGCTAAATTTGAAGCTTAACTCACCTGTCTAATGCCTATATCATCATTAACTCCAAAATTTCAATAATAGAGAAGACCTTGCAAGTATGCAGGAAAAAAATGACTTAAAAACACTAATCTGAATCAAAGAGAACTTTTCTAAGAGAAGAAACAATAGGCATGAGAAAGTGCTATCCTAGAAATCAAGATTTAAATATCCATCAAAACTAAGCACATTTTTCTAAGAAAAGAAATTGTGTTCTTTTTTAAAAATTCAAAAGATTAATTCCATGCATTCCTACAAAAGAAAACAAATCTGAGGAGAACCTTTCATATGCAAACCAACAAAGAAGCAGAGCTTTAAAAGGCATTGTTTCCCAAAAAAAACAACCACAAAAAAAGAATGTAACTCAACAATTTTTTTATTTCAAATCTTTTTCTTTCTATCTTTTGTTTTTGTGTCGCCCACATTTCCCAATATATTTCTTCCCTGAAAGCCATCTTTTATAACAAAGACTAAAAAAGAAAAAAACGTTCAGCAAAACTAAAAAGCAAATCAACCAAATCTCGTACTATGTTCAACTCTTCCACATCCATAGTCCTGTCCTCTGCAAAGAAGGGAGGAAAGTGTCTTCTCATATTTTTTCTTTGTGTTCAGGACTGGTCATTACAATTATGTACCATTGTTTCAGTTGTTTTATTGTTCTTTTTATTTAAAATGTTATAATCACTGTGCATATTTTTTCCCCAGTTCTATTTACTTCATTTTATAGTGGTTCATATAATTCTTCCCATGTTTCTCTGAATTCATTATATTCATCAATTTTTATGTTACAATAATATTTCATTACATTCATGTACAATAATTTATGTCATTCCCCAATCAATGTGTATCTACATTGTTTGCAGTTCATTGTTATCACAAATATTCTGCTATGTATATTTAATAATAATAATAGTAATAATTGCTAGCATTTTATAGCACCTATTATGTGACAAGCACCATACTAAGAGCTTTACGAATATTATTTCATTTTAGCCTCACAACCCTTTGAAGTAGGTGCTATGATTATCCTCATGTTATAGTTGAGGGAAATGAGATAGGGATTAAGTGACTTGCCTAAGGTCACATAGCTAATAAATGTCAGGTCTTCCTGACTCCAGGTCCAGTGCTCTATCCACTGAGCCACCAGGTGCCTCTATGTGATGTTTATTTTTATCACTTAACCTCTTCATTTTACAGTTGAGGAAAATGAAACAGGGCTTAAGTGAGACCCAGGGTCATACAGCTAGTAAGTATCTGAAGCCAGATTTGGACTCAGGCCTTCCTGATGGAACCCAGCAGTGGGATCTCTGTGCTAGAGTATAAACATTTAGTGACTTTCTTAAAATAGTTTCAAATTGCTTTTCAGAATGGTTGGGCCACTTTACAGCTTCTCGGGCACTAGTGCTTTAGTTTCCACAACCTCTCCAACTGACTACTCCCATCTTTTGTCACCTTTGCAACTTTGAAATTGCTATGAGAAGATGTTATTTCCTTTATCTCTCAGAGGTAAGAGGAACATCATAGAAACCATAGCCGCACATTGACTGTCAAAGAAAGGAATGTGGAGAGGATTCTGGAAAGATGGAGGAATAGGTCAAAATTTCAAGCTTTCAAGACTTTCCTCCACAAAAGAGATAAAATGGCTCCTCAGGGTAAGGTAGAGTGGTGAAAATAAATGAGTAGCAGCAGAACAGGGTTTATCCTGGGACAACAGGAGAAGATCTGAAGACAAATCCCAGGAAGAGATTTTGTCCCTGTGAAGAGTAAACACCTCCAGGCTCAGGACCACTTAAACAACAAGGGGCAAGCTCTGGGATTAGCTGGGTTGGAAGGCTGCCTCAACCCTAGCCACAAGAACTTTTACCCCCAGGACAGTGAGGGAAGTTGGGCATCGCAGTTGGGGAAGATCTAGGGAACTTCTGCTGACAAGGAACACCAGAGCCAGCCGTGCTGCGGAGATGCAGTGGGGGCCAGTACAAGTCCCTGGAGTTCAGAAGCACTGAGGAGGGCACTTACAGGAGGCTGAAGGTCTTGGGTTTGAGTCCAAGGTCAGAGGGGAGAACTGAAGAGGATCTGAGGCCAGAGGCACCATCCCCCATACAACTGACTAGAGGTGATTATAAAAACTTAAACTGTTATTTTTTTTAAATGCATAGGCAAAGGAGAAAAAATTCAAACATAGAGAGCTACTATGGGAAGAGAGAAGACAGGGATTCATAAGAAACCCTCTTCTGCCCCAAAGAGTAATGTCCATGGTCACCTAACCAAAAAATAATTCACTGAAGAACTTTAAAAAGACTTTAAAAATCAAATAAGAGAGACTGAGGAAAAACTAAAGAGAAAAAGAATCGAAGAAAAACAAGATTATAAAAAGAAAGTCAACCAATTAGAAAAGGAGATCCAGAATCTTAAGGAAGAAAAATGACTCCTTGAAAATCAGAATTGGGCAAAGAGAAGCCAGCAAAGTTATGAGATCAAGAATTTAAAAAAAAAACCCAAACTATAAAGAATGAAAAAATAGAAAAGAATGTGAAACATCTCGTAAGAAAAACAACTGATCTGGAGAACAGATCAAGAAGAGAAAACATAAGAATAATCAGACTACCTGAAAGTTATGATAAAAAAAAATATTGATACAATAATACAAGAAATAATTGAAGAAAATTGTCCTGAAGCATTAGAACAAGAGGGGAAAGTAGAAATAGAAAAAATCCACCAATCACCACCTGAAAGAGATCCCAGGAGGAAAACATACAGGAATATTATATTCAAACTCCAAAACCCCAGCTCAAGGACAAAATATTATGAGCAACAAGAAAAAAAAAATTTACATTTGGCACTACCACAATTGGAATCACACAAGACCTAGAAGTGGCAACACTAAAAGATCGTAGGTCTTGGAACACTATATATCAAAGAGCAAAAGAACCGGGCTTCCAGAAGGAAATATCATACCCAGCAAAGCTAAGCACAATTCTGAATGAAAAAAAAAATGGATATTTAATGAATTGTCAGACTTTTAGGACCTTGTTTAAAAAAAAAACAACTGAACTTAATAGAAGATTTGACATTTAAGAGCCAAGAGAAATATAAGGTACATACCAATGACCAATTACAAAGGACTCAATAAGGATAGACTGTTTACCTTTTATGTATGTAAAATGTAAAGCACATATCTAAGATTATTATTAGTAATTAGGTAGTTATAAGAAAGATTGGGGTAGACTTGAGTATGACATGACTTCAAAAAGTAGAACCATTCAAGAACAACTAAAAGAGTAATTCTCCTATACAAATGAGGTTGGAGAGGAAGAAGCAATACAGAGGAATTAGTCGGGGGAGAGGGGTTGTTAGTTCTGGAAGCCTACTTTCATTGGGAATGGGTTCAAGAGGGAAAAATACATATACATCTAGAAGAGTATAGAACTAAATTTAGAAAGAAATAAAACTCTAAGGAGATAGGGAGGGGGGAGAGGATAAAGGAGGGATCTTTAGAAGAGTGGGTGAAGGAATAAGTCAAAGCGGCATATTAAAGCGTGTTTAGATTTATGGGAATGGGAGGATAAGGGAGGGATTGCTGGAGGGATAGGTAATTAATAGGAGGTCAAGGTAGCTGGTAGAAGTAGAGGAGTTAGGAGAGATAGGAAAAAAGATACACACAAATATAAAAACAAAGGTTATGAGTAGAATCTCTTAGGGAAGGTACATGTTTATATATGTATGTATATATGTATCTATGTATGTATATATCAATATCTATATATAAATATATCCTTGCTTAAATGTAGCCTGGGAGGGGAGGGTGGAAGGGGGAAAAAATAACAAAGTAAAAAGTGTACAGCAGAGAACAAAAGAAAACCTATAAGGAAGCAAAGAAAAGATGGACAGCTTTCAACATAACATGCAGTATTTAATATATAGGCTCTCTTGAAATGGAAAGTTATTACTATATATTCTGAAGCCTCTCCTATGCTTTACTGTGCACATGACATGTTTTTTCTTTTCTTATTTTATATTTAAGTTTATAAAATAATTTTTTCTTTTCTTACTATGCATTTAAGTTTTAATGTTTGTCTAAAAGAAAAAAAAAGAAAAAAGAAAGAAAATGTGATCTTAAAGGGGAGGATTATACTGAAGGTTGATGTCATCAACGATTGAGAAGTGAGGAGAAGGTAGAATGGGAAATCTTAAAAGGACACCTTTATCTGTGATTGGACATAAGGCTCTTAATAATCTTAGTAGTAGTAGTAGTAGTAGTAGTAGTAGTAGTAGTAGTAGTAGTAGTAGTGGTATAGTAGCAGCAGCAGCAGCAGCAGCAGTAGCAGCATTTAAAAAGTTTGGGAGACATAATTTCTGGATAATTAGTCATTTTATTAATAATGCTAGCATTTTAATAAAAGTTGATTGCACTCATGAATATAAAAGACAATCATGGCCGTGGGCTCAGGTTTATAAGCCCTTGGAAGAGGGTGTTCCTGAGGGTGGCAATTAACTCTAATTGGTTAACAACAGAGAGAATAAATACTACAGTGAAAGGCTGAACCTATTCTAATGAACTTTGATTATGTCATTTACTTCTAAATTTTCCAGCCTTGGGCAATCTATTCAAATAATTTACCTCCACCTAAACTTGAGTCTTGACTTGTGCATGTGAATTAGATTTGAATGAGTGTGCAAGGAGTAAACAGAAGTATAATCTGCTGGTTGAGCTGTGAATTGGTTCAATCTTTTTGGAAAGTACAGCCTTTATGAGATATAGGAATCATTATCTCAACTTCCACTCTCATTGACAAGTCAGGTCCCCTTTAGGCAATTAACTACATTCTCTCCCTCATGGTTCTAGAGAATCCCTGAAGGCTTGGTGTTTTCTCTATGGCTATATATTTGGGGAGCTCCAACCAGTATGCTTCCTGCCATCATTATCAGCTGATTATCAATTAATCAGCCACTCTTAGAAAGCAGCATTTATTACAGTGGTACATTAAGAACAGCTGTTATATAATATTCCCTCTGAACGTCTTGTGACACACTCTCCCACAAGTACATACAGAGTCCAGGGTCCATGAATTTGTTTTTTAAAATATTTTGATAAATACTTCATTATATTGATTTCCTTGTAATTCTATATATTTTATTTTACGCCTTTAAAAAGAGTACTCTGAGAAGAGGTCTGTAGGTTTTATAATAAGGCTATTCCTAGAATAATAATAATAATAGCTAACATTTATATAGTACTTACTATGTGCCAGGTACTGTGCTAAGTGCTTTACAATATCTTATTTGATCACAATGACCCTGGGAGGTAGGTGCTATATTATTATCCCAATTTTACAAATGGGAAAACTAAGGCAAACAGAAGTTAAATGACTTGTCCAGGGTCATACAGTTACTAAGTGTCTATGGCCAAATTCGAACTCAACTCTTCCTAACTCCAGGCCTGGTGCTTTATTATTCACTGTGTCACCTAGATGCCAAGTAGCTAGTTGTCCAGTGAGAGTGATAGTTGAGATTATGATCCCCATACTTTATAAAGGCCATAATTTCCAAAAAGGGGCAGCTAAATGGCGAAGTGGATGGAGTGCTGGACTTGGAATCAGGGAGACTCATGGTCATGAGTTTGAATCCAGCCTCAGACAGTTACTAGCTGTGTGACCCTGGGCAAGTCACTTAATCCTGTTTGCCTCAGTTCCTCCCTCATCTGTGAAATGAGTTAGAGAGGGAAATGGCAAACCACTGTAGTATTTTTGCCAAGAAAATCCCAAATGGGGTCATAGAGTCAGACATGACTGAAACAACTGATCAACAACACTTCCCAAAAAGATTGAACCAATTCATAGCTGAACCAGCAGAGTATACTGCTGTTTATGCCGTGTACACTCAATTATAATTTTTTTCTTCTACCACATCCTGTTATATTGTTTTGTTAAAACAATGTGCAATCCATCTAATTTCACTAGTTAGTCTCAATCCAATCCTAGTCCACACACACATAAACATACACACAGGGTTCTATGATATGAAAAACAAAAGTTGAAAACTGTTAAGACCTTTCTGCCTGTACAATCATGGGTTGTTTATTGCATATTTTTCCTTAGGGATCTCATCATAGATAGGATTTCTCCCAACCTGCACTGGAATTGGCCCTCACCTGGCCCCACCCATGTTAAACTTAGCGGACAAGGTGAGTGACCAGGGGTGTGGGTCAGCTGGGAGTCAGATGTCCTCAACAGTCCTGAAATCCTCTCAAGATGTCCCTATTTCACATCTCAGGGTCAAGGTCCTTCCCAGTTAGGAATGAGACCTTGAGCATGAGCTCTGATCTCACTTTTCTTTGCAGTGTGGTTAGCCTTTTTAGCAGAGTCTGAGCTTGTTTTTTTGTTACCTCAGCCTGTGTTTGGCACCCTTCCAAGTATTCCTGCAAAGTTAATTTATCTTCCTCTAGTTCCTCAGTTTAGCATGGCCCTGTTCCCACTCCCTTTGGAGTTTGCTTAGAGCAGTGAGCAATAGCCAATCCTACCCACAATTCCTGGATTATTTTATTTTTTCCAGTGCTGTGGACATTTCCCATCTCTGTTCCTCTCAATCAGAGGAAACAGCTCAGTGATCCTATAGAATGCCAGGGGATAAGTGATCAAGGTACTGAAATATTGGAAAACATGGATGAGTGACCCTTCACCCTGGGGCTTGGAGACTAGAAAGTTCTACTCTGCTTAATTTACACTTACCAATACGTAGTAACAATTAGTCTCAGTTCATTAAATCTTATTTAGGTTTCTGATGTTGAAAGTATTGAGTGGACTCACTTTTGAATTATCAAAGCATTTATTAGGGACTCATACATATACTTATATATATGCATGTACATGTTTATATACATCCCTATGCATACACCTAGATTTCATCTATAGACCTGTTCTCATGAAACTCACATTCTGATATGGGCAACAACACATATGGAAGGTTTCAGTTGCATGTCAGGTGGAAATGTTCCATGAGTCTTATGGCACAACAACAGAGCAGACGTTAATGCCTTTTCTTTAGTGTCATTGCCACATCAGTTTCTAACATTGAACCATTTGACATACCAAGGACTTTGGTGGCAAGAACTTTCTTTTCTGGTCTTCAATAGATGTGACTGTAACACTGGCAGGAGCAGTTGTCAGGCTACATTTCCACAGGGGTTGATTTCCAGGATGACAGCTATGGCTGGAAGCGTTGCTATTCCCAAGGCTCTTCGTTTCAGGGACCTGGGCTATCCCCATCAGGATCTGAGGGGAGATGGTGGTCAAAGTGGTGGTAGTGGTTCGACATGCCTGACATGCGGGTCTCTCCCTCAAGATGCCTTGCTGCAGCTAGATTGGCTTGCCTGCCCTGTGTGTGGCAGCTAAATGGCAGTTGATGGGAATGGTTGGCCCCTTCTCCATAGGGGTTGCTTCCCTGGATGATAGCTATGAGGGCTGGCCTGGAAGGATGGTATATTGGATGCTGACACTCCTAGGATTCTTGTGCCTCTCTACCTGTTTTATAGTGGTCATTTGCTGGTACCAGTGAAAAAGGTTGGCTCCCTCTCCACAACAATTTTTCCCCTCAATGAAGGTAACAGGGACTGGTAGTCTGGGGATTTGGAGGACAATGCTATTCCCAAGGTTCTTGGGCTCAGGCTGTCTCCGTCAGGGTTTGAGAGAATGATGGTCAAAGTTAAAGGTAAATGATAAATTTATAGGTAAAAGATACATTTATGATTCTATGATCTACATATACCCAGGATAAAGGAAGTTCATACTTTATTGAGGAGACATCACCAATGACAGAATAAAGTCCAAAATGTGGCATCAATGGGCATGTTTATGCCCTTTATATGTATACAGTTCCAAAACCAGAATAAAGACCTCATCATTTAACCTTATTAACTTTGACCAGGCTTTTCCTGATTACTCCTCCTACATTTATATATACAGGTAAGGAACTGGAAAGGTAACAATACAACAAGAATGGGCTTACAGGAAAGCATTAATAAAACTGCTCAGGTGGGAAGGACACCACTCATCCTGGGTTCACATAACAAACCCTAGGCTGTATGCCCAGTGCCATACAAGCCAATGACTGATGGCTGAATATGCTCATTGAGCCATTATAGAGCTGGGTGCTTAGAATTTTCTTGAAAGCTGTGGCAACATACAACAGGTCTTTTCAAACATTATACTATACCAATTTGTTGACATAGTTCATGCCTTGCTTGAAGCCTTGGCCAATCAAGGAGGGAATTGGTGGTTGTGGAAAAGGTTTAGTGGCATTCCCCCACTGGTTAAATTGAATATTTGAATCTCATAAGCACAATAGCAATATAACGTAGGTGGAAAACATAATGCATTACAAACCTATTTTGTTTTATCTGCTCAATAAACTGAATTAGAATGGAAATGTAGTCCCATCAGAGTTGAGGAATTTGATGAACCAAGAGGTCAGTCAATTGTTGTTTGTCCTTTGCTTTCAAAGAGGATCAATGATATCACGAGGTGATGTCTTGACTCCTGGGTCAATTGGATTTAAGTGAGGTAGAGTTGCACAAAGTCATCAGCCTAACTCTCTTCCACTCATCGAAGTCCAATGGCAAGATAAAAGTCAGGACAACTGGGGATGGCCCATGATGCAGTGGATGATCTTGGTATCTCCTATATCTGACCAAGCTCTAAGTGCTCCACAGTACCTGCTTCAGCCACCTTCATGGTCACTGGAGCAAAATGTTTTCATCTGCCTGTTCTGCCAGGAAAAGTCTTCACATGCTTGGGGTAGACATCACCCTAACTTACCAATAGGTTTGAGGCCTGTCAGTCACCCTCAACCTGGTTCAGCCCATTGGCCAAGATGTGCATGCTACAGCTTCTTGGAGTCACAGGTGAGAGTTGAATGCCAGGTGGACGCCAAAGGTGGATGAGTAGCCCTGAAAAGGGTTCTGCAAGCCCTCACACCTGAGATTCTACTCCTCCCTGAACACCCATATTCTTCAAGAGGTCAGTATTGAAGTCTCAAAGGATAAGAAAAAGTATTGAGGCAGAGAGGAAAGTATAAAGGTGAAAGAAAAGAGCCAGGTACAAAACGTCTTTAGAAAGGAGTGACTTGAGAATAAGCGGATAATAGCAATATGGATCTAGACAGAGTAGCAAAGACAGTAGACCTCAAAGAAGGAGAGGGTACTGGAAGATAGTGGCAAAGGGGGCTTCTGGATGTAATAATGAGGAGAAAAGAGTGTGCTTACTCATCCTGTCCCAGTCTATCACACCCATGAAAGAAGAAACCTCAGCCCTGGAGAGGGTAGCAAGAAAAGAAAATTGTTTGAGATTAGGATCTAGATTTTCATGAAAGCCAGAATGTGGGGGAAAAAGCCTAGGATGAAAGATAATTTGTTAACGATAGAGCAGAAGTTCAAGAAGGCATAAAGGAGGGAGAAGCAAAGGGTAATAGGGGAAGAGGCTGGGATAAGGGGATATCTCATGGGAAAGGGTTTCCACTTGGCAAAAGGAGATCAGCAGGTGTTAGCTCTGGAACATAGATTAGGGGAGCGAGAACCTGGAGTGTGCTAACCTTAGGAGTGGTGAAGTACAAGTACAAGGTCTAGAATCCAGGTGGGCTAATATGGCATTGCTATATTATCAACTACAAAAGCATTTTTCTTAGAGTGACTTAAGAATAGCAAAAGCAAATTCATTGGCAGTCTGCACTCTAGAATCTATGGAGAGAGAGCTGAAAAATTGAAAGAAAAGTAGAGTCATTTGCTAATTTTCTGCACTTCTAGTATAACAGAGACAACTATGTAAAAAGAAATCCTGGACTGTTCAGTTCAACTCTGTAAAGTTATTGTTAGCTAAAAGAGAGGAGGATGGTCTATGTATGATGGGGATACTGTGATAAAATTTTCATGTTTGTATTCCTTAGGCACTAATGTCAAATATTTTGTTCTTTCTGGATTCCAGTAATTACCGAAATGTCAATCATTTCCAGGATGGGCCAGAAATTCTAGGAAGGACAAATGATAGATGCTGAGGTGTTGTCTGTACTTCGTCCCTGATCTACATCTCAGACTGGACTTCCCTACCCAAGATATGACCCCAACTGGGACAATCATACAGTACCTGCAGTAGCATATAACATTGCAGAAGTAGATGTGCTTACCTAGAGGATTCAAGAGTTCAAGCACAATGTTCCTGAATTTAAATTCACATGAGGAGGGAGAATCTAAATTTCCTAGGCAGAATCCAGGACACTAACCTTCTTGCCAGAAAAAATAAATTTCTTGGGCAATGACAGACATGGGATTACCTATGGGTCAATAACTGAATTCTAGAATTGGACTTCTAGCCAGAGAAGGAGAATGTCCTAAGTGAGATGTCTTGACTTGCTCAAGAATTGGATTTGAGTAAGGCAAAACGGCACAAAATCATCAGCCTCACTCTCTCTTCCACAGTCATCAAAGTCTAATGGCAAGACAAAAGTCAATACAACCGGTGATGGCCCAGGATGCAGTGAGTGACCTTGGCCTTTCTAAATTAAGGTCTTTCCCATGACTCAGTTTGTTCGAGGCAATGCCCATTCAATGACTAAGGGCAAGGTAAGAGTTGAGACAAAAGATGGCCTAATTTACCATCACAAAATATCAATCTGGAAGGGTAGGACCCTCAAACTTTCTGGCCAGCACAGAAAATAATTGGTATTTATTACATTAATCCTAAACCATCAAAACCTAAACAATGAGCCACAAAGGCTTGGTCTGGGAGCTATTATTGGCCATTCAATGAAAACCAGAGTAATTTCGGCTTAAAGGCATAGTCAAGTAGCTCCACTTGAAACACAATGGTTTAGGTTTTTTTAAGCCTATTTTTTTCAGAGCTATATTTCAAGAAATCATAAATGAAAACTGCACAGGACAAAGAGTAAATTGTCCCAGCTTCTACCAACGCAAGTCACCATCCTTTCTGTTTTAATAATCAGTTGAGTGAATGGCTAGCAAAAAATAAAATAAATAAATCATCACCTAATATCCAAACAAGATGCAGAATAATAATCTTTTCTAAAACATATTCAACAAACATTCCTCTACCTCTGAAGATCTCTAATTATTGGGGAACATGCTAACTAGAAAGGTAGCTCATTCTATTTTGAGATGACCATCAAACCTAAATTTGCCTCTCTAAAACTTCTATTCATTACTCTTATAATAGTTCTGCCCTGAAGGACCAAGCAGAGCAAATCTAATCCTTCCCCTAATTGATAAATCTTCAAGTATTTCTGATGAACTTAAGAGGTCGATCCTTAAGTGAATGAATGAGTGATGATGAAGTTAATGAAGAATGAATGAATAAAAAAATCAGGCACAGTTATGCCATAACTGTGTTAAGTTCAACATGAATAAGGATGTCTCCCTTCTGCCCTGGAATATTCTGCCATCCCTGTGACCCTGGAACATCCATCTGCAAGACTTACGGCAACCACCCTCTTTCCCATTGGTGAATTCTCTTGGAGCCTCCATTTTGTAAAGGGGACAGGTCAGGTTGCCTTCATCGCCCTCCTGGCCCTTTCCTCACTTTCTGAACTTCAGAATCATTCCTTGTGCTAGGTACCTTAATTTAACCTTTTCTCCCTCCCCCAACCCACTTTTCATTTTCCTTTTGTGTGTTGTTACCCAATAAAATGTAAGCTCCTTGAGGACAGGGACTTTGCTTATTTGTTTGTATTTGTATCTTCATTGCTTAGTGCTTGTCACATAGTAACAGCTTAATAAATCCATCCAAAAACAGGATAGTTCTTGTCCTCAAGGACCTTATATGCTAAACACACACACACACACACACACACACACGAGAGGAAAGAAGGAAATGAGTATTTATTAAGGACCTACTATGTGTCAGACACTCTAATAAGGGTTTTATAAATCTCTCATTTGATCTTCACTATAACTCTATGAGGTAGGTGCTATTATTATCTTCATTTGATGAGGAAACAGTCAAGTGGAGGTTCAGTGACTTGCCCAAGATCACATAGCTAGTAAGTATCCGAGGCTTGAACTTTCCTGATTCCAGGCTCAGTACTTTGTCTATTGTGCAACCTAGCTACCTCTAGTAGCTCTAGAATGTTAGCCAGGGAGGGGAGTTTTGGTCTGAGAATTCATGAGTGGTGAGTGGAACAATGGGGCAACCCACTGACATACCCTTTCCAGAAGTGCAGGTAGATTTGATCAGATTTTAGTTCCCAGAGCCATATGTTGAAAGGGAGGTGTGAGAGAACAGAATGGATGGAAGATGACCAGAGTACAAATGGTCAGATCTAGGGCAGCCAGATATGGTGAACTCTCCCCAACGAGAACTGCACATTCACATGGTAAGAGCTGGAGGTGGAGGGACAGGTCAGACGTGAAAGAACAAGAGGGGTCATACCAAATGAAACTTGGTGAGAACCATTAGAACTCCTGCTCCTCCCTCCTAATCATTAAGAACCCAGGGTTAATTTAACATTCTGCCACAAACATCCACCAAATAATTAAGCATAGCACCATAGCATTACTATTCTAGTGCTCCATGACTTACAGGTGAAAAGTATGGTGTAGGGCACAGACAGCTGAGTGGAGTCAAGAAAACCTGAATTCAAATCCTGTATCAGATACTTGGGAGCTGTGTGACCCTCATGTGTAAATGAGGCAGTTGAACTTGATGACCACTGAGGCCCCTTCCAGCTTAAAATCTAAGATCTCATGATCCTTGGTGGCAGAACACCACACCAGCAAAATACAAGCTCTGGTTGATTCTAACAAGCTAGAAAGCATGGGAGAGGACAGTTCAGTGCTTAGAATAGTGCCTGGCACATAGCAGTGCTTATTAAATGTTGATTGGCTGATAGTCCCAGGATATATCTATTGTCCACATACAAGCTTTGTTCAGTACTGAGAGGTTCATTCATTACCAGCAGGTTGGCAATTAAGTGATGAATTCTTTATCCAAGGCTAACTATAAAACAAAATGTCCCTTGATCTTACATGGCTAGTTTCCATTCCTGTAGTGATAGTGGCAGAATGGTAAGAGTGTGAAGAACTATCATTTTTATCCTGAATATATATACTAATTTAAATATTGGTGTTCTAAATGCGAGATCCTTGACCAGTAACCAATGACTTGACAAACCGCTGCTGCCGCCACTACCACTAATACTAGTGTAATTAAACCATGTCAATATTGACGTTTTGGCTATAAATAAAACCAGCAGAACTAAGGAAGTACAGTGAAATGGAAGAAGGGCTTGGCTCACAAGTTTCTCCTCAAAGATGCAAATGAAGCAGTTGGCAAAGTTGTCATCATTAGTATTGTTATTTCATGGATTATTCGGTCGTCTCTCATTACAGTGTATACCACGAGCACGAACAAATACACTATCAGGAAGATAACTGCAGCTTATGCAAAGGATGAAGAGATAGGTACAGAAATTGCACAAAAATTTTGACAAGATATTTCAAACCATATCAATATATTCATTGATGATATACAGTGATTTCAACATAAAGATGAGCATGGGAAGGGCAGAAAAAAGTGGTTCTGGATTATAAAGCAAAAGAAGTCAAATGTTTGCAGACTACTCAGAAACCTTTGCCTCGCGTATCATGATTACTTTCTTCAAGAAAACAGCTGGAAGGCAACGGACATGATGAGCGCTGAACGTTACAAAAAATGAAATTTGCTGTATTTTAATGGACAGGAAAGTAAAAGGTCAAAGCTGTTTCAACCCCTTCCCACATTGCAGAATTCTCTTTTCATCTGCCCCACATGAGTTTTGGGGAGACAAAACCGGCCCCAGCTAGATTTCAGTCACCTTTCCTTCAGTCACCTGTACTTCCACAGTTCATCGTTTTTCAGTCCTTTGGCTGAGTGCTGCCATAGTGAATCACAGGGTTGCCCTAGGCAGAGCGCATTCAGCTCTCCTATACCATCATCTCCTCCACAACTGGATGGGGCCAGATTGAGATTGCTGCTCATTATCACAAAATAGTGGGATAAGAGCAAGGACAGGGTATATCAGCAGAGACTGCATCAGCAACAAGGAAATTACTGAATGGCTCTCAGAGCACAAGCCTGTGGGGTCAGGTTATACTGCCATGCCAGAGCATAGAGGATAATAGGGGAGGGAATGTTAAGTGAACACCTTAGCTATTAGAGATTTCCCTTTTCTGCTATAATAATTGCTATCTCATTAGACTACATGGTGGATTGTCCTTTTGAAGACAGCTGCATGCACTTTACCTCTTGTGCATAATTCTTCTGTTAGGAGTTTTGAAAGTTCATCAGAATTGAAGAAAATGTCTATTCTTCCATCTTGTTGGTCGCATGACTCAAAAGTCCCAAGACTTATACTTGTGAATGCTGGTTACCACTTTCGTGGAGGAGTCCAGCCCAGAACCGAAACAAAAGGATGATCTTCCATATGTGGTGAAGACCTCCAACTGTTGAGGCTTGAGATGTGAAGACTGCCTCCAGCACCAGAAAACTAGAGTCCTTTCAACAAGATCCATAAATACTCAAAAGAATGTAAGCAACTGTTAGTTTGTACAACTAACAAACTGTACAGGAAAAACAAGTGAATCAAGGATACCTATTGCCTAGTATATGATACAAAGCTGGATGCACAGCCAAATGAGTTATTCCACCACTACATATAATCTGGACAGCTAGCAGATGAGCAATGAATTGGGCCAGCTGATTACCATCTGTAGGGAATAGTTATAGATCCGGAAACAAAAGAAGGGCACCTAAGCTAAGTCCACAGTTGCCTCTAAACTGGCTTTGTTAAATGAATGCCATGAAGCATTACTGTACATGCCAAAAGGAAGGGCTGAAACCAATTGTCACTTGATAATAAGTTAGGAAATATGTGAGGCATTTGTTTGGTTTGGCCATTTGATTATTTGAAAGAGAAAGGTGAATGTTTAACAGGTTCTTGAACTTCTAGAATCATGAAGTAATTTGGACCCCATCAGAAAGTATGCTTTGTGGTACACTGAACCTGAAAGAAAATGTGATTTATGACCTCCAGACAGTTTGGCCTACATTAAATAGCCTCTTGGTAAAAACAAAATGGCTCATTTTCATCAGATTGCACACAAGCACTAGGATCACCCTGTGTCCATTTGATGGGGATTAGTGATGGGTAAGTCAAATACCTTGAATTTTTCAGAAGTCCAGAGACGTGCTCTGAGAGTTTATCATTCCTGCAACTTTTGCTTTAAGGGACATTTGGAACATATTTCATAGGGTTATAAATCTAGAGATGGAAGGGATCTCACAGACCATGTAATCCGACTCCCTTGTTTTACAGATGAGAGACTGCAGCCAAAGGAGGTTAAGTGACTTTCCCAAGATTACAAAAGTAGTAAGGACTAGAAGTGACATTGGAATCCACATACTTTTCTTTGGTAGAAAAAATACCTGAGCTGGACCTAAAGGCTACATGGTCATCTGTATGATCCCTAGGGACTCATCAGGTATGTAATATGGAAGAGTCCCCTATCAAGTTTGATTCAGAAGATAAGATCCATCTAGTAAATTTTGAGGTTAGCCTTGGGGCCAATTCTAAGATACTGATAGTATGTTGCTGTTGCGATACATTCATCTGCTTTGTTGATTTGGCCTCAGTTGACAAATGAGAAAAAGCTGTATTAAATAACGTGGTTGGTAACGGTGTTGAGTATCATATTACACAAAAAATATTAGGTTATGACCAGTAAGCATCTGAAAAAGGTGCTATGCCCCTTTAAGAATTGCCATTTGTTAAACCCCAGAGTCATTATGGTATAGTAGAAAGAATAACTTCTCTGGAGTCAGAGGATCTGAGTTCAAATCCCACCGCTGGTGCTTACTACCTGAGTGACCTTGGCAAGTTTACCCTCTCCGGGACTCAGTTTCTTCATTTGTAAAACAAGGGTGCTGAGCTGTATGTCCTCTGAGATCTCTTCCAGTTCTAGATTTGAGACTATCATTCACTTTGATGACTAAAAGATGTTGGTTCTTAATATCAAAATTTTTCTGCTAGTTATTCTTAAATATTCAAAATATTGATGTAAATCAAAGGTTTGTGGGTATGATTTGGCCACTAGTGCTGAAACTAGTTGGCCAAGGTCCTTGACTGAAGGCCTTAATCTCAAAAAGTCTCAGCTTCCTCCTACATTGGGCAATTCACAGTTTCCTAACCTAGGTCCCTGCCACAACTGACTTTTGGGTCTTCAGAACTGGCCACATGTTATGCTCTTTCCCTGAGGCCTAGTGGAGTGCTACACATCCTTCTTCTCCCTCCATCCCCACCCCCACAACATATGCACAAATACACAAATGAGGTCCAGTCCTGGTAACTTGTCCTTCTCCCTCTGCTCCTCAGTTCTCTGGCCTGGCATCAGCTATTTACCCCACAGCACTAACGGTTCAGAGCTTTGCAGCAATGGTGCTTCCAGGATGCATCACACAGTAAGCTTTTGCTCCTGAAGGGCTATGGTTGACCTGGCTGTCAAGGTACAAGCAAGCTTCTATAGTTTGGAACTAGAGTCTCCACAGCACCGGAAAGACAGCAGGGGACCAAGGTACAGAGGCAGGCTTTGATGTAAGCCTGTGTCACGTCCCTGCATTAGCTAGTGCGGCTTGCTGCCAGTGGCATGGGAGGCGGGGGAGGAATGCTGAACGAGCTCAGAATCAGTGAGCATCAGTTCATGGTGTTGAGGTTTGTTTTTTTGGATTCTGGGTATCCTAAATCATGGAGACAGCTGAAGTTGCTTTATTTTGGGCCCATAATTTGTTTTGTTGAGTTTGAGAGGTTGTGGGGATCGGATAAAATGTCTAGTCAGCCCTCTTATTGTTCATGTGACCTAGAAGTGCTGAGGGCCTCAATCTTGATCAGAAAGGGCTAGAACAGGTTAGGCTGTATCATATCTGGAGATGATGTCATGCAGTTGCTCAAATCAGACCTCAGCTTCCAGGATCATCTTTTGGGGGAGTCTTAAGACGGGTGCCAAAGAGCAAGAAAGGCTTCTTTATGAACTTTTAGAAAAGTTAAACAAGTCCAGACTTCTGTGAAGTGTATTTAGCAAGTGACAGCCATTATCTAGCCATTACTTATATGTATGTGTATGTGTTGGAGACTGGAGGGAGAGAGCAAAGGGAGATCATCTGAAATGCCCTATGGTAGAGGATCTAGCCTGCAGGAGTCAGGAACCTGTGGCCTCAAGGCCACATGTGGCCCTCTAGGTCCTCAAGTGAGGCCTTTTGACTGAATCCAAACTCCACAGAACAAAATCGCCTTAATAAAAGGATTTGTTCTGTAAAACTTGGACTCAGTCAAAAGGTAACACCCAATGACCTAGAAGGCCAAATGTAGCCTTGAGGCCACAGGTTCCCCACCTTTGAACCTCTTTGTTGAATGAGCATTTCTCCAATTTGGCAAAAAGGAGATATTCAAGAAAACACTGCAGGATTAAAATGGCATTAAAACATAGACTACAAATGAATATAAGAAGTCCTATCCCTACATTGTTACCAAAATACTGAAATATATTTGGGTTGTTATGAATGGCATTACCTAATATTTGAAATGGCCGTACCATATGTAAAAAAGCCATTTTTCTACTTAGCCCCTATCATAATTCTTGATAGGTGGTATTGTGCCAACACACTAAGTTTCATAAATATCTGCGCGACAATCAACCATTCCAACAATTCCAGGATAAGCTAAGAATTATAATTTTTGGTTTTTAAAAGATCAAACATGATTTAGATCCCTATAGTTAATGGGCATAAAACCCATTCTTTTTTATTTGGTGTAAGTTTTATTGAAGTCTTCTGTTTTCTTAACACAGTAATTTTTGGGTAAACCTTCCATCCCCATGTCCAAACCCAGTCCAGCATTGAATCCTCCCTAGAAGATAAAATCTCTTCTGAAATTTCCTATAGATGTTACTCAACACAGTTCCAATCTGGAGGCCAAGTAAGTAGATCCAATGGAAAGGACTGTTCTCTCTCTCTTTTCTTTCTTACTGCTAAATTGCTTGAAAAAGTTATTTATACCAAGTGCCTAAACTTGCTCATTTCGCAGTCATCACCCTTTCAGACTGACTTCCACTCATACCATTTTAATGAAATAATAATGAAAGCTGGCATTTACATAGCAATTTATATAGCTATATAGCAAAATGCTAAGTATTTTACACACATTATCTCATTTGACCTTTACAATAGCTCTATAAGGTAAATGCTGCTTCTTTTTATTCACGCTGACTGGGTTTACTATAAATTTTTACTAAGTAACTTCATTCTCATTACATCAAAGCAATCCTCTTACTCCTCCCTCAATGATTTCCTATCTTACCACCTTTTCTTCTTTCTTCAAACTTCCCACACCACTCCCTCTTCCAACCCTCTCTGCTGAGGACCCCATTTCAAATTTCACACACACCCCCAAAAAGGGATCATTTGCCAAGACTCTTTCTTCTCCCTTCCTCCTCATACCACAAAACTCTGGCATTGCTCCCCTTCCAGTCCCAACTATCTATTCCTTTACTCTAGTCTCTGGTGATAGTACAGTATAGCCCTTCTGCTTGCCAAGGCAAACTGCTCCACACGGATTCTTGACGCCATCCCCTCCTATTTTCTCTAGCAGATTGCTCCCACCATCATCCCTACTGTCCTTCTAATCTCCAAACTCCTATCTAGTGATTCCTTCTCAACTGTCTTATTAAAAAAAAAAAACAACCTTGCTAGATCCTACCATGTCCACAAGCATTCTGTATGTCTTCTACCCTTCTTAGTTAAATTCCTTGAAAAATAATTTACAATTTTTAAATAAATATTTATTTTCTCTCTCTACCATCTTACCACCATTGAAAAGAAAAGAAAAAGAAAAAGGCAAAACCCTTGTAGTAAATATCCCTAGTCCAAGCAAAACAAATCACCACATTGGCCAAGCCCAAAAATATATTTCATCCTGCATCTTGAGTTCTTCACTTCTCTCTCAGGAGGCGAGCAGCATGCTTCATCATTTGTCATCTGGTATTGTGTTTGGTCATTGCATTGATAAATTCTTAAGTCTTTCAAAATTGTTTGTCCTTTCAATGGTGTTGTTATAATATAAATTGTTCTCTTGATTCACTCTGAATCAGTTCATACATGTCTTCTCAGGTTTCTCTGGGAATATCCCTTTCACAATTTCTTATAGCACAATAGTATTCCACAAAGCATAATTTGTTCAGCCATTCACCAACTGATAAACATCCCTTCAGTTTCCAGTTCTTTGCCACCACAAAAAGAGCTGATCACTGCTATAAGCATTTTACAAAAGAATTCTTTTCCTCTCAATTTTTTGAGTATAGTTCCAGTGGTGGTATCACTGGGTAAAAAGGTATGCACAGTTTAGTAAATTTGGGGGCATAGTTCCAAACTGCTTTCCAGAATAGCTGGACAAATTTATAACTCCAACATTGCATAAATGTTTCTATTTTCCCACAGACCTTTTAATATTTGTCAGATTCTCTTTTTTTATTAGTTATGTGAAGCATTTTTTAAAAAATATGGCTATTGATAGCTTGGATTTCTTCCTTTGAAAACTGCCAGTTTGTTTTCAGAAGAAATCCTAGCTATTAATAGTCATATTAAAAACACTCTAAATAGTAATAATTAGAGAAATACAAATTAAAACAGCTCTGAGGCACCACCTCACAGCTATTAAATTGGCAAAAGGAAAATGACAAATGTTGGGAGGGATGTGGGAAAACTGGGACACTACAGCACTGTTGGTGGAGTTGTGAACTGATCCAACTATTCTGGAGAGTAATTTGGAACTATAGCCATATGGTTATAAAACTGTGCATATCCTTTCACCATTACTAGGTCTGTATCCCATAGAGATCAAAGACAAACGGAAAGTGCCCATATGGACAAAATTATTTATAACAGTTCTTTTTGTGGTTGCAAAGAAATTGGAGGAGGAGGGGGAATACCCATCAATTGGGGAACAGCTGAACAAATTGTGATACATGATTGTGATGGAATACTATTTGTACCACAAGAAATGACAAGCAGGATGGTTTCAGAAAAACCTGGGAATACTTATATGAACTGTTACAACATGAAGGAAGCAGAATCAGGAGAATATTGTACTCAGTAACAGCAATATTATAACAATAAGCAACTGTGAAAGACAGCTACTCTATTTTTCCATTTTTTACAATTTTTAATTAATTTATTTTGAATTATCAACAATCACTTCCATAAGCTTTTGAGTTTCAAATTTTTCTCCCCCTCCCCACTCCCCTCCCCAAGATGGCTCAAAATCTGATATAGACATTCCTATTAAACATATTTTCACGTTAGTGATATTGTAGGTAAGAATTGGAACCAATAGGAGGAATCACCAGAAAGAGGAAACAAAACACAACAGAAGAAAAAAAATAGCAAATAGTACGCTTTGATCTGCTTTCAAATTCCATAGTTCTCTCTTTGGATGTGAATAGCATTTTCCATCATGAGGCCTTTGGAGATGGAAAGACAGCTACTCTAATTCAATACAATGATCCACAACAATTCCAAGGGTCTCATGATAAAAAAAAATGCTTAGAGAACTGATGAACTCTAAGTGCAGATTGAAACGTTTTTTTTTTTTTAACTTTCATTTTTCTTGTTGTTTACTATATGGATGGATGTGTGGAAACACGACTTCATATAACATAAGTAATACATTTCAGGTATCATACTGTTTGCCTTCTCAATGAGTCGGGAGGGGCTTGAAGGAGGGATATAACTTGGAACTAAAAATAAAAAGATGAATGTTAAAAAAAAACCTGTCTTTTCATGTCCTTTGATGATTTATCAAATGGGGAATTGCTTTTGCTCTTATAAATTTATATCCATTTCTCCTATGTTTTGGAAATGACACCTTTATTAGAGAAATACTGCAAAATTTTTTTTCAGTTAACTTTCTCTTTTAATTTTACCTGCATTGATTTTGTTTGTGGAAAACTAAATTTCACACAGTGAAATTTGTCCATTATTTGGTAATTAACTCTTCCCAAAAATATATAGATATGAAAGGTAATTTCTTCTTCATTTTTCTAATTTCTTCATGATGTTACCCTTTATGTCTAAGTCATTTATCCATTTGGTCTTTATGTTGGTATACGTTGTGAGATGTGGGTCTATACCTAGTATCTCAGTCAGAATGTTTTCCGGTTTTCCTAGCAGTTTTTATTGAATAGCAAGTACTTACCCCAGTAACTGGGGTTTTGGGGTTTATCATGACAAATGATGTCTTCTCAATTCTCAACCTTCTTGACCCCTCTGCAACACCTGACACTGTTGACTACCTTCACTACTCTCTCCTCTGTTTTCATGACTGTGCTTTCTCTTGGTTTTCCTTCTATCAGCCTGCCCATTCCTCAGTCTCTTTCGCTGGATTTCATTCATGTAACAGCAACTAATTGTGAATATTCCCCAAGGTTTTGTCCTGGGTGACCTTCTCTCTATATACTATTTTACTTGTTAATGTCATCAGCTCCCAAGGGTTCAATTATCCAGATGATGGCCAGATCTATTTATCAAGCCCTAGTCTCTTCCAAGCTTCATTCCCATATCACCAGCTGCAGGCTAGATATTTCAAACTGGTTGTCCCGTAGACATCTCAAACTCAACATGTCCAAACTTGAACTCATTATCTTTTCTTCAAATCATTCCTTATTCTGAACTTTCCTATTTCTTTCAAGGGTCCTACTGTCCTTCTCCACCCAGCTTCCCAATTTCTTATTATTCTTTGCTCTTCTCTCACTAACTCCACATGTTCAACCTGTTGCCAAATCTTGTAATTTCATTCCCTAGCATACATCTCTTAAAACACAAATGTAACCACGTGACTACCTACTCAACCAATTCCAGTGGCTTCTTCCTATTGTCTCTAGGATAAAACATGAACTCCTTTGCTCCTACCTTTCCAATTTTTTTACATTCTACACTCCTTGATGCATGCTACCATCCAGCCATACCAGACTATTCACTCTCTCCTACAAGACACTCTACCTCTCATTTCCCTGCCTTTGTACTAGCTGTTTCCTATGCCTGGAATGTTCTTCCTCTCAGCCTCTGACTCAGAATCCCTGGATTCCTTTAAGACTCAGCTCAAGACCTTTCCTGCTCCCACCTCCCCCCAACTACTAGTGGCATCTCTTTTAAAGGTTAAATTTCATATTCTGCATTTAATTTATATGTTATGATTTATTATATTGTCTCCCTCTTCCTATTAGCATGTAAGCTCCTTGAGGGCATCCATTATCTTCACTTTTTCTTTGTAAACCCAACTCTTAGTATAGTGCCTGGCACATAGTAAGCATTTAATAAATGCATTTTCATTAAGTCCCATTTCAAAAATGAGGAGTTCAGTTGGTCCGCAATTCCAAGGGATTTATGATTAAGAAAAAAAAAAGCTATCCACCTTCAGAGAGAGAACTAATGAACTCTTGAGTGTTGATTGGAGCATACTTTTTAAACTTTATTTTTCTGTGTCTGTGTGTTTTCTTTTGCAACATGCCTAATATGGAAATATCTTTTGCATGACTTTCCACATATAATGGGTGTCATATTGCTTGCCTTCTCAATGGGTGAGGGAAGGGCAGGAGGAAGGGGGAGAATTTGGAACTCAATTTTTAAAAAAAAATTAGTATTAATAAACAAAAAAAAAAGCTTGGGGGAAGGGAGGAAGATCCAAGGCAACGTCCTTGAACAGGGAACATCCACAACAACAGATTAAGATTAGGAAGATTAAAAAGTAAACAAAGCAGCAAGAGAAGAAGTTAAGGAAATAGCAAAGTCAAGGGAGGGAAGCATGACAAATTTTGTAGAAAGCTTCAGGGAGGTCAAGGAGAATAAAGACTGAGAGAAAAGGCAATTAACTTTGACCATCAAGAGATCATTGGTGTGGTAAAAAGGACCTTTTGAGAGAATGATTTCAATACAAATGGTCATGGTGAGGTTGAAAAGAGAAGATAGGACAAGTGGCATCTGAAAAAAAAAAAGACTACTCTTTCCAACAAATTTAACAGTGAATGTTAAAAGAGAGATGGGAAGGTAGCTGGATGGGATCAAGTGTCAAGAGTACCCTTTTACAGGGTTTCAGAGATATGAGCATATTTGTAGGCAGTGATGAGGGTGCTATTGGAGAGACTGAATAAACTTAATAAAGAATTACAACTGAAGCAGTAGTCATAGAGATGGGATGGAATCAAAGGCCTAGATGGAGGGATTGTTCTTTGGAAAGAATAACAATTTCTCTTCTTTTGTGACTAGGAGAAAGGACAGAATCAATAGTGGGCCTCATTTTCTTAAATAGGGTTGAGTAATGTCACAGACATTTGTAATCTTGGATTTCAGCAAAGTATTTGACAAAAGCTCTCAAGATATCCTTCAATCAATCATGCATTTAGTAAGTAACTACTATGTGTCAGTCATTGTGGATACAGAGACACAAGTGAAACAATCACTGCCCTTGAGGAGTTCATATTCTAATGGAGGAGACATGTATGTATATAGACATCTATACAAAAAAAAATTTATACACAAAATGCAAGGTAGTTTTTTCTTGGGGGGAAAGCATAAGTACCTCTGGAGACTGAGAAGGGCTTCATACATAAAATGGAGCTTTTTGTAGTGGTAAAAGCAGTAAGATGTAGTAACTGACTGGATATGTTGATCAGAAAAGAATGAACAGCTGAAGATGATACTATGATTGCAAATCCAGGTGTCTAGAAGGGTGGCAGTATTCATGATACAGGCAAATTAGTGAGAGAGTGGGTTTTAGAGGAAAAGTAATGATTTTCTGCTTTGGACACGTTGAATGTGACCTGCCTATGTGAACTGAACGTTAATTCAGTTAAAAATGGGCCTGGATCTCAGGAGAAAGACTGAAACTAAATATAGATCTGGAAGTCATCTGCATAGAGAGGATGATAAATTCACAGATGCTCATTAAGTTAGTGAGAGTGTAGACAGAGAACAGGCTGAGGACAGAGCCTTGGTGTATCACCACAGCTAGGAGATATGATGTAGATGATGATCCAGCAAAAGAGACTGAGAACAAGCAGTTTGACAGATAGGAGGATGAATCAAGAGACAATGGTGTCATGAAATCCCAAAGAGGAAGGAGTACCGAATAGAAAAGGGTCAACAGCAGAGTCAAAAACTGTAGAGATCCTATAGAGAACAAAGATTTAGAAAAGCCATCAGAATTTACAACCAAGAAATTATTAGTAATTTTCATGAAAGCAGTTTCAGTTGAATAATCACATTGGAAGCCAGACTGCAAGACTGAAAACAAAAAATGTGGTTAGTAATCATTATTTCAGATAATAAGCAATAATATACTGATCATCTCTGGAAACAAACATTATACCTAAAGATGCAATAAACTATAATATCATTAAAATATATGCACAGAAATGGCATAGCATCAAAGATCTTCTTTTTTAAAAGTTAGGTAAATTGCAAAAAGGCATTGATAACACAATATTTATAGGAGACTTTAATATTCCTCTTTCAGAACTAGATAAATCCAACAGAAAGATAAAGTATGAATTATACAGCTGAATAGACTGTTGGAAAAATCAAATTTTAGACGTAGGCAAAACCATAACTAGGAATGTTTACACCTGAAGCCGAAAATAGCTGAGCTGCTGGGCTGAACGGTGGTCAAGGGTACAGAGGAAAGTTTTGAGTGTAACTGCTGTTGCACTGGCAGGGTACAGCTCAACTTTTGACAGTCTAGCCTTTGTTCCTGAGGGCTAGGAAGACGAAAATGGCCCAAAGAGAGAGGTATTATAGATTTTGTTGTTGTTGTTTGTCCTTTGTTTTCTAAGAAGACCAATGACAAAACGGTTATGGCATGTTTGGCTGTGGTTGATCAGTTCAATATGAGTTTGGAAGACACTACCACAGATTGGGTACAAATAGTCCCATTTCCAATGAGAAGATGGCCCAATGCCCTGGGCCATCTATGTGCAGGGCTGTGGCCACAGCTCCCAGTGTATCTACACCTGCTGGTTTGTCACTCACCCGTGCCCTTCACCATAGGACTTCAAGATGGTTAATGTAATGAATAATGGGTGTCATGACATGTGATTTGGATTTAAGTAAGGCAGAATTGTGCAGCCTCACTCTCTTTTCCAGAGTCCTAAGTATTCAGTAGCAAGATTGAAATAAAAATGACTGGCAACAGCCTGGGATACAGTGGATGACCCTGGTGTCTTCTACGTCTGACCAAGCTCCGAGTGCTCCACAGTGCCTATTCCAAACACCTTCATGGCCACTGCAACAAAACTGGTCTAATCCACCCATTCTACTAGGTAAAGTCTTCACCTGCTTGGGTAGGCATCCCCCTAACTCACTGACAGGTCTGAGGTCTGATGGCAATGCTCAACCTGGTTTGGCTCATCTGCCTAGACAGTTCAGAGTGTGGCTGCTTCACATGCTACAGCTTTTTGAAGCCATGGAGAGAGTTAGATGACAGGTGGACATCAAAGGTGGGTGAGCAGCCCTGAAAAGGGCCCAGCAAGTCCTCACACAGGAGGTACTAGTCCTCCTTGAATACTCCATACACCTCAAGGGATATTCTCTTAGAGGTAATTTCCCCTTATGGCAGTGTAGCCCACCAAGGAACCACAATGCTCGGAGATAACTGTCACTGTGATAAGAATGCTGTCTTGAAGCAAATCCCTGATCACCCCAAGACTAGTTATAGCTCTGAATGAAAGTTAAATGACAATGTAACTGGGCAGAATTAGGGCTGGTTGAACAATCAGATCCAGTGAGTGTTGGTTAACAGACTGATTATCAACTTAAAGAGATGTCTATGGCAGACAACAAAGATTTGCCTTGTCCCTTTTAGTACAATATTTTTAATAAGCGACTTGTATGCTGGCACAGATGGTATGCTTATCAAATTTCTGTATAAAGCTGGAGAAGGACGCTAACTGGCTGGATGACAAAACTGTGAACCAGAAACATCTTAACAGATTGGAACAATGGACTGGATCTAATAAAATTACACTTAATGGAGATAAATATAAAAGTTCTCCACTTGGGGTCAAAACATAAACTAATCCAGGATGGGGGAGAATAGTTAGATAGCATTTCCTTTATGGTTTTTCTGTTTAAATAAGAACCAAGTGGGATGCAGCAGCCAGAAAAATTAATGTACTAATACAAGTTTGATGTTCAGAACCAGAGATTATAGTTCTACTCTACTCTGGGTAGACCATATCTGGAAAGTTGCATTCAGTTTTGGGAATTATATTTTAGGATAATGATAGACTGAAGTAGCTATAGGGAAGGATGATTAGGGGAGGCAAAGAACTCAAAATTATGCCATGAGATCAACTGAAAAGATTAGCTTACAGGAAATATGATATTTGTTTTCAAATATTTGAAGGTCTGTCATGTGACAGACTTGTTTAGATTGATTAGACTTGTTTTGCTTGGCTCTAAAGAGCATAATTAAGACCAATAGAGAGGGGTGGCAGATAAGCAGATTTTGGTTCAATCTGCAATAGAGGTTAAAGTGATTTGCCCAAGGTCACGTATAATTCCATATCATTAGAGGTCAAGTATACTTAACAGTTCAGACAAAATTCCTAAAGTTGCCAAGCACTTTAGTGCTAAGCACTAAAAATGCAAGGGCAAAAACAAAAACACTCCCTGCCCTCAAAAAGCTTATCTTCTACTTCTCTGATAAATGTCTTAGAATTGAGGGGACTAATTCATGCTTCAGGTATGATGGGTTCAGATAGAGGTCCTCTGAGATTTCTTCTACCTCTAGGGTTCTATAAATGAAGAGAGTCAGAGTTTTGAGCCTTAAGATGATTAGAAAAACTTCACAGGACATGGAACAATACCTGACTTACAATAGACCTTTAATTTTGAATTAAACTGAATGGGTCTCAAAAATCACTTAGTCCTGTTTTTTTTAGATATAGAAGCTGATGCCTGGCTAGGTGAAGTGACATATCTAAAGCCCCACAGGTAAAAAGTGACAGAACTGAGACAGCAAAGTAGGATCTGACTTCAAATCCAAGGCAGTACCATTGATTGCAATAGGAAAATCTGGAAGGAGAGGATAATTCCTTTTATTTTTGCAGGTGTTCACACTTATATTAGCTGAGAGATTGCTTTTGATTATATTTTAAATCTTAAAGTATATTCTCTACAAGTATTTAGATTCCTTTCTCTAAAGAAATAGGATTTAAGGTCCATGGTGGTGGCAAAGTTTGGAAGGGCTGGTTGGCCACTCCATTCTTCCTTCATTTAAAGAAACACACCACCATCTTTCCAGATTCAACATAAACTCTCAAGTTATCTTTACTTGTTCATTTTTAACTGGCCTTGCTGCTCTCATTTCTCCAGGATTTTGTTTTCCTTTCAGGCATGACTTTTCCACAATGGCCTTGATCTTTCCACTCCCCAGGCCTGTCCAGATCCATTCCTAAGGAGGCTCCAGTACCCAGATTTCTATGTTTTGAGATTGCACCAGCAGCCCTCATTCTGGGTTGGATGAACCCACAACCCTGAAGGAGGCACCCATCAGGGAAAACCTCCATCTTACCTAGGAGATCTAGAACCCCCCCCCCCGGCAGACAGCGCATGGCCTCCCAGTGGCCCCAGGGAAACGGACGCCTCGAACAGGGGTGAGCAAGGCACATGCTGTGGCGCCCTTCCCCCACTCCCCCTTTCCCTCCCCTCTTCCGCCCTCCCCTAACAGGAAAGAAAGGAGCCGGGCTGGCTGGGGCTGACCTGGAATCTACCCATGAGGCAACGCGGCGGGTTCGCGAGCCCCCGCCCCCCTCCCTTCTTCTCTCCCTTCCTCCCTCCCCGCAGCCTAGGCGCCTGCTCCGCTATGGGAGCCGCCGTCGTCCCAGTTGCCGCGGTGTTTTCCTGCTCCTCCTTTTCCTCCTCCTCTTTCTCCTCCTCCTCAGTGCCCCAGTAAGGCCACTCCCGCATCACACACGGTAAGCGCCCCCTCTCTCCCCTTCAGCCGTGCCGCCGGCGCGGCCTCCAGCCTCGCGTCCCCGAGCCGCCTGGTTCCGGGGGGGCGGGAGCGGGGCTGAGGGCCCAGCGGGGGCGTCCGGCGGGCGCGTGGAGCCCCCCGGGGGGGGAGGAAGGGGAGGGGAGGATGATGGGGTGGCGCGGCGCGGCGGTGGCCGCCGGCCGCCATCTTGGGTCGGAGCGGCGCGGGGGTGGGATCTCCGCCGTTGCGCAGCGGACTCACTGAGGCTCGGAGAGGCCTGTGGGGCCCGCGCAGGCCTGCTGCGGAGACGGTGATGATGGAGGCGCCGCAGCGGCGCCTCCGCCTCCTCCGCCTTCATTTCGCCCGCGCGCGTGCGGGTGGGTCCATCCCCTGGGCTACGAGGGAGGTTTTGCTTGCGCGCTCCGCTCGCTCTCTCCCTCTCCTGGGGGAGCTCCCTACGCCTTTTGTACGGATGGTGGCGGTGTAAGGAAATTCCCCTCCCCTTTTCCCTCGGCCGCCGCCGCCACCTCTGCCACCACCACCTGTCTGTAATGAGAAGAGAAAAGAGGACCAGAGGCTAGACTGCAGCAGCAGCGCCTCGTCTGCCAGACTCCTCTCCTCGGCCCTCCCCCATCCCTTCCCTCCTCCCATGTCACGAATGAAAACACGCTCCCAGCCCCCCACGCCCGCGGAAGAGATCTCCCCCTCCCCTTCTCACGGCTCTCTTGCAGTTGGATTCATTCTCCATCCCATTATTGTCTTCAGGAAGAATACCCTGTTGAGAAACGTGGAGCTAGGCACACAGTCTTCTGGCAGTGTGAGCTGCGAGAAGGACGCTACCTCCTCCTGAGAGCATCCTCCTAGTACCTAGAGATGGAAAGAGTGTCTCCCAAATTATGTCGATTAATGCTTTTAAGAAAAGGTAGGAGGGAAGATCGTGCTGTGCAGCAGTAGCCTTCCTAGCCCTTGTGTAGGCAGAACCCAAAGGTTGGTGCCATTTAAAAAAAAAAGGAACTTTTAAATTAGGTTTCCAATTTGAAGTTTGGGTGTGTAGGCTCCTAAGAATCTGATACCCTTCACCTCTTCGCGCCACCACCACCATGGAAGGGCTTAGATTTTTATTAGAATGACTGTTTTCATATGTAGGGGATTTTATGTGTCAACCCAAGCTTTCTCCCTAAGAAACATCTCTTTGTTTTATTAGGCTGAGGAGGGGTCAAATATGAACAGCATTTTGTTGGGGGTGCAGAGGTGGTAGATGCTGGATAGTAATAGGCCTGAATATTTCTCTTTTGGGTATTTTAGTTGACCTTTTAAAAGTAAAGAACCTCTGGGGGGCAAACTTCAGTCTGTCACACTTTAGTATGAATTAATTAGATAAATGTGTACCACGAAGCTGAGATTACAACTCTATAAGGATTGGAGTTTTGAATGATCTAGCGGGAATGAGAGGGGTGAAAAAGAGTAGAAAAATCAACCAAGACAAAAACATTTTTATTTGAAGTTTTGCCTGGTACTCTTTTGCTGTCACTGATAATTACTCCCATAGGTTGTTGATGTCTAAGACCACTTTGGAAAGGTTTTAGGCTAAGGGGCTAACCTTGGTTCTAGTCCATTTTAAGTCTAGCTCCTTCCTCCCCCCCCCCCATTTCAGTATTACAAGATTTCTTTTGTAAAGGGGGAATCCTCCCTCTCCCCAACTCATCGAATTTCTTTCCTCACACATTAAGTGGAGAGATTAGATTTGAGGGTCAGAGGCTGTAAACTGAAAGTAATATGTAATCTATTTTGGAAATTTAAAAAAATATTATAGATATTAGAAGTTTTATTTTAATTGTAAGGGAAAAAAGCTTTTTTTTTAGACATCAAAAATGTTGTCATGAACATATTGTATGTATGTGTTCCCTGTGGTCTATTACTATTTTTTTTTCTATAGGCTCTTTGGTAATTTCACAGGGGCATTTAAAGAGATTTTATATTTTTAATTGAAATCAAATATTTTTGTCATTACTCTGGAAGACTGTTTTAGACAGAATGCATGTTCAAACATGTTAGATTAATTCTATTCAAAGTAGCTCTCCTAAAAAAGAAATGTTTCTCATTTTATTTGGGTAATCAGGCTTTTTATTACAAGGTTTGTTTTCAAGGCTGTCTTACTCAGAAATTATATTCATATATCCCAAAACAGCATCTCTTATAGCCAATTGTCATTGTTTTTTCTCTTACCATACCATCCTCATTAGATCTCCAATCAGTAGAAGTTGTCCTCAAAAAACTATTTCTCAAGACTTTTGGAGTATTCTGCTAGAAATATTCTCTCCTTGGGTTTATCTCTATGCTTCACCTCCAACAATTTTTTTGAAGGTAAAACCTTTATTAATTGGAATGCTTGGGGAAGGGATGTTTCAGTTTTTTGGTTAACGCGTTAAGCAAAAAACTTATATTTCAGCCTTTAAGAAAACCTTAAAAAAACCTGAGTCCATTTTTGTGCCATAGTATAATAGAATTAATCACATTTAATATTTCTTTACTAACAAAGGAATAGATTATACTTTCTGTATCCCTCATAGAATATTCCTTTTACAGTGAGTACTTGCCTCTCCAAAGTTCCCTATTGGCTTCTGGACATTGCTTGGTGTATGCTTGACTCTCTTGGCTGGTAGTGGAACCTCCTTGCTTGGGTTACATTCTTGTACTCTTTGAGAGCTGGCTTATTTCCTTTTTTATCTTTGTATTCTCAACACCCATCATAATGCCTTAAATATAGTACTCATTTCATAAACATTAATTGAAATTAATTGGATTTGTATATGTTATCTTAATCTTTTAGTATAAAATTAATAGTCATTTTATTTTTAATTTACAGAAAATTTTTACTTATTTGCCTAAGTATATTTTGTGTGTCACAGTTTTATAATAGAGGAAAGTTGATGTAAAATATCTAAATGAGGTACTATCTTGCTAGTACTTGCTGTCTTCTGGTATGACCTTGGGTAAATGGTTCCCTTTCTAAGAAAATTTATTTTTATTTATTTTTTTCTAAGAAAATTTATTCATGTAAAATGAGAATAATGATATTTACTGAAGATACTATAAAAATAATGATCGTAAAGAACTTTGAGGAAAAGCATGAATAAGAGACTAATTATAAACATTGGACTTGGTGGACCAAGTCAGGAGTAATTATATTATTTTTAATCTCGTGGTCTTCTTTACCTCTCCTCCCTTAAATGCTTTACATGTATTTTAGAATAAAGGTATAGTAATATAGATAATGTCTTACTATAATCTAATTAGCAGAAACTAAATTATTTGTTGCAAGGGAATTTTATTTAAAGGGATATATCCTGAGAAATCCTGTCTCATTCTTTAGGCCTGACAATGAAACAATTAACATCCAGCCTCTCTATAAGTAATTGGTAATGGAAAAGAAATACTTTAAATCCAGTTAGGAAAGGATTGGTAGAAGGTATCATGTATTTTATTTTAAAATTTTATTTTTATTGATCCCTTTTGTTTTTACATAATTCATTTCCAAATAGATCCCTTTATTTTCTTTTGCCCAGGAAGCCAACCCTTTTGACAGATTTTTTTTAAAGAGGGGAAAAAAGTGGGTCAGCAAATCAACAAATAGCAACAGAATATGACAATGTATGCAGTATTCTATACCCAGAGGCCCCATTTTGCAATGAGAGCAAGATGCTTTTTTCTCAATTCTTCTCTGGGGTCAACCTTGGTCACGATTATTAAGCTGCCATTCAGTTTCATTTTTTTATACTTCCAATTTGCATTGTCATTCAGTCAGTCAGCATGCATTTATTAATCACCTTACAATAAAGCTTAGCCTTGTGGAACTGTGAGTACAAAGAGTAAAGAAAAACTATCTCTGCCCTCAAGGAACTTATATTCTTTTATTGTGTATACTGTGTTCTGGGTTCTGTTTACTTCATTATGTATTAGTTCTTTTTTTCTCTTTTTTTCTTTTTTTTGGCTAGGCAGTGGGGTTAAGTGACTTGCCCAGGGTCACACAGCTGGTATGTGCCAAGTGTCTGAGGCCGGATTTGAACTGAGGTCCTCCTGAATCCAGGGCTAGTGCTCTTTCCTCTGTGCCACCTACCTGCCCCAGTTATGTATTAGTTCTGATAAGTCTTGGCATTCTTTGAATTCTTCACACTAATAATGCTTTACTGATTCTGCAGTTGATGGATACCTACTTTGTTTCCAGTTTTTTGCTACCACAAAAAGTAAAGGAGCTATCAATTCCTTTTCCCATTTTCTCCCTTAATTTTTCCTTTTCTCTAAACTAGAATTTAGTTAGAATCAGACATCTGTTAAATGGCTACTGAGTACAGAGCATTGTGCTATGAATCCAGAATTCTCTACATTTTGCAAATGATAAAGACGAAAACTTGACAGAGCACTAGCCCTATTATGTTAAATGAAAATTAAGATACTCTTTGGACTTGCCCTGGACAGAGTTAAATTGATCCAGAAAGCCCTCATTTTTAGAAAAGGAACGGAAAAATAGAGGGGAAATAAAACCCCAAATTCATTGACTGCAACTTAGCTACAACATTAAATTAGCCTAAATTTCTCTTTTTCAGCTATTACTATTAGCAATTTTTGCTGCTTCTAAGGCTTTGTCTTTGTCAGTATTTCTAAGCCTAAACCAGGTTTTTTGATATTTGAGGAAGGTACAAGAAATCAAAGCAGGTAAGGAAGTCTTGCCAGTATGTTTCAGGAAGCATATGATTAGTGCCATCTCAAATTGCATTTCTGAACCAAACACCCAAAATCTTGTAGATTTTGCAACATTTAAAAAATGCCATTCTAACATATATTCCTATAAATGCTGCTTGTTTTGTAATCATACAGTGTTATCACTTAACATGTCTTTGAATCTAGGATCCAAAACATGAATTGTTGACAAGATTTTTCCTGTTTTATTAGCGTGTCTTGCACTTTACTCTCCTTTGTACTTGTAATTGGTGATTATACACCTTCAAACATTTGATTTTATCTAGGTCATATAGTTAGAACTGTCAGATTTGAATGCAGTTTTTGGTTCTGTTGATAAAAAGACTGCCCATCATATTAGACCTGTTCTTTTCATTTTGCTTCAGTCTCCTTATAATCACAGAAACCTGTCTCCCCACTAGACGACACTGAATCCTTAGCCACCTTCTCTAGTGCTGGATGTACCTTCACTCATGCTACCCTAACACATTGGGCCATGAGGAGGAGTAGGAATGCTTCTTGCTCCTCACTTCCCAACTCTCCCCCTATCACTGTCACTTAGTAACATCTCTTTTGAGCTTCATTCTTTCCAATCTTTCTGATCTGGTGGAAATGGAACACTTAGAGCCAGGGTATTTGAATTAGGTAGTTATTTTTACTGAGGCTTAAAAAGAAAAGGTGTGTAGTAATCCTGTTTTTCCCTTTTTAATAACTGGTCACATCTGCCGCTCTGGACAACCCTTTAGGCTGTCTGGAGAGGGAGGCCCTTTCCCTCCAGATCACTACCCACATGAGGGTAAGGGGCCCAGAACATTCACCTGGGAGTGAGTAGCCAGTTGTACAATATTCAAATCACTTGCTGCCTACTACAATCTTACCCCCATCCCCATTCCTTGGCCTCAGTGACTTGGGTAGTCAGAGTCACTAGTCACAGTAATTCTTGCCTCTTCATCCCCATTCTCACCAAGGGTAGGTGCTGACCCCAGGTATCCCTCATCCATTCATCCTTAAGGCCCTCCAACAAGCTTAATTATAATTGCTGCCCAAAGCCACCTGCATTGCTGCTTTTTCTGATCCCTGAGATAACTGTACTAGATCCTGTGGGCTAAATCAATTTGTTCTGGGCAGAGTTTCAGTCTGATCTTAAGCAAAAGGTCTGCTCAGAGGCATAGTATTCAAATCAAGAGATTGCTTTTACTGAAGTAAGAAAGTACATAGTGAGTAAGTCTTCCTGGGCCTATGCCCTAGATTATTCACCTGGGGGCAAATGGCTGTTGCCAGTTGTGCAGCTTTTGAAACAATTGCTGTTCACCATATTAATTTTATCTGTATCCTGATGATTACTATCTTGGCTGCCAGCTCACTCTTCCTTTCTAGGAGTTTAGCACCTGGCACACAGTTTATCTTTTCTCCAACACCTGCCTTTTACTTGGGAGACTTCAGTTTAGAAGTTGATGTCCCTTCAAATATACTTGATTCCCAATTCATTAACATCCTCAACCAACGTGACTTCACGTGGCTAATTCCTCCTAAACCTATTTACTTTCCTCACTGAAACTTCAAATCATTCTACTCCTCCCTGCTTTCCTAAGCTATCACTTGGCTTCACTTTCCATCCTTCAAAATCTTGACCTGATAGTTAATTTCAGCTTCACACTGTCTTCTGCCCTTCAGTCCCCTGTCTTCTTGTCCAAACACCAACCCTGGATTATTCTACCATCTGTCTTCTGCTCTTAAACATGTGCTGCTATATGTGCCCTGACTTCCTGTACAGATTTGTTATGTAAACTCATCTGGGCCTTTGTTACTGCATACCAGTTCTTGCTAATCCTTTTATTATTTCCTATTGACTATCCTAGTCTCCTCAGCATCTGTTCCAGACTTCTCTCTTCAAGCCACCTAGACCACCTCTCTTGCCAGCCCTTCTGTGCAAAGGGCCTTACCAAATAACTTTATCCAGAAATGAAAGCTGCCCTTCACAATTTCACCTGCATCTCTGCACTCTACATCATTTCAACATAATCCTCCCTTGCTTCCTCCTCCTTTGCTCTAGAGTAAGATAAATAGATTTGTGTTTCTTTTTGCTATCCCCTTCAGTCTCCTTCAGGAGTTTACCCTTTATATCATCCCCTTTCTCTCCCTATTTTTAAAGTAATTCAGTTGCTATCCTTTATATCACCATTTCCAAATATATTCTAACTCACTGCACTACCAGGAAACTAATTTTTGTAGTACAGTGAAAAAGAAAAGGGATGAGGATTACTGTTCAGTACAGCACATCATTTGAGTCTGGCAGGATGTGCTGCGTTTCATACCCATAGGCCCTGCACTGATTTTCTTCATAATTTTCTGTTTTTCCTTATGAATTGACTCCTTCATTACTATTCACAGATATGTTCAGATCTTTGTTTTCATTTAAAAACTCTTCACTTGATCCCATCATCCTCTCAAAGTAATGTGTTATATCCCTTCTCTTTAACCACAGAATTTCTGGGGAAACTATTTAGATTCATTTTCTCCACATAACCATCTACTACTCAGTTACCTGCCTTACAACCCAACCACTCAGTTGAACCCATTTTCTCCAAGGTTACCAGTGATTTATTAACTAGCAAATTTTATGGCGTTTTCTTGCACTTTATGTTTCCTGACCTCTGTAGCATTTGTTAATTATTTCGTTCTTAACTCTATACCTTCTGATTTTTCTGACAAGAATCTTTGTTATATCATTAATTGGAAAGCAATCATTGCCACCAAGAGTATCAGATATATTCTTTAATACTTTATGCCCATTTGTCATTATTTGAATAATGATGCTTTTGTATCATAATTCTTGTTTTTCATATGTCATGAACCCATTGTAGATGTTACAGAGAGGCAGATTTTTCCTCAAATAAGGAATAGCTACCATTTAGAGCTATCCAGACATGGTGAGGTATCTTAGTGATATGATAAAGTCTAGATTTTTGTATTTTGTAAACACTTCTAAGTGTACATGGTGTCTCTCCCAACATAATGTAAATCCCTTGAGGGCAGGGAGTATTTCATTTTTTTTCTTGGTGTCCCCAGCACCTAGCGCATTGCTTAACCTGTGATAGACACAAACATGTCTGATTGATGATCACCTGTCAGAGATGTTGTTAAGAGGATACTTGGAGTAAAGGTTTGAATTAGTTATCTCTAAGGGCTTAATCATCATTGCCTCTTATAATCTGCTGGTGGTGAAGTTTCTAACCTTGAAGTAAGGGCATAATTGAAATAAATTCTTCATTGATAAAAGTGTGACTACAACAAAGTTAAGGAAAATTGTGAAATTAGTAAAATCTCTTAGTTTTGATAGTTCAAAGTTATATTTTTGGTTTATTGTGAGAATATTACATTATTGAAATTGATTTCTTTTTTGAGTGAGTGCTAAGGGGGAGATTGAGGGGTAATAGATGGGTAGACCAACTTATTGCCCACAAAATGTAAAGAGACCTGCAAGAAAGCCTTAATTTGTCATGTTGGTTGGATTCTCTTTTGATGGTTTGTGGGAGGACATTAAGGATTGATCAGAATAAGAATTTATGAATATATTCTTCACTGCATCAGTGGAAGGTATGCCCCTTCCAAGAATTCTAATCAGACTGAGCCAGAGTAACCTTCCTAGCTTCCTGGTTGCTGAAAATTGGTGACCTCATTACATATACAAAGCTACTGGTCAGGGTCAGCTTGGTGGCCCAGTGGATTGAGCTCAGGTCTTGGAGTCAGTATGACCTCAGTTCAAATTTGGCCTCAGACACTTGACACTTACTTACTGTGTGACCCTGGGCAAGTTACTTAACCCCACTTGCCTCACCATAAAAAGGGGGCGGGGGGGAGAAAGCTATTGGTCAGAGTTTATCCAGGAGTCCTAGGAGGCTTTTGGTGATCCTTTTTGAATAGAAAATGCCAACTTCTCAATTTACCAATACCAAGGATATAGAATAGCCATATATGTTGAGGTGTGAGAATGAGCTGGTGCTCGTCAATCAGACCTTTTAAAACGTTTTTATTGATAATCATGTTGTTTTTTACATCACTGTAATTTTTTCAATATACTCACCACCCTCAATGTGCTGTCCTTTAAAAAGAATTAGAATTAAGCAAGGCTAACTGACAAATCGACTATGTCTGGAAGAGTATGTATGGAATGTTATGTATCTCTAGTTTTCCCTTCTCTCTACCAAAGTGAAGAATGTGTCATTAACTGTATTTAAATTGTATTGACAGAACCGTATACAAGATGACTTATTCTATGCAGAATTTACCAATATTCCACCAGGTACATTGTTAGTACATTGAAATTGGGACTTTGTTCAGTAGAAGGCTGGGCCTGTAAAATCTCAGAATAGCAATGTTAGAACTCCATAGCCTTCCACCAGTTCAGTCACCAAGAGATCTTGAGGACCCCAAGCACTCTAGAGTTGTAGAGAGACAGTTAAAATTTATCTTGCCAGATTGGGTTTGATGTTTCAAGGGAGGAACTCTGCCTATTCAACAGGTCTTATCAGACACCTGCTCTGATGAACAACAGGCCCTTATGTAAAGGTTAACTTCAAGCTTTTACTTGCTGATCCTGAGATTTTCTCAAAACTGTTAGTATTTCATTGTCTTATATAACATGAAAGGGTTAATTTTCATTAAATTTTAAATTTTTCATTAAAAATATCTAGAGGCATAATTTTTAGAGTGATGTTCAAACCTTTTTTATGAAATAAGATTATAAAATCTTGGTTGTAAGTCCCTATGTGCATATTTTCCATAAAGCATAATACCTCCAGTTTTTTGTTTTTAGAGAAGAGTATGACCTTTGGCCTCCTTTCTCCCTATTTCCCCTTTGTGGCTCGACACCTCCTCTCACCCCCGTTCCCTCTTGTTGCTTCAGCTATAACTGTCTTTACTTTTGGAATCTTGACATGACTGAATGAATTACCACATAGCAAGGTACAACCAGTGTTTATTTTAAAAATATCCTAAATACTCTTCTTTGTTAAATCATCATGAGTTCTTAACTTTTTTATGTTGTGGATCCCTTTGGCATTTTGGTGAATCCTTTAGATGCTTTCTGAGAACGATTTGGGTTTTTTTTTTGTTTTTTGTTTTTTAGTTTTTTGTGTTTTTTTTAAAATTCTTGTTTGTTCATTTTTGTTTTCTTTTTTCCCTGAAATTCTGGGAAAGGGGACATCCTAAGCTAGAGAATTTTTTAAAAGCCAGTCTGATTTCTCTGTCTTTGGAGTCATGATATACCAGGAATGTATCTAGTTTATGTGAATCCAGATGAGGAGTCATTTGGGGAAAGGGATACCTCATACCTCTTCTGCCTCTCATGGAGTTAGTGAATTAGAAGAGGTTTCAAACCTCTGAGGTCTCCACCCCACACCAAAAGTATGAATATCTTTGACAAACAGCCATCCAGCCATTGTTTGAAGACTTCCAGTGGATTAACAAACCTAAGTGATAATAGTTGGATTGGTATATTAATTTATTTTAAAACGTTTGAGTCCTGAATTCTCTCACCTTCTGGAGTTTTTAAATGTATGAAATACATGGGTTTTCAGAGGAAGCCAATTATATTGAAAATAGTTCTCAATTTTAAAAAAAAGCATGTCAAGATCCTGTTTTTGAGATAGTGCAATTTTTAAAAATACTTTTTGAGAATTTTGTAATAACTTTGGAATATGTCATTCACAATCAGAATTAGATTTAAGTTTAAGGAAGGGAAATATAAATGTCATTTCCATCTTTTCCTACTTTGTTATACTTCATTCAGTAGAACTGAACTTCCATTTTATTTTTTGCTGCCTGTTCTTTCTCATTCAATGGTTTTACCTGTATATGAGCATGCCACCTGTTGGCAAAGTAATTGAACTACAGGGTTTTTTTAATTTTATTTTTATAAAGGGTTCGTAAAATTTTTTTCACATAACTGCTCTTTGAGGGTAGATAGTGATAGTACTGGTATTCATACTTTGCAAATGAGAAGACAGGCTCAGATGTTAAAAGCACAGCATTAAGGCTTGCTAGGGGGAAATTTAATGAGACAAGAAAGGAAGTAACAGTTCAGACTTCTCTAAACAGGTTTTTTTTGGGGGGGGGTTGTTTGTTGGTGTTTTTTTTTGTTTAGGCAATTGGGATTAAGTGACTTGCCCAGGGTCACACAGCTAATAACTGTCAAGTGGTCTGAGGCTGGATTTTCTAAACAGTTTTTGAAACACGTGAGACCTGACACTTCAGAAAATACCTTCTAATGGCAATCTATTATTATTAGTATATTAACTTTCTGAAACTAATATACAGAAGTTAACTTTGCAGTATATTGTCTTAAAAGCCTTAAGACCCAGGGGATACCATAATTAAATAATTGAAGCTCGAAGTCACTGTTTATAAGAATATGATTGAGGGGTAGCTAGGTGGTGCAGTAGATAGAGCACTGATCCTGAATTCAGGAGGATCTGAGTTCAAATTTGGCCTCAGACACCTGATACTTGCTAGCAATGTGACCCATGCAAAAACAAAAGAAAGAATATGATTTGAAGACATGTGTTGAGCCACCTATGAATCCAAACCACTGATGAAAGCAATTGTAATATGTTCTTTTCCCAATGTGTATTCTCACTTTGAAGGACAGTATTGTAAGATCTTAGAACACCATGCCCACATCACTCCTTATCTGGATGATTTTTCCCCTTATATCATGATAGCTTGAATCTAACCTAACTGCCTTTGCTTTTACTTCTTGATTTTATATCATATATACTAGATGCAGTTCTCATAAGAACTCCTTGGTAGGCAGTCTCTTTAGGTAATGGCCCTCCTTGCAATTAATTGCTTGTAATAAAAATAAGAACTGTTTGGCAATTCCCAAATAAAAAGCGCAGTGAAGTTCACTTCTTTCACTCTGGGATCCCTCGCATAGTTAATGTCTAAGCCAGGTATGGGGAACCTGTGGCCTTGAGGCTGACGGTTCCCCACGCCTGGTCTAAGGTATACTTAATGATCATTTTAGGTGATTTAGGGTCACTTATTATAGCAGTTTGAATGGGACCTGGTTTTCAAATGAGGGGACTTGATCAGTTCCTGCCACCCATTGTCCTTTTAATAATTTTTTTACACCTTTTATTTTTACATCTCCTAAATTTTCTCCTGTATCATCTGCCTCATTCTTCCTAGAGAGCCATTCCATATAATAATAGTTGACATTTATTTAGTGCCTACTGTGTGCCAAGCACTGTGCCAAGCACTTTTGAATTATTATCTCATTCCATCCTCACAACAACTTTTTGAGATAAGTGCTGTTGTTATTCCCATTTTTCAGGTGAGGGAACTAAAGCCAACAGAAATTAAGTGCTTTGTTCAGGATCACACAGCCATTTGATTTGATTTGAATTTGAGTTTACTGACTCCTTTCCTGGTGTTGTATTCACTGTGCCATCTAGCTGTTGTAACATGTAACAATGTAAATAATATAGCAATATTTTTAAGGAAAAAAGCATCAACAAAACTGGATATCAACAGAACATTGAAAAAATTCTCATAATATATGTATTGTTCTTCAACCACTAACCTCCTGTAAAATTGTCCTCCCACTCACTTTGAATTCTTCCACATGGCACAATTATCTCCAAATGAGTGACTACAGAAATGAAGCATCTATCTTAGAGAAGGGGAAAGGTGAAAATACACATGCACACACATGACTCAGGGACCTAGTAGAGATTTATTAAGGCTATTCTGTATAGCTGACATGCTTCGTTAAGAGTTGGGTTATAGTATAAGGTTGGGTGCTGTGGTCTTCCAAAATCCATCTCCAGGTTGAGGTAGTGTTATGACACTCCGAAGATGATTTCCCATCTTTCCCCTTTTGTACAGGAATCTGAAATGTATTAGCAATACACCTTTCCTTTTTTTGGAGGGAGTTTTAGGTGGTGAATAAAGGAAAAACAAAGTATTAGTTCTTCTGCTTCCAGATCTTTGACTACTGTAATTTGTTGAGTGGGATAAGAATCATAGCATTTCAGTGTTCTCCAATGGAGAGGTCAGCTAACAAGGGGGATGTGTAGGATAATATGCCAGGTGCTATGGGACTATTTGGGCCCAGATGGACACATATATATGGAATTTTAATTGGGGAGACCTCAGCTGGTTTTTTAAGGATACAAGTAATAGAGAATGAAAAGTAATTAAAACTACATAGGTATGCAAGATGGTAGCCAATTAATATGAGCACACATCTTCCCAGGGAGTTCTGTCAATAAATTGCCTTGCCGTTATCAGGAGGATGATCTTGGGTGGTTCTCTCAAGTGAGGATCAAAGGCCCTCAAGGTAGAGATGCTTATAGCTTTATCCTTTACATGTAATTCTACACATGAATGCTAACTCAGATTCTCTGAGGAAGGAATTAACTTGCAGTGCAAATGATCCTAACATGGAGGGGGAAAAAGCCTCCATTATCAATGTAGCTGTGTATAAATGTCTGTGGTTGGTCTTTTTTTAGCATGCAATATCAATTTCTTTGTTTTCCTCAGAGGAAGGATTGCATTTACAGTTACAGCTTCTAAAAAGCAATATATTCTTGGGCACATCATAAGAAGGGTCATAGAAGCCATAAATAATATATTGTGAAATGAATCATGTTAGTTTTAGTTTTAAAGAGCCTTAATAATGAAAGTAGGTTTATAATTGCTCAATTTTTCCTTTTTAAAAAAAATGGCACTTTAAATACATGACCTGTGACATATAGTTCGTCATTTGATTGATTTGATGTTGAACCTTTGCTTGGGAACACAATCCCTAATTATAATGTTCCTTTGGGAAATATGACTTAACTAATGGCATAGTTTGAATACTTTGTGAGGACAATCCTGGACTGCCTATGATCAGCTAAGAAAAAATTTATGATTGACATTTATATCCAAAAAAGGATATATTAAATTGTTAGAACAGTCCTAACTGCATATGATACTATGTAGGGAGTTACTAAATCAGGTGGGTTTTTTTTCTTTTTTAAGTGCAAGCTACTAACTTTAAATTCTTTTATTGATATCTTTTGTTTCGTTTTCCAAAATATCCTTCCTGTAGTCTCTAGTCAGAACCAACCCTAGTAACAAAGGGGAAGGGGAGGAGGGGAGGCAGTTCAGAAAAACTACTCTATCATCCAGGTCTGATAGTATCCTTTACCTCTGCCAAGAAAGAGATATGTTTTCTCACCTCATCCTGGGGTCAAGATAGTCATTATAATAACAGCAAAAAGGGTTTTTGTGAGTATCAAATGAGCAGTATTTATAAAATACTTAGCACTGCCTTGGCAAATAGTAGACATTAACTAGTTTTTCCTTCCTCTCTTCCTTCCCTTTCTCTCTTAGAGCACCATCTCTTAAAGAATAAAAATGAGGGGGGGAAATGCAACAAAACCAACATATTTAAAAATCTAATGTTACATGTAGTGTTTCTACTATGTAGGGTTAAGTTTTGATGGTGTTTATTTTTTTCTTCGGTTGGAGGTTTTTTTGTTGGTTTTAGGCTTTTCTTTCCATTTCCATTTCCATTGTCATCATATATGTTATTTTCCTGGTTCTGTTTCACTTTGTATCTGTTCATCTAAATCCTGCCATGCTTCTAAATTATGTGCTTTTTCTATAGAATTCCACTTTTTAAAAAAATGTAGCTTTACTTACTAAGGATAGCCTTTTTATTATACCTTATGTTCATCATCAAGGCTTGAAAAGACTAGTGTTTACCTAGCTGCTAGAGATAGTTTGCTTTAGTTTGGCTTATGGGAATTAATTAGAATCAAGTATTCAGTGGGTTGAATCTCAGTTTTGAATGATATTTATAGGGAGAGAAGGTGACTTGAATTTATTTAATTTTCTTTTCTATCTTTAAAATTTTATTTATTTTATTCTTAACTTAAGAAATAAAACAAACATTTCCATAACATAGAATAGAAAAAAAAATTGATTGTACATGGAACTGTGAATTTATTATGTACAACTTTCTATTCCTTTTAAATATATAATAAAGATGTCGTAACTTTTTTCCTTTTTATTCTTCCACCCTTACCCCCCCCATGGCTACCATGAGACACAGATATGTATATCTATGTAAAACCATTCTATACATATTTCTATCAGTTCTTTCTTGGGATGCAAATAGCATCTTCCTTCATATATTCATTGTAGTTAATTTGGGTATTTATAATAGTCAAAATGACTTAGTCATTCAAAGTTGTATTTAAAAACAATGTCGCTGTTACCCTACAACATTCTCTTGATTCTTCTTATTTCACTCTTCGTTATTTTGTGCAAGTCTGTCCTTATTTATCTAAGATCATTGAGCTCATCATTTCTTATAACACAGTAGTATTCCATCATGATCATATACCACGACTTGTTCAGCTATTCCCCAGTTGATGGGCATCCCCACAATTTCCAGTTCTTTGCCACCACAAAGAGAGCTGCTATAAATATTTTAAAACATATTGGTTCTTTTCCTTTTTCTGTAATCATTTTGGGGAACAGACCTAGTAGTAGTATTGCTGGGTCTAAAGGTATGGGCAGTTTAATAATTCTTTGGGCATAATTCTAGATTGCTCTACAAAATGGCTGGATCAGTTCCACCAACATTGAATTAGTGTCCCAGTTCTCCTACATCCCCTCCAACATTTGTCATTCTCCCCTCCAATCATTTTAGCCATTCTGATAGGTGTAAAATGATATCTCAAAGTTGTTTTAATTTTTATTTCTCTAATCAGTAGTGATTTGGAGAATTTTTTCATATGACTATAAATTGTTTTGATTTCTTCATTGGAAAACTGCCTGTTCACATCCCTTGACCATTTTATGGGTTTGACAAAGTTCTTTATGTATGTATTTGAGATATGAGACCTTCATCTGAGAATCTGTTAAAAAAAATTTTCCCCAGTTATCTGCTTTTCCTTTTGATCTTGGCTACATTTGTTTAATTTGTACAAAATCTTTTTGATTTAATTTAATAATCCATTTTACACTTCCCTCTGCTCTCTATCTCTAGTTTATTCATAAATTGTTTGCCTATCCATAAGCCTGATAGGTAATATGTTCTGTGTTTTTCAGATTTTCTTGTAATACCTCTCTTTATATCTAGGTCATGTATCCATTTGAATTTAAAGGATTGTGAGAAGTTGGGTCCTTCCCCCCCCCCCACCTATCCCCATTACAACTGTTGTGAGAAAGAAAAACTAGATATAGCAGTTTGATACATGGCAGTGTCATATTAAGAGTTACTTGAGACCATTTCATATTCAGGGTTAGGTATTTTTGTTTTGCCATTCATTTGTTTATTTTATTTCTGAACTATGCTTATTAATGCCTTATCTTTACAGGGTATTGAGAAATTGGGAAATAGGCCAGATACCAGATTACTCAAACTTGCCCTATCTATTCCTCTTATCTGGGAAGCCTGGGGCCCATTCAGTGAACTACTTATTTAATATTTACAACTCCTAGTATTAGGAGAAAAAAGAAATATTTTACGTATCGTGAACTATAGCTTTTGTTTCCATGTTGGAAATTGTAGGAGATGCCAAGTTATCCCAGAATTTAGTTGCTATACATTGAAGTTTTTAAATTGGTTATTTGTTTTGTTCTTTGTCATTTTAGCAGTTCAGAACTTGACAGTGTTATTGAATTACAGCCATATGATTTACTTGGCTTATGTCTTTTGTGGGATTTTGTTTCATTAGCTTTTCAAGGTTATTCTTTCTGTAGCTCTTTGCTATAAAGAATCTAAAAACATGACAGGTTAAATGGAAATGTCTCAACAGATAGAATCTGAGATCTGTTTATCACCAGAAACAACATAACTAAAATCTTCTTATTCATCAAAATATTAGTTCTAAAGAATTTTTAATTTCTTACCATGAGATTTTTTTTTTTGCCTGATATTACTTAGAAGTATATTTACAGTGGCATTTAGATAGATGTGTAGTTTGGCTTCTGACCTTGTCATTCTTCTGAAAGCTTTCTCTCTAAATATACCTGTGGTGTCTTTAAAAATCCTATGGTCTTTTCTTAATTTTGGACACCCTCTTTTCTTGGATACTCTCTCCTTTGGATTTTTGTGACATTGTTTTTCTGTGTTCTCATAACCTGTCTGTTTCCACTTCATTTTCTTTTGCTGGATCATAGAGTTAGGGCTGGAAGGGACTTGAGAGTCCATCTCCTATCTTTTTTTTTTTCCAGTTGAGGAAACTAAGAATTAGAACAATAGGAGGAACCATAAGAAAGAAGAAACAAAACAAAACAGAAAAGAAAAAAAGAGCAAATAATATGCTTCAGTCTGCATTCAGACTCCATAGTTCTTTCTCTGACCATACCATTTTTCATTTTATTTCATCCTTTTTATAGTTTCTTTTTCTAAATTTAAGTCTGTCATCCAGCAGAAACTCATTTTGATGTACACTGTAATATAATGAGTGGGTCTCAGTTTATTTACCATCAAATTATTGCCCAATTCCCCAAAGTGCCTTTGTTAAATAGTAAACCATTTTCCTGGGTCTTATTTTCTATTTGTACTTTTGTGTACATTTGGTTGAATAACTGATATATGTTCTCTATCTGTTCTGCTCATCTACTTCTCTCTCTCTTTTTATGCCCAGTACCAGATAGTTTAGGGGAATAAGTGATTTACAATACATTTTCAAGTCTGAGGGAACCCTGATAAGATATTCTGACCCACTTATTTTTCATATACTTCATTATTCATCTAGTTCCAGAAAGAAAGCTGTTGATATTGATTTATAGTCAATTAAATATGTAAACTAAAGTTTAATATAAACCAATTATTATAGTATCATTCACAGGGAGTAATTACCTGGGTTTTGTCGTATTTGTGTTGCCATCTAACTCAGACAGTGTTACAGAATTCTAAAACCAAATTTTATTTCAATTTAATTTGAGAAAAGGAAAGCACTTTTAAGAATGGGCAGGGAAATTAGACAATTGATGTCCCCTCTCCGAAAATCACTTATGGAATAATTGATACTGGAGGAAAAGGGCACATACGAATTTCATTGGCAGAGAGATAATGGAATTTTCTAACTTCTATGAGGTAGTGACTAATTGGCTGTCCCCATCCTTCCCTATGCTATCCTTAAAGTTCACACATAGTGTAGTGCCATGTATACCATAGCTACTTGTTAAATTTTATTGAATTTTTCTTTTTAGCATAGGGAAAATCTAGAAAGTTAATTTAGTGAGCTATCAACATAATTCACATTCCATTACTAATCTTGCCTTCCAAATTTGGCTTTTCTGTGTATTGATAGATGGGTTACAACAATAGTGGCAACCTTTGGAAAGTGTCATTTTCACCCATTTCTTCTGGTGGGAGTCTGGAGGGTAGGAGGGATGAAGAATGAAAGCGGAATGAATTTATCAAATAGATAAATCAGGTTTTTATTCTTTGCTCAAGGTTACCTTAATTTGCATAAGGAAACATCTTAGGCTTTATTTAAATAAGAAGTTTTTCACCACACTAAAATATTTCATGTATATGAGATGATTATCAGGAACTCATTTCAGTAAATGGAGTATATACATACATATATGTATATGTGTGTGTGTACACACACATATATATACACATATATATAAAACAAACAATATAGATAAAGCTTCTATTAAAGTGAACCTTAGGGACTAGAATTTTATTTAAATCAAATCCATTTTAATGGCTTTATCTCTTTTACAGACAGAAAAACCAAGATTTATTGACTTGTCTGACATCCTACAGTGAGTTTCATGGAGTTGAGAGTTAGACCTGAGGACTTCTGAATTCCCAGTTCCATGTTCTAATTGGCATGAATCAAATGACATACAGTACATACTGATGTTTGTCATTTGGGTGACATTTTACAGAAAGTTAGCCCTGGAACTTGATGGGTGACAACCCTCTCCACCCAAAAGGTAAGTGGTGTTGTAGTTGCTACTGCTTTGCTGTTGGTAGTCTTTAATTAGGTTGATGGGGTAATTTCTAGATAGGGCATTGGCTAAGACTTTGATTTTGCCTAATTATCTACATAATTAGTCAGATGCAGTATTACTGAGTATCTGTTGTATACCTAGTATTGAGCTAGGTTCCAGCCTATGGCAATAAGTACTAACAAAGGAAGCTTACAGTCTGTTTGGGGAGATAAAACTTATACAATCAAAGTAATTAGCAAACAGTATATAATTTTATGTAATTAAGTTTTGAGTTGAGTAGTACAAACCATGAGTGCAGTAATGGTCAGAAGGAAAAATCATTTGTTGGCTAAAGTAGTCAGAAAAGGCTTTTCATGGGTGATACAAGACCAGACCTGAATCTTGAATAGTATTTGAGTAGGCAGAAGGAAAGGAGGAGAGTTTTCCAGATGAGGGAAGCAGCATGAACATAAAGCATAAAATAAACAGAAGTATATAGGATGTTAATAGTCCAACATAAACTAAAATATGTTTTAGACATTTGGATTTTTTGAAGAATGAAGTAACATAATTTAGAAGAGAAAATATCTGATACTGATTAAGTGGGAGTCCTTCCAATAGATGGAAGGCATAATGATAAATCATATAAACATGGCATTTGCCCAGGATACTACCATTATATCTTGACTTTTGCATATGATGAAGTTTTTTGCATTTTTAATTTAAATGGCATTTTCAGGTCTTCTTCTTTGCATGTCCTCTTAAAATTATTGTTTCTAAACATATAATATCTTTTTACATTTACATAGCCTTTCATTTTTTGAAAAGAAATATGCTTTCAAAATCTTTACCTGTTTTATTAGATAATTTTAAAATGGCTGAACTATTTATGGAGTGTGAAGAAGAAGAGCTAGAACCATGGCAGAAGAAAGTAAAAGAAGTTGAGGATGATGATGATGATGATGATGATGATGATGAGCCAATCTTTGTTGGGGAGATTGCAAGTTCAAAACCAGCCATTTCAAGTAAGAATTCACTTTCAAAAAGTTAAATTTTGCAAAGTATTGCTTATAGAAAGAAATCATAGCAGTGCCTATAGTAAGGCACTGTTTGGTTATAAGTCTGGAAACTAAGAATTCGTGTTTGGCTCACTCTTTTTTATGCATTAAATTAAGCCATTTCCTCAGCTTTTTCTAATGTAATAGTGTATGGTTTATTGTCACCATGATAGCTAGAAAACATTAATATAGATTTTAAGTCTACATCAGAGATTTCCAGTGGGTCTGGAAAAATAGTTTTCAAACTTCATTTTAATTTTTAAACAAGGAAATATGGGAAAGGGAAGTGGGATAACATGATAGTCATTGGAGATCCTATTTAATAGATAAAATAATATCTTTTGATAGTTCAAGGATTGTAAAATTGAAATAACAGTGCACTTCTTCATATGTAAAACATTCAGCAGCCTAAGGCTTTCACATCAGGGGTCGGCAAACTAGGCAAATTATGTCCACTGCCTATTTTTGGCTGCTCTTTTATGGATGGCCTGTGAGCTAGGAAAGTTTTTAGATTTTTTAAATACAATAAAACTTTATTTTAAAATGTAAAACCATTCTTAGTTTATTACTTGTAAACACCAAAAATTAATGAAAAACATCCAAGCATCTGAAATAGTTGTTAGCCCATGCACTTGATTGATAAAACAAGTCTTAAGAGCCTCACTCAAATCCTGATTATTGTTGTGTGCGCAATTCTTAGGAACTTGATTATCTAATTTTATAGTACTCAGTAAGATTAGAAGTGTTATAGAAATTGGAGTTAGCACTATTAATGACTACCACTTTTGAAATATGTTATGGGCCAATGCTCATATGATGTAGATACTTTTTTTTTTGACAGTGTACTCATTATCTTTTATTTCATGATTATTAAAGATAAAACTGAACCCAAAGCTATCGTTTTAGTTGGTGCCCACTGAAATTAAACAACTTCATTTGTTTATAATTCTGAGTTACACATTTGATTCACTTTTCTATACTGTATATTATGACCATGATTTTAGGAACCTGATAGGAATTTGACCCAGCAGTGGATCACCTCTAGAACAAGAAGTTCTAGGACACAAAACCACTTTCCTGAGAATCATGACTAGTATCAGTGCTTGTTAATGTTAGAACAAAAACAAAATTTTAAGTTGAAGGATTCTCAATTTCCAAAAAAACCTATAGTTACTGAAATAAGGGACACTTTCTTTAAGGAGAAAAAACAATCCTTAACAGTAACCATAAAGATGAGAAGTACACAGTTAATTTTGAAAGAAGGATGACAGTGGTTTACCTTTCCTGGACCCAGTTAGGCCTGTTTTGACACAAAGCTAAGAGAATTTCCAAAACCACTAGCAAAAAAAAAAAGAATAGAATAAAATAGTTAGCATTTCCATAGTACTTTAAGGATTGCAAAGCACTTTACAAATATAATCTCATTTGGTCCTCACAACAACCCTGGTAAGTAAGTGCCATTATTATCCTCATTTCACAGATGAGACAACTGAGGCATACAGAGGGTAAGTGAGTTGTCTAGGGTCACACAGCTAGTAAGTTGACTGAGGCCAGATTTGGACTCTAGACTTCCTGACTTCAGGTCCACACTATTAATCATTTCTCTTCCAACTAGAAGAAAGAAAGGAAAGAATGCTGTTTTATTGTCCACCAAGAATAAAGAGGAGAAAGCCTAGCAAAAGATTGTCTCTTAGATTTACTGGACTTGGTGAAATTGGCTACCAGAAATTTTCTTGGCCATAATATCTCTTACTAAGGTATCAATCAGGAAGTTAGCATCTATATCAGTAGGAGTGCCCACTGATAAAGTTGAGATATTTTGAATTATTGATAATTGAAATTTGATTATTGGCGTTTATAATGATTCTGATTCTTCAAGAAAAGCTTAAAGTATGTTTGGAATACTCTTATTTAAGACAGCAAGGTAGTGTATAATCATGCTAAAAAGATTTCTTTCGAGTTTGTTTAATTTGGAGGATTCATTTTTATGAACTAATTTCTAAAAACACTTGATAAATAGCATGTTGCTGTATTAATAGACCTATCAACTTGATTACAAATGTTGATAATAGGATTTTTAGAGTATTCTCACTAAAATGCATGCAAGCCTAGGAAAGGTAGAAGGAAATCTATGGGTAAGGAGCAGAGTAGTTCCTCATTGTTGGTTTATGGAAGATTTTAATGTTCTTGTAACTTTAAATTACTATGGATCATTTAATTTATTGATGAAACTTTTCATACAAGTTACCCAAGATCATGTTAAAAATATGACCCAATGGTTAAAATTGTCCATATAACAACACAGAAAAATGATATATACAGAATTTTTTAATAAAAAGAAGAAATAAACAATTTCTTAGCTATTTAATGTACAAGATCATTTCAAATTGGTAGAACTCGGCAAGAATGTCTGTTTCTATGCCAGTGCTTAGACAGCGACAGGAGACTAATTTTGCTTCTGGACACACTGGTGTAGTTTTGTCTTGTTCTGATTTAAAACTACAGCGAAAGCATTCATCACTATTTTACTATAGCATCTTAGATTTGTTGACCAAAAAATGCTTCTTAGATTATAAAGAGATATTCGGTGACATAATGTTAGTTAATAAAGTAATTTGGGAAGAATATCCTTTAATATTTCATCATCAGTTTGTCATCTTTTTATACTTCAGGACTACAGTTATAGCAATTGAAATTAAAATTTCCGCATGTTCCTTTTAAAATCCTATTATTATAGCTTATAGTTGATAGCAGTATGGACCTGGAAGATTTGTTTAATTCTACCAAAGTGAGAATTGACATGTCCTACCTAGTGAAGTTGCTTTTTCTGAACTTCTTATTCAAGATAAAAAAAGATCTTTATGATTTATATGTAAACCTTGTATAGCAAATATAGTAGATCAGATTTGGAGACAGAAATCGTAGTTTGAATCAGCCTCAGACACTTAAAAGTTTTGTGACCCTGGGCAAGTCATTTAACTTCAGGTACACCTTCCTCAGCTATAAAATAGGGATAATAGTGATACTTACCTCACAGGGTTGTATTTGGTGAGCATTATAAATGAGCTTCATTTCTAGAATATGTAAGTTATGTGAGTTGCATACAAACAGCAATGCAATACACACCAGCATTTCTGACTATGAGATACAATATTGTATAATGTATGTTATAGATGAATTTATAAATCACAGTTACTATTCTAGTTTTTAGGGCTTATAACTAAAATTTTTTTTTATATGTTGCTCATTTCCCTGGAAGTTTTAAATTGATAATGAAAACTTTTGTAGGATGATGAAACCTTACCCTAGGGATCTAATTTTTAAAGTTATGTTTTTAGTGTGTGGAGAAATCTTTTTCCGTAGTAATTAAATAAATACCATTTCAAGGTATAGACCTATACAGGCAGACCCTAAATTTAGCTGTTGTAGGTTTTCTATCTAGATCACCCATTGTTGAAATTTACTTTTCTTCCCTTTTTCAACCCTCTACAGCCTTGATCTGCCTCTCTTCCCACTTCCACTTAGGATCAATATACCATGGAGTCTGAGGTTGCAGGAATGGTGCTAGCAAGGGAAGAGAGGAATAAAGCTATTCCTCTTTTTTTCCCCCTCTTCTGCCCCAACCACAGCCCTTCTTAGCCCTTGGTCCATCTCTTTACCTTTACCCTTTACCCAGAACTCAATCTGGCTACTGGGATGAAATGCCTACCTGGCCTAAGTTTGATTTTACTTTAAAGGGTAAATGAATTTTATTGCCATCCATTGAATACCCAAAAGATTCCATTGATAACTGTCCTTAGAAGATCTATGTGAAAGAAGGGGAAATTTTTTCATTTTTTTCCTTTTTCCCATTATTCATCATAGTATTGTCCTTTACAAGACATTGAAAGAACCTGACTAGTACTTTTAGAGACCAGAGTGTAGAAAAGAAATTATAAAACAATTATATAATGAAGAGGAATCTTTCTTGGAAGCAACAGTTAGCAGTAGAAAGGGAAGCAACTGACTGTATACTTGAACCAGTCTTTGAAAGTTTTAGAAAAAATAAAGAGGTTAAATATCTTCAGGATATTTTGCCTTTACAGTTCCTTGTTCCATGGTCCCATTCCTCAGCTTCCTTTCATCTTCCATCATCCACTGTAATGGTCAGGGGAAATTTATTCTTGGTGTTCAGAATTGGAGCCTCAAATATATTTTCCCAACACAACATTCATTGTCTCATAGTGGTTAAATTCTATAGTGCAGTACTGTACTTAAAGTTCATTGTAAGTTAAGTAGACTTGTATAGGCTGGTCTGAAAACCTGAACCAAATAGAATGTCATCTATGAAGTGTTATGAATTTGAAGCTTGTAAGTATTAACATTTGTGTAAGAAGATATTAAAGCTAGAAATGTCAGATTTCTTGTTATATACTAGATTATGAAGTTAATAAATGTTTAAGAATTATTTATCAGATGCAAGATATGTTCATGTTATTGAGTATCTTACAAAATTTGTCATCTTAGTTCTAAGAGCTAGTATTTTCCCAAAACAGGAAACTATTAAACATTGGTTATAATTATTGTAATCTTAATAGATATTTTGAACAGAGTCAACCCCAGCTCATCATCAAGAGGAATACAGAATGGCGCCACCAATAGAGGTATTTTTTTGTTATGCTGTCATAATTTTTGCACAAAGTGTAAGAGAAGTAATTCAGTTATGAAAATGCTTCACTATATTATAAATTATATAGGTGCTGTTGCTTCATTCAAGCCAACCAGTCAACACTACATGACTCCAACATCAAATACTGTGGCAGCTTCACCAGTTTTTCAATCTATATCAAGATCTACCGCTAGTTCTGTTGCTCAGCCATTATCCAAACCTGTAAGTATTTCTGGAAGTTCAGTCATTTCAGAGACCTTTTGTTTATCAGCACTAGCAGAGTCCTAGTAATAACCATAACTGTTTTCAAGAAATAGTACCCCTCCATATGATAGTCAAATCGATACTCATACCAGTGGCTATAGTAATTGCACAACTTATAATAGATTAGGTAGAGTGCCTAATTTAAATAGGAATGACATTGAATATTGAGGTTCTAATTTTACTTAACTATAAAGTATAATTAGCATAATCACAGGCTAAATATCTGGTAAAGCAAGCAAGCCTTTGTTATTGGAGAAGTGTTTGGTTGGGCAGTTTGAATTCTTGTTTTATGGAGCAAAAGGATTTATTAATAAATATTACCTAGGCATGAAATATTAAAAGTTCATTTTAATATAGTTCCATTTTAACTCAAGTTATTGCTTTTGAGAAATTGCAGTAAGCTTGTGAGAAATCATCATTTGTTCAGTCATTTGAGAAAAAACATCAGTACATAAAATTGCATGTAAGATTTATTGAAAAATCAAACAACAAAATTGTTTAAAATTAAAATTTAATAACTGTTTCTTTGGTTCAATGTAAAAAGTATGCCAGGGCCCATATATGGAAATATGCCCAATAGACCCTGCAGAGGTTTGACCCATATAGGACTATTGAAAAATATTAGTATTATTATTAGTTATAGTTGAGCTCACTTGTGAAGGTAAACGTTGTTACCTCTTTGTGCCTTCCTTTTAAAGTCTGATTTTTTTCTTTAGTACCTTCTATTGTGTTTATTTTTTAATACCAATTTTGAAGTAACTTACTGACTTTACCCTAGTTCTCTTAAGTGTATATGGAAATTTCATTTTATTTTGTATGATCCTAAAGGATTCTTTTAACCTAGGTAAGCTACATCATATTATGTAAATATTTACTTTTATTTTATAGGAATAAGCTAAATCTGAATGATAGGATCATATGATTTGGAGCTTGTTTTTAATTTCAGTAGATTTTTTAAAATCAGGAATTGCTTAATTTATATATTGTCAAAACTTATGTCACCCATATGTTTATGTGGTTAATATGTAATTATACTTACCTTTAAAGATGATAAAAACAAAATGATTCAATTAAAGTAAATATTCTCCTTTTAAAATGTTTTATCAGGGTTACATAATGAGCTCACCACAAGTTGTACCTAATAATTCTTCAGGGTTACTGTTTGACTTGAGACAAAACACAGGAATACCTCAGTACCAGGGAGGAACAGCGCGCTCTTTAACAGGTTTGTTTAAGAATTGGTTAGTTAAAACTATAGAGACAAATGGTTAAAATGCCTATGAATGGGGATTTGACTTCCAGTTTTAATGATAGTAACTATCAAGGAAAGTTTTGTGTTTTGATTTCTTTTTTATTTTTAAATAGGTCACCATTTGCGCTTACATTTCTAGGCAAATAACATTAGAATCGTAGAATTTTAGTGCTGGAAGGGACCTTATAAGTCTTCTACCCAAAAGCTAATTTTTTTAAACAAATGAGGAAACTTAAGGTCCAGAGAGTTTAAACCACTTAGATAGCTAATTAGTGCCAGATTTGGGACTAGAATGAGTGACTTGAACCCAGTTACTGTGACTACAGTACATTTTTGTTGACTGGACTTTTTAAAAACCTTGTTAAATATAAGTTATTTCTAATCTAAAGTATTTAATGTATTTTTGGTAAAACTTTTGCTTGAAGTTTTTCTCATTCCTACTAAAGATGTTTTTTGTGAAAGCAGAGGCTTTCAAGCTAAGTAATCTTTTACTTGGCTAATATCAATAAAGGTGAATGTGAATCCTTGCCAAAGCTCACTTCCACAAACAGTGGAATAATCTAGTTTTTCTTGCTTCATTGATTCAGAAGTATAGTGTTTTTTGTGGGGGGTTTTTTTGTAGACAAATCAGATGGATGTGAAGAAAAAATGGCATTGCAGAATTACTTAACTTTTTTTTACAGGTCCTAAAATTTATTTCAGTTTATTTAGATAAAGGGCTTCAATTTTGTAAATGTGACATAAAAAAGAACAGTCTTTATGTATGTAGTGGAAAAACTATACTGAGAACTACATGGACTTTTGTAAAAATCAAGCCAGTCATTGTATCCACTAGTACAATTATCAAAGACTCATAAAATTCCCTCCAGTTTTATCAACATGTAAGTCAACCTCACTAATTGGTTTGCTCAAAAGCTATAGTTCTTAGAACTATACTTTGGCCATGTCATGTACATAGACAGACTTGATGCCATATTAACTAATTTGTTTGTTAAATGATGTTTTCAAGGGATTTTTTTTGAGTTTTCCATAAAATTGTCATTTGTGGACGACAGCATTTCTTGGGTCCATGATTTCATTTGGTAATTTTCATTTATTAATGAAACATTTTCCATTTGAAGGCAATTGCTATATTTGTGATTCTGTCATAAACAGTTTTAAAAGTAAGATTATAAGAAACTCATAAATAAGGACATTGAATTGTTTTGTAGTCTGATTAGAATCTGTCATAAAATTTGTGACCATGCATTCAGATATATTATTTATGATTAATGCACAGATCTGACCATGCCCTTCCTGCTCAAAACTTTCAGTGCCGTCCTGTTCTCTGTAGAATATAATAAATACTTCTTAGCCTAGCATTTAATTTTCCAGCTTTTTTTCACATTACTCTTCTTCACACATCTTCCAGCCAAACTGTACTACCATCATTTATTGGTTACATAATGTATTCCTCCACCTCCAGGCATTTAATTGCCTTTGGTCATCTCCATATCCCCTCCTTTCTTTTCTTCTGTTCTGTACCTATTAAAAGTTTTCTCTTTAAGGGCCACCTTAGGTACCAACTCATGCTTTCTTTTGTGTCTTGAACTGGAAGTGATCTCTCCCTTTTCAAATTTTCCTGGAGTATTTTGACCACATCCCTCTTTTGTCACCTTTGACAGGATTTTAGAGATGATTTTTGACATTTGCTATTTTAGTTAGTGTTTTATTACATGTCATATCTATCTTTTTCTTCTGATGTCTTGAAATACTGTTGCACATTCTGTTTATTATTTTTGAATCTTCTAATGAAGATTCTAAACTCAAACTGCTTATTAGAATCCGTCATCTTCATTAATAGAGATCTTACTATGATTAAATTTACTTTTATAACACATCAGGAAATTGAAATAGAAAGATTATCACAAATTTTTTCTATTTTGGTTATGGAATATTTCTCTCTCTCCTCTCAGTAGACCTAAACATTATTCTGGTAACTTAATCTCTAAGTTTTCCTAATTTTCTCTTCTAAGGATAAGTATATATAGAAGTATCTCCTAAATTTTTCTTTCCTTATCTCCTTGTCTGTTCCTCCAAAACATCTTTTATTTGGGTACTGGACCAAAAGACTTTTATTGAGTCATCTCCCTGCTCAGAAATTCTTAAATGACCATGACTCTCTTGGAAGATTTGCATAGGCAGAAGTGAGAGCAGAGGGGAGAAGGTGGACATAAGCATATTCCTTTAGGATGATGAGATCTTAAATTCAAAGATAAATCTGAAGTAGACCTCAGACCATTTCTTCCAATCCTTGATTCTATCGATGAGGAAACTGAAGCCCAGATAGATAGTATCTGAAGCAGACCTAGAACTGAATTATTTTTTACATCACCTGCCAAAAGTGATCTTCATTCTCCTGTAGTTAGAATTTATCTTCTAACAAGTTGAAGTGTGTTAAATCTGCTTAAGTACTTAATGAAATAAGAAGCGGGACACACAATTTGGTATTTAGTTAACTCAGTGGTGATGCTCAGAGTGGAACAATAGACCATGAAATCTTAGAACTAGAAGGAATCTTAGAGGTTATTCCATTCTACTCATAACGTGAATCCCCTCTCCAACACTCAGCTTCTATTTGAAACCTCCAAGGACTGGGAACTTGATTACATCCTCATAGTTTAGAAAGGACAGGTGCTGCTCTTAGAGTCAGAAGTAGGGATAATTGCAAGAAATGACATCAGAAAGTTAAGAGAGGAAATAGGAAGAAACTATAAAACTCAAATGCAAGACCTGAAAAATGTCTCAGTTGCTTATGGGGATGGAGGAGGGAGAAGGGTGTTATCTCATAGTTTCTTTGGGGTCCTGTTCTTTGTAATTTTGCAGCATGCACTTGTGATTTTTTTGTTAGTTGCTGTTCTTTTCATTTACATTGTTGTAGTCATGTATATTTTCTTGACTCTGCTTACCTTACTCTGCATCAGTTCATTTAAGTCTTTACACATTTTACTATGTTCATGATTGAATACAATACACTTTCTTATGGTACGTTAATAGCCCATGACATTGATGTACCACAGTCTGTTTAACCCTGATCAGTAGGCTTTGTTTCAAATTCCTTGGTCCCACAAAAAGTTTGGCTATAAATATTTTGGTATATCACCAAGTCAGTTCAGGAAGACATACTACTTACTCTGTATCTTTATGAAGATTTTAAAAATTAGTCACTATAATAGGGAAAAGTATGAGAATTTAAAGAAATATTGAAGTACAGTCAAGTATATCGACTAGAAATGTGCATTGGGGAAATAGTTTAATTTAGCTTTCTCTTTGAAGGATTATGTTGAATAAAATGGGCATTTCATTTTGGAATAGGAGTTTCAGCTTTAAATGTTTTTACTTAGAGTGCTTTCTAAAGGGATTTCCTATTTATCATCTGACCTTCTACATCTTCTGGCCTTTTCTTTGCCTCCAGCCTGACTTCATTAGAAAGCCTAGTGAGAATAAAAATTAAAGCACATTTGGACACTGTTAGTAAACAGTGTCTTTATCTGTAAAATGTATGTATATGATGATGAAGAAAAGCAAAATGGGAACCAAGGACAAAAAATAAAATCAGAGATGTGACTTGTTACTTCAAAGTGAATGAAATACTTTCAAAATCCCTCCAAATTCACCTTTTTTATTCAGTTAGAAATGATGGTCATTATAATTCACATTATACTGCCTGATGGTTTACGAACAACTTTGTTGACAACAAACAAAACAAACAAAAAAATATCTGATAGATATTTTTATCTCCATTTTGCAGGTAAAGATGTTCAGGATTAGAAAGTATGTAACTTGTCCTGGGTCACATAGCTAGTAAGCACAGTAATTCGAAGCCAGGTCTCCTGACTACAAGTTCTCTTTCAGTTTGAAAGATTTTGCAGCATGCACTTAGGATTTTTTTTTTTGGTGGTTGCTGAACTTTTCATTTACATTGTTATGGTCATACAAATTTTCTTGGCTCTGCTTGTTTCACTCTGCATCAGTTTATATATTATTATTTATCATTATTATGATTTATCATATTGGTCTGAGTGAAAGAATGAAAATTTAGTAGGATTTCAAATATACTTTTATTTTGAAGCAGCAAGTCTTAGCCCTGATTTGGTGTTTATATTCAGGGTAGACTAAAGGGAGTAGAAAAAGAATCTTCTAGTTTCTGTTCTTTTTCTTCTTAAATTTTCTTTTTCAGTTAAGAACCAACATTTCCCCACCCTTTTAAAAGAAAAAAAACCCTCATAACAAATATATGTCATTAAGCACAGCAAATTCCCACATTGACTATGTCCAAAAGTTTTTTTCTCATTCTGCTTCTTGAGTTCATCAAGGAGGTGGGTACCTAGGTCATAATTAGTCCTCTTGAATTATATTTGGTAATTTCATTCATCACATATCTTTAAGTCTTTTAAAGTTGTTTGTTTTTATAGTATTGTTATATAAATCGTTCTCCTATTTCTGCTCACTTAAATGTATCAGTTCATATTAGTCTTCCCAGGCTGAATTTTTACCTAAAGAAATCCTACTAATTTTTATCATCTGTTGGTTTAACAAAGTAGGATAAGTTGAGCTAAATTTTAAAGAATAAATAAATAACTCCAAAGTAACTACTAAAACTAGCTATTTCGAGCACCTGGATAATTAGAGAAATTGCCTCATCAGGCCAAGAATGGGAAGTACATTAAAGGGTCAAAAATAATTTACAATAATAAAACAGCTTACATTTTCTTCCCATTAAATAATGAACTGTTTTCTAATTATCCCCACTAATTTGTAAACTCTCTCTCCCATTTGTCCCCTTCTTTGTCCTCATATGGCCACCTTTATGGTTCTGGCATTGACCAGCCCTCACTATTCCAGTAGCCTCTTACTTCATCTAACCTCCTTCCAGGGCACCCTCTTCCAGCACTTCTTTCAGCACTTCCTCAGTGGTTGTCAAAGCAATCTTCCTAAAGCACTTGGCTGATCATGTTGCTCTCCTGTTCAAGAATTTTCAGTGGCTTCCTATTGCCTCCAGGGTGTATTACACATTCCTCTGCTTGGTGTTTAAAGCCCTCCACAGTCTTGCCCTAGCCACTTTTTTCCAGACATTTCATGTTACCCACCTTTATAAACTCTCTAGCAAAACTGGCCACCTTGCTATTCCTCAGACTTGGCAGTCCTCCTATCCCAGTATGAGCTTTGCATAAGCTCTCCGACGTGCTTAGAATTCTCATTTCTGTCCCTCAGAATCATTAGCTTTCTTCAAGATTCCTCTAAGGAGCTTTACCTATTCCCCCTAGGTAACATTCTCTTCCTTTTCAAATTGTATTATATTTATTTATGTTTTATCCATTAAATGTGAATTCTTTTCGGTAGGCACTGTTATTCCTTCTTGGCATTTTATTATATAACTGGTGCCTAGCATATGTAATAAGTGTTTGAATTGAGCTTTTTTTTTTTTAAACCAACCTCAATGAATCGGATAGGGAATTAATAAATATCTGTTGAATAAAATGATTCCTGCAAGTAGAGAGGAAAACTTACAGGGAATCAAAAATCAGGCTACAGTCTGTATCAAGATCTTGATGTCACTATGTATGTATCTCCCAACTCCAACCATATAGAAAATTTATTTATTAAACCTGTGTCAGTAGCTAGGGAGAATGGAGAATGAGGGATGATAGGAGAAAGTTAGTTATAATAATTTATAACTATAATAGTTTCTTATTTAAAAAGATGATAAAAGGGGTAATTGAGACCTCTTAGCTCTAAATTGCCCAAACAGTGGACTTTTTTGGCTAAAGCAAGAGACTTGGGCCAGTTAAAAGGAAGTAGCAAAGATAAGTGAGACAGAAGGTAGTATCTGGGAGCCATGCCAAATGGTCCTACCTAAAATAAGCTAAATCCCTCTTGGTAGCAAACAGCTGTAGGCTAGAAGCTATATCTAAGTCAAAGGGAATGCTAGTCACAGTATTCCTATGTACCGTAGTTCTTTTCATCACAAAAAGTCTAGCAGCTAGGTAATTGCCAGGAGGCAAATTGAAGTTTGTACAGGAAAAGAAAAATCCTTATAGTTGAGATTATCTAAAAAAATTGGCTACCATAGGAACTAGGGAGTTGACACTCACAGGAAGTCTTCAAGCAAAAGATGGATGACCAATTGACAGGTATGTTGTAGAAAGGATTTTACTTCAAGTAGAAGTTGGAGTGACTGTCTTCTGAAATAGTAAGGAATTTTATATTAGTAAGTGTGACTGTTTCCAGATACTTAAATATTTTGTGGTATGAGTGCTTTGGCACCCATACTTTATAACAGGTTTCTGTGATGCAGAGAAAGCAGTGAATACCCTCAATCATCTGGATGGTACCAAACCTGGACTTTTCCCAAGAAAACTGCAACATGGATAATTAGGGGTTTCTGCTTTTCGTGCTTTAGGGCATTCATCGACCAAAAAGTTGTAATAGTGGCCTGAAATAATTTCCCTCTCAAAGTTATTAATTTGTACTTAGGATGTCATTCACTGTTTCTTGTTAAAATAACATCTTAATTTTGAAATTCTTTTCTGTTCATTCATTGAGCACCTACTACGTACAAGGCTCTATAGGATCTGTAGAAAGCACAAAAAATAGTACCTACTTTGAAGGAAGTTAAAATCTGCTGAAATAAACTGTAAATTGATAATTATGTTACAATTGTTAAGTAAGTTGTACACAATAATTGTTACAGAAGTTCCCAGGAAACAACTTCTGCCTAGGTTGACCAAAGAAGGCTATGTGGAGGAGGTTGGATTTGAGTTGTTCTCTCAAAGTTGGGTAGAATTTTTATACGTAGGGATAGTAGTGTGGGAAATAGTATGTATAAAGGTAAAGGGGATAGTATGTTTACCGTTAGGGAGACACAAAGGCTTAAGGGACTGAATTAAATTAATAGTGAATTTCATGTATGTTCCTTTGGAGGTTTTTTTAGCCACTTTTAAAATTTCTGTATTAAAAGAGGAGATTCTACTCAGTCTGTCCAACCTGTCCAGCCAGTTGCACAAATACATACAGTTGCTGCAGTTACAAGAACAGCACCTACTTGTGCTCATAAGTTTTTTGGTCAAGTAACTTCAGTTCAGAAGAATGTTAATGTAGTGATCGCACAAAAGCCATTGCTTAAAAATGCACAGATACCTCAGCTATCAGCCCATGTGCATGTATCAGTTCCAGTATCAGTCTTCGTGTTTTTTAAAGAAAGAAAAAAGAAAAAAAAATCATCAATTGACAAACACAGATTTTGACTAAAGAGAGAAGCAGCATAATGATGTTATTTTTCCTGCCATAATTGCACATATAACCTGTATGGGGAAAGTTGACAGGCAAATCTGCTATTTTAATTTTATTCAAGAAAGCTAAGATATTGAAAAAATTTATTCATGTTTGAATTATTAGAATGCATAAGGATATGCAGTTAAGATTTTTAAATGGGCAGCAAGTGAGTTCATTTTTATATTTAGTATATTATTTCATGTTAATTTGTCACAAAATACCCAAAGGAGTATATAAAGCAATTATAATTATTTAGTATAGGACAATAGTATTTATTTTCCTATACTGCTATGGAACAGAAATGAATTTTCTAAGGTCATACACATTCCAGTGGTATGCTATGGTTAGAGCCTTGGTATCCCCAATTCGCTTCATTTTATGGCTTTTATAGATACCTCAATCTGCTTTCAAAAACTTGGATGAAAACCATTTTCACATAGTTGGGTGGTATCTCATAATATTCCTTCCATTGAGGGCAGTGCATTTTATTGGAAAGAGCACCGAACTGGGAGCAAGGAAATCAATTCTTAACCAGGCTCTGCTCTCTAAACTTCCATCTGACCTTGGGCAAGGCGTTTAATTTCTTATGTCTTGTTTTCCTCTTCTTTAAAAATGAGAGAGTTTGGCTAGCTCAGCCCCAGGGTCCCTTATAGCTTGGACAGCTTGTAAACTCTTTTGAATAGATAACTTTTAAGACCCCTTCCAACTCTGATTTTATAATGCTTTCTATACTTGAGCAATGACAGTTTTTTGTTTGTGCAAAGAAATAAATTGAAAATTTTTAATATACAGTAGAATATACCTTGGAATGTTGCTTCTGCCTCATTTGCTGTGCAGTTATCCATTGTAAAGGAATTTGCCTGAAATTGCCTTATCATATGACTTTTTTAGGTTTATGAAGGTGAGCTTTAACACATTTTAAAGACCCTTTAAAATTTTAGGAACAAATTAAACTAATTGCATTAAGTACAAAGCAGGGCACTTGCTTCCTGAGCTTTGCAAATGCACTGGTGAAAACTTGGCCCCTGAGCATGTTATATTTTTTCAAAGCTTTTGCTTTTTCTCTTTGATTTGCAAATAATGTGCTCTGATGTGCTCCCCTCCCTAGGTAAAATCAGGTAAGAGTTTTCTGGTGGAAACAGCATTATTTCATGAATTATTAGAAAATGAGTATTTTCAAAGAGCCATTCTGTTTTCCTCTAGAGTTGTGTCTCATTGATTTTTGATAGAGTCATCTATTCAAATTTTAAAATTGTCTAACTTTTATTTTGGCTAGAAAATATTTTTTAGTTATAAACATTCTAAAGAAGTTTTTTAGTAATGATTAGTATATTACATATTGGCATGTGCATATGTATATTTATGTATGTTAGTGTATCATACCAACATATTTATATTTTTTTAACATTGAAATCATCATAGGTCTGAATGAAAGTTCCTTTGTAACGAAACGTCTTTCTACTTCTGAAGTAAACAGTGTTACTTCAAAGAAGCCCAAGTCCAATGAAGGTATTGCTGGAACCCACCCCTCATCCCCATTCTCTTCAATAAAGTCACCATCACAGACTTCACTTTCAAAAGGTAAAGTGGAATGAGCTATGATTGCTATTAAAATAGTAGGAAAAAATAGAAATTTTAAAGAAGTAAAAAGGATGGCTAAATTATGTATTTTTTAAACTGTATGGCAACTTTAAATATATTTTTGATGTTTTCATATTAGATTTTTGAGACATAAAAATGATAAATTTGTAGACTAAATATATTTAATACATTTTAGGTACAATTACTTCTACTAAAAATGGACCACCTTTCCCAAGAGCTTGTCCAAAGTGTAACATTCATTTTAATCTGTTGGATCCTTTAAAAAATCACATGAAGGTAAACTTTTTATGGGACAGTAATTTTGAAATGATCTTCAAATCTCTGAATTTTTGTTATGTATATTGTTATGTATGATAATTAGTTTTATCCACATCAACTATAAATAACCTAGTTGACTATTCTGATCATTTATGGTACATGATAATAGATATTTGTAATCATGATGATAAGGCATTGGACTCATCAAAGAAATGCAGTGTCATTGTTCTAAATGATTCTACATCCTAAATGAATGTTGTATGTGTTCCAGTATTTTAATTTTCCATGATATGAGTGGCATTTATGGAAATTCTCTGTTATTGATCAGCATATTTAATTAAATTGAACATTTCACTCTATGATGGAAAACTGCATTTGTTTGGTGTTTTTGTGGATGATTTCTTAGATCTGTGATTCTGTTGATGTAGTATTCACTCTACTGATGCAGATACAGATTGAAACCCTTCTTTGGCTTCTTATCTTGGATAGTTCTTGTGCATATTTTTAACATAAACCCTCTCTAGAGGATCTCCCCAATATAACAAAAGCTTTACTCTTATTGTTTCAATACCTTAAAGGTCCCATTGCCACTGCTGGCTTTCACTCTCATTTATATGATTGACCCCACCACCTCTTTTCTTTCATGTCTTCAGAAATATTTTTAGAACACTTTAATGCTAATTGATACCATAACTCAAAAAAAATTTGTGTTTAATATTTATATCATTGAGAATGATGTGTTGAAGTGACTGTGACTAGGAATGATAAATATCTTTTTGATATGAAAGCATTATTAGAATGCTAATAATGAGGATTAGAAATGAAGGATTTATTTAAATACATGAGATATTTTTGAAATCTGATTTACATAGTAGAATATTCAAAACTACATTCCTTTTCTAAATTGTATAATGCCATGCAAATATATATCTCATTGTTTTTTATGGCACAGAAATATTGCCTTCATCTAAAGAGTTAAAACGCCCAAACTATGCTTTGTGTCATATAAGGATAGTTCTAGACTCAGGTTTAGGTGAATTATTGTCTCTTGGTGATTAATTTTTCAAAAGTAATTAAGACTTTTGTGTTTTTCTTTTAGTATTGTTGTCCAGAAAGGGTAAATAACTTCTTTTGGGGATCTAATAAAACTGAATTTTCAAGTGCAGCAAGTAAAAATAAGATTGCTGATGCTGATAAAGGAAAATTGATTATGTTAGTTAATGACTTTTATTATGGGAAACATGAAGGTGATAACCTACAAGAACAGAAGACTCATACAACCTTTAAATGCTTCAGTTGCCTGAAAATACTTAAAAATAACATCAGGTATGTGAACACTTGTATAACCATTAGAAAAATAGTAATATACTACTACATGACTGTAAGACATTTCTAATTGAAGTCTCTTTTACCAGCATTGTCTCGTGCCATTCTAGACAAGTGGGTTTAACACTTCCTACTAGGTAATAAAAACAGCAACTTTTGCCCCAAAACCCTTTCGTTTTCATGTTCCTGTAGTTCAGGAACTTGGATAACTGAACCAGTCCACTCCACTCTTTTTCCTTAGACACATCATGAAAGGCAAAATCTGCTTTAATTTAGGGAAAACATAATTCCTTTTCCAGTGTTGTCTATCAATCAGTTTTTTCTAGTAACTTTCACAAAGCTTTTTTGTAGCTGTCTTTGGAACTTATTTTCCTTAATTTCATGTAGACTGTCTCTTCGATTTTCCCGCAGAAGTCTTTGATCTTCTTTTTACCCTCAGAATTTTGTAGAGCTTTTGTCATCCAGAGCAGTTTCTCTTTCTGTGAGAGATTTTAAGATAAATATCATATTTAGTTCATCCTTCTTACTAGTCTGCTATAAATTTATTTGTAAAAAGAATAAGGTTTTCTTTTGCTTCTTATAGAACTTTAGCCAGGTTGCTTTGTTTTTCAGACTCTATTCCACTGGGGGGAAAAACACACTACTTTTCAAATAGATGGGGAAACTTAACAAGGTTTCTTAACTTAATAGCCTTATTTCTTCATCTGGACATGGATAGTCATATTAAGGGTAATGACTTGTGATGCTAACTGGAAGAATGATGAGTTATGTAGATTGTTACTATATGATAGTTATTTGATATCAGATATTATAATTTTTATTATTATATATTCCCAGTGTCCCCAGCATGATATCTTGCACAAAGTAGACATTTAAATTGTTGATTAAATTCTAGTGTCAAAGCATAATTAGAATGGCTTTCCTAAATATTTACTTGTGTTCTTATTTTAGAAATTAGTTATAAATAGGATGTTGAAATAATATTTTGCTTAGTCATAGAAAAACAAAATGAAAAGTATGTATTTAGTACAGTGTGGATATGGAAGAAAGAAGGACCCACTAAAGCCTTAATTTGCCTAATTAAACCTACATTTATATTATCAAATTCATAAGTTAAAATGGAGTCAGAATTAACTGATAGAATTTTTTTTAATCTAGAACAAAAAGCAGGACATATGACTTAAAATTTATCAGACTGTAGGTTCTTAAAATAATATTTTATATTTCTACCAAACATTAGAGAGGCATCATTACTTAGTGGCTAGAGGGCCAGTCAGAAAGACTTTGGTTTAAGTATAGCCATAGCCTCTTAGACCTACTGGCTTCATGACCCTGTGGAAGTCATTAGTTACCCCATACAACTGTCTAGGAGTATAAATTGAAGAAGAGTTGCTTATCTGTATTGAGAGAGGGTTTCATCACAGAGAGCTCACTATGCCAATGAACAGAAATTCCTGACTTCCACCCCCTGAATTCCACTTAATAATTTCCTAAAGCACTTACATATCTAATGTCTCAATTTGTTTTTCTCTCTAATTCTGCAAAGTAGGCAGGAATTAATAAGGACTGGATCTATAATTTCACTGGTGAAGAAATTTACTACCAATGCAGCACGTTCTCTGCAGAAGGTTTTAGAGAGTTGCCTAGATTATGGAGAAGTTAAACATTGGAATATTTTGCCAGGAAGTCTTACAGTCAGGCCTAGAACCCAGATTGATCTTCCTGGTTTCCAGGCTGGCTCTAGCCACTTATACCATACTGCCTTTCTAATATTATTAGAACCTGGCTGTTACTATTAATATTCCTTTTTCTCACATGAAGAAACAGAGGTTCCCAGAAGTAAGTGGCTTGCTCAAGGTTGTGTGGCTAGGAGGTGGCAAAGCTAGTCCTAGAACATGGGGGGGAAGGGTTGTGTATGGTTTTTTCTTTTTAATTCAGAAAAGTAGCATGGTTGTAAACCAATGTAAAATACTTAAGATAATCAAATTTTAGCTGTGAAAATCCTTATGAATACTTCATTTTGCACTTTTATTAAGTACCTACTTTATGCTAGGCTATGTTAGATATTGAAGATAAAAAATACAAAGAATGGAGTAATCCCACCTTCTCAAGGATCTTGCATTCTAACAATACAGGCAGTTGTTCCCTTCAAAATTTTGCAGTACTAAACTCTCACATGTGGTACATTTGACCTAACTGGACAGACTATCTAAAATCTAAGACTATGTAATATATAACATATTTCAGAATGTTATTGTGTGATAGGCCACTATTTGCCAGCCGGTGTATTTTTTGAAAACCATACACATGAAGTAGATTTGGAAAACTTCTGAGTCTCAGGTAAGCAGAGAAAGTCAGTTTAATATTTTGGTGTGCCCAAGTGAATTTCGTGAAATTATTTTTTTTTCTGTAAAAATTAAAATGTTTTTCAAAAATACTGAGAGAGTTTTTATGTAAGTCTGAGGTAAATTATCCTCACTATTTATCTAAGCTTTAGGGTATAATAGAAAATCATTTGTTATCACTGTCATTTGATAACTTGATTAGCTTTCCAACACAGTTTTTGGAGATAATTTAATATTTATCTAAGGATACATATATACTACTTGATTACTAATAGTAATTAGCATTCTTCACTGCCTGAAGAATACCTCTGGGACATTATTTATCCTGTACTATACCTCTTCTTCCTTCTCCCCTCCACACTTTAATAAAACCCTGTTTGATGTAGAAATAAATTCAGGGATAAAATTTCCCAGGGACGTTGGTAATTCTACCACTTATTTGTATTGGATCTTATATTTTTCACATCATTTGCACATACATTATGCCATTTGATATCCACACCTGTTAACTGTTTTTATCAGGCCATCAGAGTCGTATTTCTTTGATTGCTGATAACCATAGCTGGAGCTTTCTTTTGAGCCATAGCACAGAAACTTTTTGTAATATGACTTGATCCTATTTTTTCAATTTGCCCCCACTTTTCCATTTTATTACTAACATACCTTAGTAAAAAAAAGGAAAAGCAAATGTATCAAATCAACAGAAAAACTGTGACTAATTTGATTTCTAATATAGGCCTAGCTTGTTTTAGAAGTTAGAGATAGTCTAACCGCTTGTACATTTTCCTTTTGATAACAATTATTTTTAAAAAATCCTTTCCATCTTTGTCCATTCCCTTTAACATAGAAAGATTAGCCTATTTAGTGTTTAATAGACCACAGAAAATGAGAACAATTCCTTTTTACAAAAATTCAGAAGTTTTTAAAAAATATTCATTGTATTTCTTCTTTTATCCCCTCTCAGAGTGCCATCCCTTATGAATAAAGAATTTTTTTAAAAAAGAAAAAACTCAGCAAACCCAATCACTACATTAAAAAAAAAAGATAAAAGAACAATATATGAAATGTTCTTCATCCATGGATCCTCCTACCTCTTTAGAAGTGGCTAGACGGAAGGGTGGGGAGAGGTATAACAGACATTTATTCAGTACTGGCAATCTAAGTATAGTAAATGAAGAACTGCTAGTTGCAAGGAGCTGATATCCTAGCAGGGCAGAAAACAATGTAAGTGCACAAATAATAAACATACAGAGAATAAATACAAACAAACCCAGAGTATTTAAATTTAAGAGACAAGGCGCCTCTAGTTGAGGGGATCAGGAAAGCTTCACTTACAGATTGCTGATTTAGTTGGATTTTGAGGGGAAAGTGGCATTTTGGCTAGTAAGTCAAGTTTTATTTCATAAATCCCAAAAGTGAACACAGGCCTGTTAGCCTTAATGAAAAGTGTGCTGGCTTTGAAATTATCTGGGCTTAAGTTTCAACTCCACCACTTGTTACCTTTATGATCTTGGACAAGTCTCTTTTCTTCATTAGACCTCATTTTCCTCATTAATCAGATAAGGAGATTTGACTCTATAATCTCCAATGCCCGCCCAGCTGTACACAGATGATCCTGTGAACTTTTTTTAAAATTTACTTAGTAAGTTCCTCTTCTGTTTGGTTACCTGTTTTAGACTTCTCTTGATGGTTACTTGTGTAGGCTGGTGCATTAGAAATTCAGTTGTATAGTTTGAAAAAATGACACTATGAGGCCTGCTTTTTCTCTCCAGACATGACTTTAGTCCAAGGTTTCGTGCCTACCATTTGAGTAGCCACCAAAAACAGTCAGGGCTATCTTATTCAGCTTTAATTAAGAAAGCTCAGATACCCATTCCCCTCCCTGGGAGAGCAGTGTCGCAGGAGCTTTGCTTTTTCCTGTCTCCTACTGGTAGGAGGAGTTAAATCCACTGATGTCAACTGTCATGACAACTTGGAGACAGCCAATAGGTAAGAAATTATTTTATACGGATATGTTTTTCTTACTTTCTTAAAAGGAAGAATTGGCAATTTGTTTACTAGCTAATTTCTCTAAATAAAATTGTTTTATATTATACACAAACATCTGGTTTAAAATAGCACTTATATTTGCAAAGGACTTTAGGCATTAATTACGAAATGTAAGCCTCAGATTTAGTGAACGCTATACTCCCAACACTCTAAAAAGGGGTTTTGCCACTGAGGTGCAAAAAGAGCAGAATGTTACTGCTTTCACTGCTGTTTATCATCCAGATTGATAGCATTATCACATAGTTTCAGAACAGCTCCCTTCAGGGATTCACAGGAATAATTGTTGATAGTTTACATAACCCAAGAATTGTTGTTTTGATTGAATAGTCTTAGTTTCAAGTGTAGAGGGGAAAAAAGCTTCAGTAAGCTGTTTTATTAGGTATTCCCATTTGTATCTAGTCTGTCTGGCTGTGAAGGTCATAGTTCTTTTTCCTAAGATGACTTTTAGGGGAGCTGATATAGCAAAATGTAAAACTGAAAAATGAGTGATGCTTACAAAGGGTACAGTCTGCAAGTTAAAATGAAGATTCTGTGCTAACATTAAACCAGTGTCATTAAATAAAACAAAAGGTTCTTTTAATTGCAGACATTAAAATTGCCTTTACATGTCCTTAGAAACAAAGACATAAGTAAAAATGCTAGTACTTTGTCATTTAAGTAGCTGATATATATTGCATACTGTCAGGACGTTCAGAATGTTTGTTCTTAATGGCTTTATAACTGCTAGTGGTGGGTAGGGTTTCTTTCCTTTCAATATTTTATTTTTTAAATTGTAAACAGTATTTTATTTGTACTAAAAAAGGCTACTGTTTTCTCAGTTTTTTATCCTCTTCACCTTCAGTATAATACATTAAAGATTTTTTAAAAGCATAACTTAAAAATATTGAGTAAAACTTGTAGGTAGTATTTTAAAAACCAAATTAGCCAAATAATAAACAAATTTGTAGATTAAAAAAAATTAACAGGGAAAAAAATAAACTGGTGCTTATGAAAATGATTGAAACCATTAAATAATAAGATATAAAATCAATATCACTTTAATTTTTTTTAGCAGACTGAAATTTAAATAATAATGCAAACACATTTTCAGGAAATAGCCTTACACATTAATACATTAATTTGTGAGGAGTGTTTTTTTTTTAAACTACAATCTTGCACCTATTGAAAATCACTTATAGGTTTATGAACCACATGAAACACCATTTGGAACTTGAGAAACAGAGCAGCGAAAGCTGGGAAAACCACACGACTTGCCAACATTGCTATCGTCAATTTCCCACACCTTTCCAGCTGCAATGTCACATTGAAAGTACACATACCCCCCATGAGTTTTCTAGTAAGTTACATTTTCATTTAAGCACTGTATGTCATTTGGTTTGATATTCTGAAACGGGGAGGCAAAACGAAGCAAGTGTCATTTTAGAAAAATTAGAATATATAACAGAATTGAATTTCAAGGCGTAATTGACTTGGCAGCTTTTTGTTATGAATTATCTATAAGAAAGGGAGTCCTATTTTAGTAAATTCCAGGAAGTGGAAGTTCCCTTACCAGAGCTAGCATGTGTGTCTTTATCTGTGTTTGTGTGTGAGCCTGAACAATTAGCATTGAGGCCAGCTAAATAAGAAAATCCAGGTCTCACAACTTACAGATATTTTAGGTGAATTTAAAAAAAAAGTCATCTGGGGGCAGCTAGATGGTGCAGTGGATAGAGCTCTGGCCTTGGAGTCAGGAAGACATGAGTTCAAATCCAGCCTCAGACATTTGATACTTACTAGCTGTGTGACCCTGGGCAAGTCACTTAACCCCGATTGCCTAAAAAAAAAATGTCATTTGTACCTTTTAGAGGATTAATATGTTATATGTAGAATATTTTTAAAAATGTATTATATCTTCAATATTTTTTTTCTCTTTTAGCTATTTGTAAAATCTGTGAGTTATCATTTGAAACAGAGCAAGTTCTTTTACAACATATGAAGGACAATCATAAACCTGGTGAAATGCCATATTTTTGTCAGGTACATGAAAATTCTGTTACAAATTTATGTATTTCTTAGTTAACATAATTTTCACTGCTTTAGGAAAATATTCAATTATCTGTTAATGGTTGGGCTTATCTCGGTAGAGAGATAAGGTGTTGAAAAGGTGATATCACTAGCATAGCATCTTGTGCATAGTAGATTCTTAATAAAACTTGTTAATTTAGAGATAGGAAATGGCATTGTCATAGGATATCTAAACCAAATGTCAATATCACCTCAAAACTTAAAAGTTTTTTTTGTAGGACAAAGTGATACTAGGTAAAGAGAAGTTGCTTCGTCAAATGCCTAGAATGTAGCTTTCAAATAGAGAAAATAAATAATAGTGAAATTATAGCATTGCTTATATGAAGTCAAGAAGACTGAAAATAGGAAAAGAACAGTTTTGATGAATTTGTGGATGATCCATATATAACAAGTACTAAAGGGAAGCTAGAGTTTTGTGCTATAGTATTCCTAACCTTTTTTTTTTTTAACAACTCACAATGCCCCTTGGCATCGCTCTCAAAAATGGAAAATAGGGTTTTGTTGAATAGTGAGTCTCAGTTTAATGTTATTTTATTATCGTAAGCTGGTTACCCATTTTTGATAATTTGATTTTTAGCTATATGTGAGATATAAATGTTCAAGTTAATTGAGTATTCTTTGTATTTCTAGGTGTGTAATTATAGATCATCATCATTTTCTGATGTAGAAACACATTTTAGAACTTCTCATGAAAATACTAAGAACTTGCTTTGTCCATTTTGCCTCAAAGTTATTAAACTTGCAACACCATACATGCACCATTATATGAAACATCAGGTAAGCTAGTAAACATTCTTTTTTATTAATCTCATCTTGACTAAAATAAAGCTCAGGACAGTGGTCAAAATTGAAGCTTTGTCTAAATAATGAGTTACATGTAGGTAAAATTCCCAGTTAATATGAGTAGTTAACATCCAACTACCATGCAATCCTACCCTCTAGTTATGCTATTAAATGGAAAAGTTTTCTAGGGTTGAATGGAAGGATGGGTCCCCAGACATGGTCTTTATGTATACTGGATATTTGGGAGAAGGGAGGCAGGAGTATAGGAGGTAGAGGAAGGGAGCTGATAATTGACTCAAGGAAGAGGTAGGAGAGACAAACTTCATACAACAGCATACCCGTTCTCCCCTTTCCAATCTCTCATCCTCTCCTCCTCCTCGCCTCCTCTCCTCCCCCTAAGAATGTTGTGGCACTACTAGCCTGGAACATTTTTTCCTGAAGTTAATGGCCAGAGGCCAAAATCCTACCTTCCTTTGGAGTTTGGACTGAATCAGTCACAGCACAGTATCTCTCCCTCCTCATCCCCTTTCCTGCTGAGTCCAACAGAATTTCTGTCTAAATCTTTGGGAATGGTTTCTCAAGACCTACCCACTTCTTCCTTTCTCCACCCATTCTCCCAGCTTTTCAGTTTTGGGGCTCTTGTTTTGAAGGGAAGAGTGGGTAGAAAACAGCAGTTTAGGTTTATTCAGATTAAGCCTTCCTCCAACATTGATCTGTCACTATCAGATGTAGATATTGGGATTTAGGGAGACTGATAAGCTTGAGAATACTGTGTGATATCACTGAAAAAAGAATTTTTACCATTAGTCTAATAGGTTTCATAGGCAATAGCTGGTCACCATGTTCTCCCTAGTAGGTGTTACCCTTGTGTGGGGAGTCCATCCAGTTGTTGGAGTGAAGGAAATCAGCTAGAGGTGTAGAGGTGGTTCATCAGAACAGAAGCAGTTTGTAATTCATGTACTTGGTATCAAGGAGAAAGGACCCTTTATTCCTAGTGAACGAGAAGTATCAGTGGTGGGAAAACTCCTCTTAAATTAGTGGCAGTGTGGCCCAGGGGAGAGAGTACTGGATTTAGCATCAAAGGACCTAGCTTCTAGTCACAAAATAGGAAATGCCACCTTAATTATGTTCTATTAAATCTAAACATTTGTTAACTACTTTTAATGAATCTCTTAGTTTTTGAATATTTACACCATTTTGAATTCAAAGGATGTATAGGATTTCAACAGGGTGAGTGTGTGTGTGTGTGTGTGTGTGTGTGTGTGGTAAGAGGGAAGGCATTCCTTGGTTAGGGAATGTAGTGCATGAAAACAGGTGAGAAAACAGATCATGTTCATAATCTATTTTAAGATCAGTGATATATTATGATTTGAATTTAGCTTTTAAACCCAAGAGTTCTCAACCTAGGGTTCTTTGAGCTTATTTTTGTTTACTTGTTTATTTTGTTACATTTTCATACTACCTCAATATAATTGGTTTCCTTTATGAACCTATGTGTTTCATGTTTTGCTAAAAACATATTCTGAGGAGTCTGTAGGCTTCAACAGAGTGCCCAAGGGTTCTGGGTGTCACACACACACACACACACACACACACACACACACACACACACACACACACACACACACACACACACACACACACACACACACACACACACACACACACACACACACACACACACACACACACACACACACACACACACACACACACACACACACACACACACACACACACACACACACACACACACACACACACACACACGATTAAAAACAGCTGGTTTAGAGGTTGAGATTAGTGTGAAACAAGGCTGGAAAGAAAGATTGGGGCAAGATTTTAAAGGTCTTCAAATGACAGGTTAAGAAGTTTGGAGTTTACGGTAGGGAATCTTTGAACAGTTTTCCCACATAAGGATGGCATAATTAATCTGTGTGTAAGGATGATTAATTTGGCAGCAATGAGAAGGAGAAATACAGGTGGAGGCAATAAGATTTGTTAAGAGGCTATTTTAGTATCCCACTCAGGTGTAAATTCAAATTCAGAGTGGAATAAAATGTTTATGGGATCACAGGTATAAGATTGAAGGAGCTTCTGGGAGGTAAGATGGTCTGGTACAACATTCTCATTTTACAGATGGAAAGGAGGCACAGAGAGGTTGAAGTGATTTCTTTTCCAGAATGATAGAGCTAAGAAGTTGCAGTAGGAATTGAAACTTAGATCTTCTGGATCTAAATCAAATGCTTATGATGAAAACATCATAGCCATGGTACAGTGTCAGTAAGAGCTTTATAGGTCTTAACAAATAATTGAATGTGGAAGTAAAGAAGCAAGAGTAAAAGGCAATTGGGAAAGTCAGACAAGAAACAAAATTAGTTTGGTTCAGATGTACTTTAATAAGAGAATTAATGAGTGAAATTAAGAATACTGAGTTATAGCTTTTGAAAATTTGGAATTTGTATGAATGTATCACCCTCTAAAGCTCTATTTTGTTAAGGTAGTTCCCATAAATACATAAATTTCACTGTTGTTAATGCCTTTTAAAATTTATTTTATTGATATATAAAATTAGATTGGATAAAATTGTGAACATAATTTAGTTTTTTGCAGTAAAAATGTGCCATCCCTCCTAGTGCACGTTACATATCAAAAAAGCCTGTTTAGTTATAGATAAGCATCAGTTTCACTTTCATAATTTTTTCTCACAAAAATTTAATGTATGCCTTCAGTGTCTTTAATCCATATGAAAGTATTTTAAATGAGTACTAAGTTTAGGTTGTCAAATCTCTACAGTTCATTGATGCTATTTGTAAGGACTTATAAAAAAAGAACATTTACAAACTATATAAGATTTAAGAATTCCATTCAGATTACTTTGAAATTAAGTCATTTAGGGCATTTTCCAGTCATGAGAGTCCTGATTAGAGATTTTTTATTTCTTACCCTTTAAAAAAATAGAAAAAAGGAATATATCGTTGTACAAAGTGCCGACTACAATTTTTGACTTGCAAAGAGAAAATGGATCATAAGACTCAACATCGAACATTTAAGAAACCTAAACAATTGGAAGGATTGCCTCCTGGAACAAAAGTAAGTTTTAAATAAAATACAAGCTTTTGCAATTGGATGTGAGCTCCTTGAGAACATGGAATTGTTTGATTTTTGTCTTTGTATCATGCATACTTCTATGGTTTTTATGAAATTAATATATCATGAAAGGTAGTATGGCATAGTGAGTTAAAAGCTCAGAAATTCAGGAAATCCTAGGTACACAGCCCACTATTGACACATATACTGGCTGTGTGACCCTACAAAGGGTTCTTTAATCTCTTAGTGCCACAGTAAATTCTCCAAGGCTCAGATGCAGAGAAGATACATACATTTCAGTATTGGTAGAGTTTTCTTACCAGAAATTTCTTACGTGAATGAAGTCACAGATTTATTCAAATCTACACAAGCATTAGGAGTGTTCTTGATGAAAGTATTGTAAGGGAATAGGCAAGCTTTCACAAATGACGTTACATAGTGGACTACAACTTTCTTATAATTTCTGGAAGATATAAAGAAACGTCTCATTGTTTGCTGATATATTCAGGAGAGCAAAACACCATTTTAAAGGCCTTTCTGCAACAAGGTTTCTTCCATGTTCTTATCAAAATTATACAAAATTCCTTAAAAAATGTAAAACCAAAGGTTACTTTGTTCAGACTCTATGATCCTTAATATAAAGATATGTGGTTTCTTTCCTCATCCTTTTTATGTTTCTGCTTCTAAACTAATATTAGTATTTATTCATGATTTTGAACACTAAGGTAAAATTGATATTGAAAGAGTATGGATTTGTATAGTACAAGTGAAAGGTCTATTTTCTGTTTTTCACTTATTGGATTTGATACTTTCAATGTGCTGGATATTCATTTGCTTTGATATTTTAAGAATGATTGTGTTAATGTTGATAACAATACTTAAAAATTTTGAAACACATCAGTAGCCTTTATGTTTCTAGGTCACTATCAGAGCTTCAGTTGGACCTCTTCAGGCAGGAGCATCGACTGCACCTTCTATTAGTGCAAGCACTTCTACCCTTCAGCTGTCTCCTCCAAGGACTAAAAATACAACCGCAAAAAGTACAGCTGCAAAAAACACCACTGCAAAAAGTACCACTGCAAAGAATACTACAAGAACTACTGCAACGAAATCCAAATCCAAATCAAAAACGTATCATGTGCAAAAGAAGCCAGGCCCTGGGGGCACAAAAAGAAATAAAGTCAATACAGCATTGCGGAATTTAAGGTAACATCTTTTATTAAGTCATCTCCAAAAATGTTTTGATCTTGCATATGAAGATTTAATTCTGTGTTTCTTTTTCAAATTCACCCTGTTTTGATAGACCTCTCTAGGACACTGCCTGACCGCTTTATTTGGCATGAAGAACAAGCAGATAATAAAAAGGTGCTCCTTTCACTGCTGTGCACTACTGGAATTGTTCTGTTTAATCTATAATTTCCATATTTTAGTACTAAACTTATCTTACCCTGCTTGATTCTCAACTGGTTAATCTTATTGCCTCCCTGCTTATTCATATAAGAAGCATTAACTGATATTGCAAGTCCAGGTGATATGGTCACTCATACTTTTCAATTTTATACCTGTTAGATTTTTGTAGTTTTACTGGATCCTTATTCCAAAGCATATCACTAAAACAGAAGTCTCTGGTCTCTGTATAAAAATGTTCATTTGAGTATTTTGGCTTAAAGAATTAAAATATTAATATGAGCCCCCTACTGTTTTAGTTTTAAAATGTTATTTTCATTTTGTTGTTGTTGTTGTTGTTTTATGTTCCCATAAGGTATCGTCGGGGAGTTCACAAGTGCATTGAGTGTTATTCGGAAATAAAAGATTTTGCAAACCATTTTCCTACATATGTCCACTGTAGTTTATGCAGATACAACACTAGCTGTAGTAAAGCCTATGTAAATCACATGATGAGGTAAGATGAGTTGATATTTGTAAATTGTTAGTTAACACTGAACTTGAGTAGGTTTATTTTCTGAAAACAATTATGTTTATTATTCCTTCTGTGGTAAAAGTCATGTTACCTGTTGATCGAGAAACTTATAAAAGCCATAGTGTCCCCCAATATAATCTTCAGTCTAGTAACCATTCAAATGAGAATCGACTGTTAAGAGCAGTCAGATTAGAGGAGGCTAGTATAGAGCCAAAATATTGTTATTTTTTGTTCTTCTTGGATTTGGTTGGAAGAAAATTGACTTAGGACTCATGGTAGTGACTGTAATGTGATAATGTTGACTTCTCTGTTTTGAATAAAGTCAAACATCTCCCATCATTTTTGAAGGCAAGTCAGTTACGCAAACAGTGCTACATTCACTTAAAATATTTTTGGAATTGCTTTTGGATCCAGGTTTGGAATTGCTTTTGGATCCTTTACTTCATTCTTCTCAGCGTTGTCAGTGGGCTATTTCATCCTTTGAAGGTAGATTTGGTTTTGGGGGAACATCTAGAATTAATTCAAGTCCATTGATACAGTCGAGTTGTCAGCTTTGGATAATACTGTTTTTGACAAAAAATGAATAACAATGCATTTTCCAGTGGCTCATGAGCTTGCCTTGATACCAGCTCCTCCCTTTTATTGTCATTACTTACTGGAATCCAAGATACTGTTTCACCCTCCTGACTGACAAGCATCTACCTGCAGATCTTCTGTCTGTCTGTTCTTTGCCGTCACCTTTAGGACTTCCAGCACATCGGTATTGTTGACCAGTCAAACAGCTCTGCCTTTGAAAATTATTTGACATCTACTTTTATTGACTTTTATCTAGATTCCACCTACCCTTCAGGTTTTTACCTTAGACCTTTGTCATGTTGAGTGGTGTCACATTCAAAAGAACTTAAACTCTGAACTTTTTCTTACCCAACCTCACACTACACTGTCTTCTTTTTTCTCCTTGTTCATCAGACATCTTTGAAGTTTTACTTGTAGTTCGACTACCTTGGACTGAGTTTTATCAGTAGTGTCACCCTACCATTTAAGAATCTATCTTTTGTCTTCTTGAATGTCATGCCCACTGTGTCCCTTTCTAATACTAGGGCAAAGGCAAAATCTGCTGTGTCTTTTCTCCATTCCTGTGTATGACTTGCTGAAAATTTCTAGAAAAAGTCACATATTTTATAATAGCCGTCTTACTGGCTTTATTCATTTGATTCAATTCATGCATCATGGTACAGTGGAAAGTGTACTAGATTTGGGGCCAGTGGTCCGAGGTTCCAATCCTGGCCCTGCCACTGCTACCTATAGGACCCTGAACAAGTCCTTCTCTGTCCTTCACGGTTTTCTCAGCTGTACAACTTACAGTGTTTGACTATCTAGTCTAACTAGATAACCTGTAAAGTCCTTTCCAGTTCTAAATCTGTGATCCTTAGCTGGGAGTCCTAGGGGAAAGGGGAGGGGGCTGGAATAAGCATTTATTTAGCACCTAATATGTTCTAAGCACTGTGTGAAACAGGTTTTTTTTTACAATAAATATTTCATTTGATCTTTATAATAGCCCTGCAAGGTAAGTGCTATTATTATCCCTGTTTTTCTGATGAGAAAACTGAGACACAGAGAGGTTAAATGACTTGCCTATGTTTACACAGCCCATAAGTGTCTCAAGGAAGGATTCTAACTCAGATCTTCCTGACTCCAAATCCTGCACTGCCCACTGAATCATGCAGCTGCCTCTCTGTTCCCAGGGGACTCATAATTGAGACACGAAAGATAGTATTTGCCCTCAAAAAGGTTACATTTTGGTTTGGACAAAACTAATGTCTGGAACAATTAAGTACCAAATCATGTAATTGTGATTATGAAGGTCACATGTTTCAAAAAAGGAATAGAACAGTTTGGCAGTTGGAATGTTTGGAAAAGATTTTGTGGAAGAGGTAATAGCTAGAGTGTACATATATTATCTCTTCGTTATCTCTTTTTTATCCTCACAATAATCCTCTGAGGGAGGTATAAGTATTATTATCCTCAATTTACAGATGAGGAAACAAAGGTTATCCAAAGTTACATATAGCCAGAAAGTGTCAGATCTAGGACAGCAAACTCAGGTCTCCTGATGCCAACAGTGCTCTTTCTACTAAAACACAAGGTAGGACATGAGCCAGACATGGAAGGATGAGTAAACATTAGATAAGTGAATGGAAATGTGGAGAATGGTCCAGATGGGAAGAACAACTTAAGCCAATTCGTGGCTCATTGGCATATTCATGAAATAGCTGTGGGACATTGAGGTGACATACTGACTAGGGCAGTAAGTATGCAGGATTAATCAGGACAAATTTGAATACATTTAATGCGTTATGTTATGAAGGTTATTAAAGGATAGGCAGGGGTTTACTTAACAGATTATTAAAAACGATCAGAAGAAAATCATCAGCCTACCAAAAGCCAGCACTAAGTTGTAAGGAAAACTCTTTGACATATTCCTCTCATTCTTCCTGTCAATAAAGGATTGTTTTGAGGCAATTGAACAATGTCCATTGTGTTTCATCTTTGTGGATACTATGTCATTCTAATGCATCTGTAATTGAAGCAGTTTTGTTCTTATTTAATTCTTCCAGGTTTATACATTACATACAGTTGGTGATTAACTAATCTTAGTTACTATTGTTGGCTCCTTGAACTTCCTGTCTTAAAGTGTGGACTACGTAGTATGGCGTGGAAAGAGTACTGGCCTTGGGAGTAAAGGGATTTAAGTTTTAGTTATGTTTCTTACCCAACCAGTTGTATGTGCTTGGAAACATTTGAAATCATTTAGGGAGGAAGAAAGGTGTGTGTGTGGGGGGATGGCCAGAAAGAAAAACTTTTAAGGAACTGTCCCCTCAAAAATTGTAAGGTTAACTAGATTTTACTAGAAGGGTTGGATACCAGCTGTAGTATCCAGCTGCTGCTTTGGAGGATGAGTAAATGAGGTTATATATTTATTTTACTTATTTTTCTCATGCAGTGTTGAGATGAGAAGAATACAACCATTTCTGTATCTCTACAATATTTCTTACATTTTAAGTAGGAGGTTAGGAACTTTTATTTTTAGATTCTGCTGACTGTGTAGCCTCAAGTTATATGAGTTTCAGATTTATACTTCTGGCCTTGGTCCTTCTTCTGACCTCCAGACTTGCTTGTCTTTTATATCACTGGATATTTTCCTACTTTATGTCCCCCGCACACCTCAAATTCAACTCTGTCTAAAATTGAGTTCAGTATTTCCCTCACCTTCTACTACTTAGTGTTTTCTTCATACATTAATGCCAATCTATCACTCATTCAGGCTTTTGAAACTTGGAATTGCATTTTGGTTTTTCCTTGTTCCTTAATCTTCATGTCAGTAAGGTCTTATTCTTCCTCAGCTATTTGCATTCATCTTTTCATTTCTTTTTCTGCTGCCAGTACATTAGTTGAATCCTCATTACTTTCTTCTTGTATTAGTGTAAAACTTTGCTAACTGACTTCCTTGATTTTGGTGTCTTTTAAGCAATTCTCCCTACTGCACACCAGGTAATCTTTAAGTATCATTCTGGTCCTATAGTTCCTATGTTTCAAAATTGTCAGTGATTCCGTATTGCCTTTTGCAGTATTTCCTAAATATCAAATGCCTGAATTGCTTTTCATCTCAGCCCCAGTCATCTTCTATCTCTCACCATCCTCACCTTTGCTTTTTGAATCCCTGATTTCCTTCAAGCATCTTCTGTGTAAAGCCTTTCCTGGTCCTTCCCAGCTGTCAGTGCTTTCTCCTCCAACTTTATTTGCTTTAGGTGAGTTTTGTACATACTTAAATATATGCACAGAATTAGATTTAGAAGTGGAAGTGCCCGTAAAGGCCCCTCATTTTGCAGATAAGGAAACTGAGGATCACAGAAGTTAAGACTTGTCCAAGGTAAGTCACACAACTAGTAAATGGCAGATCTGAGATTTAAACCCAGGTCTCCTCTCTCCAAATCTTGTACATTTTTCACTGCCACATTGCCTCCCATGATGCTTGCACCATTGAAATGTGATCTTCTTAAGGCAGGGGTTGTTTTCCTTTATTTTGCCTAGTAAGTGTTGATTGATTGCTTTTGTCTTTGTATCTCCAGTGCTTTGTGTAATACCTTATCTAGTAGGCACTTAAATGCATGACTGCTTGTTAGTGAAAAAGATCTCTCATCTTCATAGGTGAATCATCAGTCCATCAAGATCCTACTGTGTGTCAGGCACTGTGTTAGGCATTGGCATACAAAGACAGAAATGAAACAGTTCCTCTCCTCAAGGTGCTAACACGCTGTTGGAGGAGATAAGTACATAAAGTATATACAAAATAAAGACAGGTAAATATTTTCACTGGAGAGAACATTAGCAGGGTTCTTAATCAGAAATTTGCCCTCAAACAGAGTGTTGAAGGATGAAAGGGATCCTGAGAAGTGGAGGTGAGAACAGTCTGGGTATGGCAGACAGCCAGTGCAGTATTGTGAGGGTAGAGGTCTCTGAAACAGAGTATTCCTTTCTTTCAATGGGTTGGATGGGGGGAGCAGAGGGGGACAGTAAAAAATTTTTTTTAATACTGTTACCTGATAGTTGATGGCAGTGTATGACATGAAGCGTAGATTCAGCCCCTATGGCTTGCCCGCTTTTAAATATTTACTATCCAGTTTTCTCAGCATTCTTTAGTGAGTAGTGACTTTGTTCCAGTGTCTTTTGAGTGTGGATTAATTGAATACTAACCTTATGTTTATGTTTTTCATTTAACTGTTTTTTAAATTTTGAACACCAAAAAAAGTATTCCATATCTAAAACAAGACCAAAAAATGGATTTTAAGTGAAAGCCATGAATGTCCATGTCACACCACTTGTGTTTTTTTTTTAAATAAATTCTACTTTTCAAAACTTGTCTGTGCTTCCTTCTGAATGAATTTTGTTCTTTTGTGTACATTCTTAAAAATATTTCAGTGGCCCCATTTTTGGCATCAGTATTGCTAAGCCCCTTTCTTCTCCTCTCCTCCAACTGAGAGAAAATGGGGGGAAGGGGAATCTTGTAACAGATAAGCATTGCCAGGCAAAATACACACAGTGGGCACATCCAAAAATGTATGCCTCTACCCTTTGTCCATCACCTGTCAGGAGGGTGGGTATCAGGCTTCATTTCATGTCCTCTGGTGACATGGTTATTCATTGCTTGATTAGCATTCTAATTTACCAAAGTAGTTTTTCTTTACCATGTTGTTATCCTTACATAAACAGTTTTCATGGTTCTGCTCACTTCACCCTGTGCCAATTGTTACTCCTCAGGACTCTCTGAAATTGTCTCTTGTCATTACGTAGAGCACAATATTATGTTCACATACCACAATTTGTTCTGCCATTCTCCAGTCATTTAAGAGGCATTCTAAAGCATCACCCTTTTAGATTCTAGCTCCTTTCTTTGCCCTTTATTCCCTTTACATCTCTGTTTCAGATCAGGAAGTTTGTTTTGCTTGTGATTTCCCCTCAGAGATATTACCCTCTGTTAACCATACCCCCCCATCCTCTCATTTTTCTGTTGAGTTTGATATATTTCTATACCAGAGAGAGAGAAGTGTGTGTGTGTGTGTGTGTGTGTGTGTGTGTGTTTAGCAACTACGTTGGCATGTAGCTTTTTCGATTTGCTCAAATTTTAACTTTTCTCAGTTTCTTTTGGCTATTGTGTTTGTATTTCAAAATTCTTATTTAAATTTGATCTTTTCATCAGAAATGTTTAACAGTTCTTTGTTCCATGACAGTGTATTTTTTTCCCTCTGTAAGATTATGTTTAACTTCTCAGGGTAAGTTATTCTTGGTTGTAAGCCTACATCTTTCACTTTATGGAATATTTCATTCCAAGTTCACCTCTGTTTTTAGTAGAAGCTGCCAAATGTTCTGTGATCTTTCCTGTAGTTCTTTGGTACTTGAACTGCTTCCTTATGGATGGATTGCAGTATTTTTTTTTCTTTGATATGGGAGCTCTGAATTTTGAATATGACATTCCTGGGACTTTCATTTGAGGTTCACCTTTCTCAGGGGACCCCTTCACATTTGTTGCCTCAGGATACAGAACACTTCAAACTACAGATTTCTCATCACTGGTTGTGTTGGTACTTGATTTACTCAGTTCTTGCCCTTTTCATTGACTTTAGGTGTCTGTCTGACTTTTTGTACAGTTATAGAGTATGTAACCCTGAAACCAATTTAACTTGTCTATTTGAGTTGCCCTCCACTCCTTCCCACTTGTTGCAACTCACAAAAATGCAAGCTTCTGCCTGGATTGTGAGTTTTATTTGTACTTGGTATAGGAGTTACAAATGCATATACATTTCTCTTATAATAAATCCACTTTCAGTGTATATTTCATGGAATGATTCCTGGTTAACAAGGAGAAGTCACTTAACTGTAGTTTCTTCTTAGATTCCTGAGCATTATTTGGTTTGGTGCAGACTTCAGGGTTTTGAGGGATAGCCTGTCTCCTGTTCAAGTGACTATCTTGTTAAGAAGTCTCAAGCACCAAACTTTTATAGTCATTGTACTTTTTTCTAGTTATTCATTCTCTTCCCTGAAGAGAGGCCTAGGGAGGTGATATATAAGTATCAGAGGTGGATTTGAATTGAGGTCTCCTGACTTGAGCTATATATCATGCAAAAAATTTTGTGAGCCTTGTCTGGCTTTTGTATGAACTGCCACCTGAGCAACAGTAGGCAAGTCAATTAACCTCTCTAGATCTGTTTGTTCATGTATTTTTTAAAAATTAGACTAGATCAGGGGCTCTTAATCTTTTGTGTTACCTTTAGCAGGTGAAACCTATGAACCCCTTCTCAGAAGTATTTTTTTAAATAGTTGAAAAGCATGCCATTCAGTTAGTGAAAAAAAATGTAATTTTATTCCTGAAAACTGTCAACCCCTTTGGATATGTGGACCCCAGGCAAAGAACTCTTGCACTAGTGCAAGTATCTCAGTGATAATTTCCTACTCTAAATATGTGATTCTAGAACCTAGTACCTTTAAAAAAAATCACATAGCATAAGTGGACTTTAGAAAATAGCTATTGATCCAACCTTCCTTTATCCTTTTTTTTTTGTTTTTGCTAGGCAGTGGGGTTAAGTGACTTGCCCAGGGTTACACAGCTAGTAAGTGTTATGTGTCTGAGGCCGGATTTGAACTCAGCTCCTCCTGAATCCAGGGCCGGTGCTCTAATCACTGCACCACCTATCTGCCCCCCTTTATCCTTTTAATGTTGAGAAAATTGAGACCCAGTAGTGTTAAATATCTTGCCCCAGGGTACACAGGTGTAATTTTAGGTTTTTAAGCTTACATGTCCTAGCTTATAATCCAGTAATCAAGAAAATAGCTCCAAAGAATTATCTGAACAGTTGAACTATTATTGAAATAAACATATAGACTCTTCTTGTGACTGAGCATATAAATTATTTCAATATTCATTGTTGATTTAATACTTGATTTAATAGCATAATTATTCAATGATTGGGCTTTTTTTCATTTACATAAAGCTCTTAGGTAGAGAGCAAGGGAAGTGAAGGTTAACTGGAGAATCATGAGTTAAGGGAGATTTTTGACCAAGTGGCTGTAAGAAATGGAAACTCTACTAGGTACTAGGCCATTTCTTTTGAATTAGTGCGCTTAAGGAACTGTTTATTATGCGCTCTCTCTCTCTCTACATATATATGTATGTAAGGGTTAAAAACAAGCTGTTTGCTGCTTTGGGAGATGGGGATAATAGTCCTCTATCAACTACTACCCCTTGAACATCTCAAATGGGATATGCTGTGGGAATCACATATTCCAGATGTGCAAAATAAATACCATTATCCTTTCCCCCTAAGTTATCTTTTCTTAACTTATTACTAAGAATGGCACCCAGGCTTGCAATCTCACTGGCATCTTCAACTGTCCCTTCACTGTCATTCACCCCTCCTGTCCTAGGTTGAAATGGTAAGAAAAACTTAGAAATGTTAAGCAATCTTACCGTTTCTGTCTTTCTTATGTCTCTTGTATATGTCCCCTTCTTTATATTGACACTGCCACAACCCTAATTTAGGCCCTCATGACTTACCATCTAGACTATTACAGTAGCCTGATGATTGGTCTCCCTCAGGTTTCTCCTCACTTCAGTCTATCCTCCACTCAGCTGTCAAGGTAATTTTTCTAAAGCTTAGGTCTGATCTTGACTCACTCCCTTATCACCAACCCCAACTCATTGTGCTTCAGCGCTCCCTATCAATTACAGATTCAAGTAGAAACACCTGACATTTAAAGTTCTTTATAACCTGGCCACTGTCTACCTTAGCAGTCTTTTTATACATTATACATTTATACATTACTTGCCTCCACACACTCCAGGGACACTAGCCAACTTGCAGTTTCATAAATCATCATCTCCTGACCTTGTACTTTTGCACTGGCTGTCCCCCCCCCCCCCATGCCTACAATGCTTTCTCCCCCACACTTGCTTGTTTTCCTTGGCTTCCTTCAAGGCACAGTTCAACTTGTACCATCTGTAGGAGGCATTTTCTAGTGTCATCCTTTCCATCCCCAGCAGCTGCTAATTCTTTTTTCCTGTCAGAAGCTTTCCTTCGTGTGTGTGTGTGTGTGTGTGTGTGTGTGTGTGTGTGTGTGTGTGAAGCCTACAAAACCTGCCTTATAATCCAATAATCAAAAAAATCTCCAAGAAATTTGGATTATGTGCTCCTGAAGGCAGAAGCCATATCTTTGGTTCCTTAGCATTTAACCTAGTTCTTGCCACAGAGAAAGCACATGTTGACTGATTTGCTTAAATTGCCTTTATGCTTTTTATACGAATTTGCTGCTTGTTAAATGGTGGACCCCAATAATGGTAGGAAACAGAGTAATATGAATGCTGGATAGAAAGAGTAAATCCTTCCCTTTAAGTTTTATAGATGCCTTTGATGTCTACATTACATTTTTCCCATCTCCATTCCTTTATTTCCCAAGATTTCTCTTGTAAAAAAAATTTGTTTAAATATAAAAAGTTGAAAAAATTAATTCTAACAAGTCCTCAGTAAAATGAGGAGATACATTTTCTTACATCTCTCTGGGAATAAACTTGTTTGTTAAAATTATACCCAAAAAACTCTCATTTTTATTTTCTTTAATCAGTAAAATTATTAATCAAGTCAAGGTTGCTTTTAAGAAAATGAGACTTTTTTTCCTTCAGCATTTCTTTCCCTAAATCTTCAGGAGATTTTGCCCTCATCATGAATAGAATTATGATCCTTTTGCTTCTAAATTCAGAAAATTTCCTGCATTGCTCATTGGCTTTAACCAGGAAGAGATTAATTTAATGCTTTCACTTTGTCACAAATTATGCTCTTTTCCTGTTCCAAATATCCACATAAGTAAAACTATTGAATTTTTATTTTAAACACTTTATAAATAGGAAGTAAGAGATTCAGAGTTTCCTAAATCTAAAACCTCAGTTAGCCAACTTTTTTTAAAAAGGTAAACCATAGAAGTGACTGAAGCTACCTAGAAGATATAAAAAACTTTATTCTCCCTGCCTTTCCACATACAAACTCTTCATCAGGAACACATAACTGCTTCTATGAAAATTTTACAAAACAAGTATAAAAGTAACTTAAAATATTGAGGAATTTGAGCAATTCAGAATACTGTTTTAAACAAAATAAGTATTGTGGGAAATGCACTTTGGTGGATGTAACAATGCATGTATACTTTGTAAATGGTACTTTTTTATTCTTTGTGGGTTTTGTTCTGTTATTACTTTTTTAAATCCTTATTGCATTGTGCATTCAAATAATACTGTAACATATCTTTGCCTTTCGATCTGATGTTCCCAAATGTAACTGAACTGGGATCTAGAGAAATCCTGGAATTATCAGTGAATACTAGACAAATCCTGTTTCTCCATAAGGAGCTTGTATGCCTTGGTTTTAAGTGTAGGAAAAGTACTCTTGCCAGTGGCTAAAGAATGAGAATCAATCTGCCATATAAAAGGTGTTCTTTTAACTTTTTGGTTTTAAAGGGGAAGATGTTTATATTAACAGCAGTTTTAATTTTACTATTAAACTAAATTTTCATCTAAAAATTCTTAGGCTCTTAATTTCTTTTAGGAAAAAAAAGCTGCTTCCTAATACATTGTTCTTATTCAATTTTATATATATGAGAGAGAGAGAGAGTGTGTGTTGTGTGTGTGTGTGTGTGTGTGTGTGTGTGTGTGTGTGTGTGTTATCTAAGTGACTCTAAATGGCAGACCCAGTATTTTATTGAAGTAGTTCTCTTTTGGTAATTAGATGCTTCTATTCTCACCTCCATTTCTATATTCAAATCAGAAATTAATAGAAAACATCCCTTTGATATCATAACCAAATAACTTATAACAAATGTTTTTGTAAATATTTCCACTTGTGTTAGTTGATAAAATGTTCTTGGATTAACAATGGTAAGTAAATCTGAAAGAAATATATTATTTTCTGGAATTGGTAACAGTACTGATAACTGTGAGGGTAGCACTAATTTTAAGTGTAATTGAGGTCCTTAAAGGAATTTTCTGTCTTTTTAAAACTACATTTTTATTGATATCTTGTGTTTTACTTTGTCAAAATTTCTCCCAATATCTCCCTTCCCCTTTTCCTCCTAATGCCTCACATAGAAAATTATTATTTTAAAGAAAAAGAGGAAAAGAAATAGCAAAATTGAGCTGTACATCAAAAAAGCCTGGAAAATATATGCAGTGTTTCAAACTGGTGGACTTCACATCTCTGCAAAGAAGTGGGGTGGGAGTGACTTCCTATATTTATTTTTTGGGTCCACACTCATTCTTTGTAATTTTGCTTCATTCACTTTTCATTGTTTTGTAGTTGTTCTTTCCTATTTATTGTGTCCTAATGAACTTTAAGGACCATATTTACTCATTGATGTATTCTGGTGGTTTTATTCTTTTTCTTGTATTAGATTAATTTTGCTGTGTTAATGAATGTTTTCAAATCACTTGAATTATTTCAGAAATGGAGCAGTCGTTATTATTTTAAAATAGCTTTGTGGTTTTAACCATTTTAATGTATTTTTGAGAATGTGCCAGATACAAAGTTGCTGAATATTGAATTTGAAACCAAATAAACCAGAAAGCAGATAGATAAGTATATCAATACAAAAATTTAAGATTACTAAAAATGTCCTCAAAATATTAAGTAATTACTTAAAGCCGTCGACTTTTCTGTAAATATTCTGCATCTGTATTTTCTAAAAAATAAAATATTTCACTGGAAGCAAGCAGTGTGACTAGTATGACTGGCCTAGGTGTCAGGGAGACTTGATTCAAGACTTTTTTCTGACATATACTAATTATATGACTGGACAGATCATCTGACCTCTCATTGTCTCCAAGCAAATCTCTGCAGCTACAAATCCCTGGTTTCCATTTGTGTGGAGGAAGTTTTCTGTATTGCTGAAGCCACAAGTTTGTGCCAAAATATATACATATAAACATACATACATCAGAAAGGGAATACAAGGAAATCATTTTAAGCATCTCTATATTAAAATTTTCACTTCAATTTATAATCATTTAATTGTTGCCTTAAAAGGGGAATCTCAATTCTTTGCTTCAGCAGCTAGTTTAGTTTGACTGTGCAAAACTGTGATCTTAGGCAAGCTCAATACATTTCATGTGTAAAAAAAAATTCCTCATCTTATTTCATCCATGCCTAAAGTTACATGTGTGAGATTTTATTTTTGCTTAATTTTTTTAAATTAATGTTTTTTTGTTGCCTCCTTATCCCCCACCCCACCCAATTAAAGAAAAAGGAAAAAAAAATCCTTGTCACAAATATACACATTCAAGTAAAACAAATTTTTGCATTGGCCATGTCCAAAAATAAATATCTCTTTCTGTACTTTGAGTCTATCACTATTCTGTCAGGAAATGGGTAGCGTGCTTCATCATCAGTCCTCTGAAACCATGATTGGTCATTGGGTAGATCAGAATTAAGTCTTTCAAAGTTTGTCTTTATAATGTTTTTAATTATATAAATTGTTCTCCTGGTTTTGCTAATTTTCCTCAGTATTAGTTCATACAAGTTTTCCCATGTTTACCTGAAACTGGCCCTTTAGTCATTTCTTGTGACATGATAGTATTCCATCACATTCCCATATTGTAATTTATTAAACTGTTCCCCAATTCATGGGCACCTCTTTAGTTTTTAGTTCTTTGCTACCATAAAACAGCAATTTTTAAAAAAAAATATGAGTTCTTGTCTTTTTTTAACTTCTTTGTGTTAGAGGCCTACTAGTAATATTTTTGGGTGAAATGATACGAACAGCTTAATAACATTTGGGGCATAGTTTCAAATTGTTTTCTGAAATGGCTAGACCAGTTCGCAGCTCCACTAACAACACATAATTATGTGTTTTTCCATTACTGTTCCAACATTTGTCATTTTCTTATCTTGTCCATTTTTTTCAGTCTAATAGGAATGAAATAGAACTGCAGTGTTGTGTTTATTTGCATTTCCCTAATTATTGGGCATTTGGAGCATTTTTTCATAATGCTGTAGGGACTTTGGATTTCTTCCCTTAAAAATTATATGATCATATCCATTAACTGTTTATCAGTTGGCCAGTGGCTCTTGTTATAAATTTGCATCAGTTCTTTATATACTTTGGAAATAAAACCATTATCCAAGAAACTTTGCAAAGATTTTTTTCCTTGTTTCCCTTCTAATTTTAGCTGCATTGGTTTTGTTTGTGCAAAAAAAAAATTTATGTAATCAGAATTATCTAATTTGAATTGCTGTGATAAAATTATTCCTATTTGATCATGAAGTCTTCCCCATCTGTAGATCTGAAAGGTAATTTCTTCCTTGCACCTCTGATTTTTTTATGATGTCTACCTTTATATCTGAGTCGTGTCCATTTGGAGGTATAAAGTGTGAGATATTGGCCCCTACCTAATTTCTACCTGACTTCTTCAATAGCTGTGGTTCTTGAGCTGCTGTATTTGTTTTCTTCCATATTTTATATACCTATTCCATTCCACTGATCATCTTTTATATTGCTTTGGTTTTGATGATTTACTCTTTGTGGTATAGTTTGAGATGTGGCACTGCTAGACCATCTTCCTTCCCCACCTATTTCATTGTTTCCCTTGAGATTCTTGACCTCTACTTCTGTTATTTTTTTTTCTAGTTATAGCAAGTAATCCTTTGGTAGTTTGGGTATAGCATTGAATATGTAAATCAATTTAGGTAGCATTGTCATTTTTTGTTATATTGGCTCAGCCTACCCATGAGCAATTAATATTTCTCTGATTATTTAGTCCTGTCTTTGTTTCCATAAAGTATACTTTGTAGTTTTATTCATATTCTTAGAAGTGGTATTAATATAGTTCTTATATGTGTTTTAATAAAAGACTCCCAAGTATTGATACCTGCTATGGTTGTTTTTAAGTGGAATTTATCTTTCTTGCTGCTGGGCTTTGCTGGTCACATTACATTTTAGGCCTTTAAGCACACAGCAATAACTATTGTACACTTTCCATATACAATGTAGGACAAGTATTTCATGAATTGTTTTTGTAATGTTGAGGTACCAGGTAATCTACAAATATGCCATAATATTCCCAAGGTGATATCTCCCAGTTTAGAATTCTGACAGCAATGAAATGAGTATAAAATACAAAAACATCATTCAAACAACAATAATAGTAGTTTTACTATATCAACTTTTCATCAGAACTAGAAATCTTGTAATTTACTTAGCTTTCAGAGATGTTGGTGAATAAATGTTCATTATATAACACAACTTATAATCTTATTTTTAAATCCACTTTTTCCCTTAGCTTTCACAGCGCCCGTGCAAGTAAAAGGTTTTGCATTTTTAAGAAGCATTCAGAAGACTTGAGGTACAGATTTAATTTTATACAAATGATAACATTTGAGCAATTTAAATGTTAATACTAGCGTTTTGTCATTTTGCATTTAATACAGTCTTATACTAAAGGTTCAAGGCCTATCATGCCCTTACAGAATCAGGCAACCCTGTTCTTACTGAAGAAAAACATTCTACCAATTTTGGTTGTCAAAGGTCCTTCAAGATAGTTCTGTTAATTGACTTACACTTCAGTTTCTGAAATATTTTCTAAATAAGTCTTATACTATAAAAGCTTTCAGAATTCTACCTTTTATTTCAAAATCAGACTTTCATAAATAGTAGGCAAAATATTTATTCATGCAAAAATGACCTCTACGTGAGCATTTCAAATGTCAGTGATTAAGATTACTTCTCTAATGCCCACATCTAAAGAAAACAAGAATATGTGACCAGAGCTATTAATATTGAGTTCCCCTTTCCTCTTAATCTTCCTTTTCTTGTTCTTCCTTTAGCTACCTTTGTTGAAATAGTTGCTTAAATACATTACTATTTGAAACATTCATTTTAAGACAACCCTGAGACATAGGTACCAAGTTAACCAGTACATACAGTTCAGAAACTTTCAGTGGTGAAAAAGTGTAGCTTTGATAAGTTTAAGGGACTTCCCATCCATAACCTTTGATTTTAGCATTTATATATGTACATATATATATATGCATCTATCCATACCTATATACATACATATAAAATAGAGAAACTTTTTAACAAGATATTACATATCAAATGGTGGAGCCCTTGCAGCTAGGATAAAGTCTAAATGCAGAGACAATTTTGATTTTATGCTTAAAAAATAAAATTTCTATAAAAATAACAATGAATAAATTAGAAAAAAGTTTTAAATGATTGTTAATTTTTTAGGTACTACATTTATTTATTAGCAGTGGGCTTTAAAATAATAATGAATTTTTAAAATTACATTATTCCAAAAAACATTGAATCTTTAAGCTAATTATTCTTGATAGCATGGTCCAATACATTTAAAAAAAAACCTTTGGTCTGTATTCATGTGGGTATGATATGTGAGTTTTCCAATGGACTGGCCTAATTAAAAATAGGCCAATTTCTATATATGAGCTTTAATGTATATTTACTTACACTAGTTAGCTGGTTATTTTGACTTTATGTTAAATTAACATTAGGCAGTAACATAAATATTGAAATTGAAAAATTATTCCTCTCTTACCCCCTTACAACCAGTATTTATCTTTCATTGCATATATTTTTATCATGCAAAGGAATTTTCTTTGAAGTCATTGTAAATCCTGGGATTAGAATGAAGATGTGACTTCCCTTTATCACATGTGTATTGATTTCCCAGCTGTGCATTGTTTTAGATTTTTGTCACAAATGGCAAGATGTACATGATACTCTCTTTGATGAAAAGAAATTTACCAAGACATTTTAATTAGGGGAAAATATATGTATGTATCACATATTTAATTAAGTGTCCTAAGAGTATTTCAGGCAAAAAGGGCGGGGGAGGGGTGAAGGTTGCAGATATCATACCTGACTAGCAGTCAGGGAAAAAAGGTAGAATTTGATAGGGAATTTAAAAATTGGTAGGACTTAAGTGGGTAAAGGTGAGACAGACAGTCTAAGTGGAAGTAGTGACATGAAGAAAGATAATGAAAGTTGGAAAGTGTAGCTTGTATGCAGGGAATGCCTGGCTACATACAGGAGTGGAGAACCTTCAGTTTCGAGGCCATAGGTGGCCCTCTAGGTCCTTAGGAGTGGCCTTTTGACTGAGTCCAAGTTTTATACAACAAATCCTTTTATTAAGGGGATTTGTTCTTTGAAGTTTGGATTAGGTCAGAAGGCCGCACTTGACCTTAAGGCCACAGGTTCCCCACCAGTGGTATGCTGCTTATAGAAGGACTAGTGGGAAATAAGGTTGTGCTATATTGTGAAATTTTGAATGCAAGAAAATTGAATTTAGATGGTGGATAATAAGGACTTTAAAGTATTGTAAGATAATTAAGTAGACAGTGAAGTTCAGAATGGATTGGAGAGAGAGAGAGAACCTCCAAGTAGGAAGACTTGTTAAATTACCACGTGTAAGCTGAAATAAGATGGTGTTAGAAGGAATAAAAAGATAGTTTCAGGATGCACTTTGTGGGGAAAAATCAGTATGATTTAATGACTCTAGGAATTGGGAGGAAGTGGGGTAAATGTAAGGAAGATGCAGAATACAAAGTTATCAAATGACTATTTGAAGCTTAGCTAATATAGTGGTAAATTTAGTAGACATAGTGAAGTTGGGGGAGAGGCTGGATTGGTGGATGAAGTGACAGATTCCATTTGCATTTTTTATGTATCCACACTTAATAATAATAATAAATAATAACAACTCGTGTTTATATTAATATTTTCAAATAACTTCCTAAAAAAAGACCTGTGACATTATTGGTTATTTAAGAGTAGTATTAAACATATCAGTGGATTGAACTTCAAGTGTGTATCCGTTGAGACTCTGTGGTAATTGATTGGTGGCAAAGAAATGATTATGAGGAGTATGTGTCTTTACTTTCTAAGTCAGCCATCTTTTCTCTAATTTTATCCCCACGATAACACTGAAATACATTTGACAAATATTATATTCTTGTTTTGTGAATGGTCAATGGCACAGAAAAATTGTGACTTTCCCGAAGTTACATGATCTAGTCATTAGTAGATTAGGCTACAAGAACCTCCATTTCCACATGCCTAACTTTTACAAGAAATATGTATGGAAATATTTCAAGTAGTAGAAGGGCTTAGCGAAAGCATTCATTTGAACTTGTTTGCTTCACACACACTAATTTTTTTTTCCTTAACAATTATTTGTCATAGTAGAGTTTTCTAGAAAAATGTTAGAAATAGTCATTAGGATAGTGAACATTATTATTATAAGGAAAATAATCAATGAAATTTTGTATGAACTTAAAAGGTGAAACACTTCAATATATATTTGTTTTCTCTTCTAGGGGCATTACTGTAGTGTGCCTTAATTGTGACTTCCTAACTGATGTTTCTGGTGTAGATAATATGGCCACACATTTAAGTGAAAGTGACACTCACACATGCCAAGTTATTAAAGAAAATAGTAAGTATTTATGTATTGTATTACTTTTAATAAAACATTTTAGTTAACTACAACATTGGCCCAGTTGTCATTTCTTGCTCTTAAAGGTAAAACTTTTCTTCTTATTTCAGTGCCTGTTTCCGTCTCAAGTTCTGAACAACTTCCAGAGTAAGTGATTTTTTTTTTCCAGAGTACTTTATGTACCGGTGGCTGTTAGCACTGCTGGATTTTTCAAATGCCATTGTCAGAACCAAAAAATTATTGAAGAGTGTAGGTGTGTATGTGTTTGTATGTGTGCACTTGTTTTTTTGTTTGTTTAAGGTACTTGTTGTAAGTGGTTCCTGCTCTGTGTGGGGCTTATGACCTGGTATGAGACAAAATGAAATTTCCTAAATTCACAGGCCTAGGTGTTTTCATTCATTAACATTCCTTGACCAGTGGCCAACATTATTCAGCCCACAAATGGTATTAGATACTTATTTTGCCTGATCTTTCTGTCAGGTTTTTAACATCTATTTTTCTTCTTGTTGGCTTTATTCTGAAATAACTTTTGCTATTATAGTCCTTTCAGAGCTTGCTTAATTTATGTCTTTTCTTTTACAGTATCTAATATGTCGACATCAGTTTGTTTTACATTAAGTAATATAGGTGTTTGTCTTTTTGATCTGTCCTGTCTTGTTCTTAATTGATTTCTTATTTGTAAGTCTGAGTTTGAGATCAGTTAACTCTCCTTTTTTTCCATTCTTTGTCTGTTATTTTGCTATTTTTCTTATTTTTCAGATGCAGAAGCAGCCCAGAGATTTCAAAAAATGTCCAGGGTATATCTGGACAGTGTCCCCCTCCGATGGACACAACTGGTGCCTGTTCTCCCTTACCAAGGATCGTGAATAGTCTGACTGTGGAACCTGCTCCAGGTTGTCGCCTCAAGCAATCAGATCTTGGGGAGAGTGCCTTCCTACATGGCTGGCCTCCCGTAAGTCTGATGCTGATGTGGCCTAGAAGGCCACAAGGCACACCAAGTTGAGCATAGTTCCCACTGGGGGCTGTGGCTCTTCTTTTTAATCTTTGGTCCGGTTCTAGCCAGTAAGCCCATCAGCCCATTGCTTCAGCATCTTAGTCCTGATGTAGTTTGAAGTTTGAAGCTTATTCATTTTGGCTGCAGTCTTTTAAATTACATTCTTTCATTTATTTTCCAAATGGAAAGCTCAGACTTCCAAAACTTAGTTCAAGTTCAGGGTGTAGACAAGCTGCAGTTTTCTTGCCCATGACCATCATGTCACAGCAGTTGCATTCCGGACCAGCACTATTTTTACTCTCATTTATAATTTGCTATTCATTGTCACTCCTACAATTTTTTTTAGCAGCACTAATTTTTAAACCTTCCATTCATTGATTAGGTGAAATTTATGTTGTTTTCCTCCATGTTTGTTTGTGTTCATATTTCTTTGTTTTTCTCTCATAGCTTTTTGCTTCATTTTATAGAATTTCTTATATTTAAAATTGTCACCAAGTTTCATACAGCTGCTTGTTTCACAACTCTTAAATCTCAGTATTGTCCAAACTGTTATGTGAGGCCGTAAAGCATTTTGAAAAATTCTACGCATCTCATATCACCTAGATAAATAATGCTAATCATGACTAATGATAATTTAACAGTGGTCAGAATGAAGACCCTGGGTACTTATAAAGAATGATTAACTTTAAAAACTTGTTAACAAATGAAACCACTATTTAAAACTAGTTGGAATAATTTTTTTTAATTAAACTTAGAAACTACTTAGAATAAAAATTTTAAATTAAATTTCTAAACATAAAACTTGCTTTCTAAAGAAAATGTTTTTCCTTAAAAAAGAAAAAACCTTCCTGAATTCCAGGTGTGTGATGTCTACTTAGCCAATAACTTAAATTCTTTAGGAAATGCTGTCAGATTCAAAGGTTACATAAGATTATATATACTTAATGGACTCTGATATTATATATCTCCATTATCCCCAGTTATTGTATGTTTTGGGTTTTGGTGCAGGGACAAGGTTGAAAGTTAGTTTAGTGTGTTTACTTTTGCTAATATTAAATCCAGACATAATAAGTAGATATTTACTGATTTTCTTTTACTTAGGAACAGTATGTTTAAGTGTTAAAAATAGTGTTTACTATGTAAGCATTTTTTAAAAATCTAAAAAACACAAAACCGTGTAGTTTATGACAGTTAATATATATCAGAGGTCTTAAAACCAGCTCTCCTTACTCTGCCACACTACCCTAAAATTTTTAAGATGTAATTTAAGTATGAATTTATGATGAATAATATTAACTATATATTCTGTGATTATATATCCCAATTAAAACTCTTGTATGGCCCTTCTAAATCTGAACCATCATCATCATTATTATTAAGTGCTTTATTAACTTTGAAAGTGGGACCAGAAATGGGCCTGGAAGCCTCTGTCATGCAACTCATAAAGTTACCTAGTACAAGTCTTTCATTTAATATCTCAATTTCTTGACTAATAAAATCACAACACTTTATAATTATGAAGTGTTAAATGTTTTTTTTTCTCATTTGATTGTCACAACTCTTCAAGGTAGATAGTACTAGTATTCTCACCGTTTTATAGATGAGAAAACTGAGATTACCACAAGCAATAAATCTTAGCCATGACTTGAAACCAGATCTTACTTTACCAGTTCAATATTCTTTCTACAACACCTAGCTTCTTTATGCCCTATCTCTAAGTGAGGGTAATAAAAACACTTGGTAACTGTATAATTTGATGAAGTATTTAAAAAGAATAAAGTTAAGTTTTTAATACACAACTTTTGAAAAACAACTTTGTGGTCCATTTGTTTTGTAATATTCCAACTGGTTAGTATATAGATTATTGATTTTTTTAAAAAAGATAATATAATATCTAATTACTTCCCTAGAAATATAAGCTAAGATGTTGAGTTAAAGTAAAACTCTTTGTTATGCATTAGGTTTGGCTATTTATAATTTTATTAGACTCACACCTATGGCCAAAATGGAATAGACAACCTAAGTGGTTCACTGGATAGAGCATTTGGACCTAGAGTTCAAATTTAGCCTTTAACACTTAATAGCTGTATGACACTGGGCAGTCACTTAAACTCAATCCAACTCAGTAACGTATGCATTGTTTAGATACCAGTTATAATTAGCTTAAAGTAGATAAGGCTTGGCATAGAAAAGTTGTAGAAGTACATTTTTATACAATTATAGTAAAAAAAAAAAGGATTTTTTTAAAGTGCAAAGTAAATTGTTTCTATGAAAGGAGCTACGTTTCATTGTAATCAAAGGTACTTACTAAGCTTTTACTATATAATCAAAGATAACACAAATTTTGGTTCCTAAGACTGTTTAAAAATATATTTCCTTAACCATACCAATTATTATTTTAAATAATACAAAATATTTAAAACCCTGTTTGGTCATAATATTTTATTTTAAATGATAAGGCGATAGTTTCTGCTTGAGATGTTACTTTGTGTTTTACTGATAAAACAATTACATGGTTTACAAATTCCTGACTTTCCAAAATTGATTAAGAACTATTTTTCTATTCAGTGTTGGCATTTGTTTTATTCTAGTTAATGTTTTCTCACAGTTAATTGTAAGTTGTCATAATGCAATATATACTGATACTTTAAAAGAAAAATTGTTTACATATTTTAAAATAATTAAAATAAATGCAAATGGTTTATGTAGCACTAACAAAGTCATTATTAATATCCAGTAAAAATAACCATTAATAAAAGTAATTTTTGAACTGTATCCATAGACACCACATAATCGTTATTGAAGAAGTCTTTCTTTGTCAACATCACTTTTCATTGACTAGTCAGTTATTATTTAAGTTAGGATAGATAGTATTTCAGTTTCAGATGAATAGTATTTCAAATATTATGGTTTTCCCTATAAAATTGAAGTTAATATAATTATGTCTTATTTTTAAAATATTGTTCCATATATGCATAGTCATTAAGCTTCATGAGGTTATGAATCACTTAATTCTTGATTAATTACATTTCATATCAGATATGCTAAACATAGCTTCCAACTTAAACAGGTTGAAATTAAACTTTATGCAGTATCGTCTGAGATTTCTAAAACAGGTCTTTTGAAAAAGTTAAATTTTGTGTTGAAACTGATGACTTATAATATTTCAGAGGAAACAGACTTCCCACCATCTCTACATAAGCATTTTCTTATATAATAAACACAGGAAATCAATGATGGTAATAGAATAGGAGTTAGTTCTCCTATGATTTTATGGCATTTGGAATAGCCTATTTATAATAATCTGACCTAGCATTATTTTGGATGGTTCAAAGAACAGATTGCATCTAAAGTTTTTACTAGCAATTATATTTTAACCTTTTAGCTCATTAAAGTATTTATTTATCTCTTTTAAAAAAACTTGCTTTTAAACCTAAGTGAAAATAATTTTTTAAAAGTCTAGCAACAGAAATTTTAAATGTTAACAGCTCCTTCAGGAAACAGTTTGAGTTATCATTTGTATAGCATTTGACTGTTATGAAATAACAGATTTATTATCTAGCATGCTTACTGACTACTTAAAACAAAGTTTCTAAGTGCTTATATGACTAGAAATTCCTGGGTAAAGTTTCTTGTCATTTGGAAAAAATTAAAGGAGCATGTTTTATATATAAATCTGCATATGATCAAGTCTTTATATTCTATTTCTACTTTAAAATATTTACTGAAAATATATACAAAATTTGTGCATGAATCTGTATATTTACATTATAATTTTCTTTTAAACATGAAAAAATAGGAATTAGGTATTTTATTGCTTAAAAGACAAGTAAAATCTCGAATACCTGTTTTACTTCCATTAGGTTAAAGAATGAAATAATCAGTATGGAAAAAGAAGCTAAACCTGAGGTAATATTTTATTTTTCACCTTAGAGGTTATTAAAAATATACTTAGTATTTTTAATGTAAAAATGTTTTCATTTTAGTAGTAACATTTACCATAAAAATGGTAACATTTTTTCTATTAATAGAACTTGGTTTTACTTTAAAATAAGAAAGTAAGGTTTTCAGTTTACATGTCAATGAGGTTTAACAATGTATAATTTTTACAAAGTCTTTATGTATTTCACATTGCCACTATTTAGTCGACTGAGTAAATAGTGGTGGTAAATTTTATATTCTTGAAAATCTATAGAACAAGAAGAAGCCCCTTTGAATGAATTTATTTTCTGCCCAATCTTAACTTGCCAGGTGCCTTCACATTTTAACTATTTTAAAATAAATCTTTCTTTAAAAATAGAATCTTATCTTGAGAGGCAGCATGGTATAGAGGACTATATGTAGGACTTGGAGTCAGGGATACCTGGGTTCAGATCCTGTTACTAGCTGTGTGACCCTGGGCAAGTCACTTAACCTCTCCAAGCCTCAGTTTCCTCATCTGTAAAATGGGGATAATTCTAACACCTACCTATTTATATAGCTTAAATACAAATTGTTTTGTAAGTGACTTGAAGAGGCACTATATAAATGCAAACTATTATCATCTTTCTAAACAGCAACTGAATAATAACTTAAAACTTTTCATCTTAACCAGAGTACTCATTATGAACAACTGTCTTGCACATGTAGCTGTAGCTCTAACTGCAGGTGCAGGTGGCATAGCCTTATGGGGTAGAAGGAACCTTGATTACTACTCTGCTGTGGAACTGGCCTTTTTGAATAGTACCTCATAATGACTTGGTTTTAAATCATTTGCTTCTTATAAAAGTACCATGAAGAATGTGTAGATCAGTGTAAGAAAGCTGCTTTTTTGCCAATAATTGGATCAGAGGCTAAAGTAGATTTCTTTTAAGTTCTTCACTTCAGAAAAATCATCACTATCTTCATTATTAAGATCAGTGTCCTTTGACTTGTCTAGGAGCATCTAAAACATCTATTATTTCTATATTACTAACACTCGTGACCCACAGGTATATTGTCAGCTTTTGCCTGTGCTTTTTTCCCCCATTTGTTGAGGTGTAAATCAGGAGTGTTCCATAGTATTTCAAAAATTCAATGTTGGGGATAGTGGCTTGTTCAGACTTATAAATCAGAAGACAATAAAACTTCTGCAAATAGTACATATTAGTCTGCAGTTTTCTCCATAGCCAAAATTCCCAGGATCTGTACCATCTTTAATATCATAACAGGATTGGACATTTGGTGTGATGTCTGCATGATGGATCAGTTTTCTTGTGAAATCTCTTCTGAAGTTAGATTTCCTATTCTGTAACACATAATAGTTTATCATTTGGATCATTGAGTAGTTAACATTAGCAGGTAGAAGATGGTAAAATATTCCCAGACAATAACCCTGTAGCCTCAGGACAGATTATAATTGTCTTAAAATAAGGAAGCCTTTGCTACACTCCAGTAAGGTAATGATTCTTAAATGAACCTTTACTGAAGGTTTATTGTTTTTTTAAAGGATGCTACAACCAGTCAAGATGTTTCTTTGTCTATATATTAGCGCTAGAATAATGAAACTTTCTGATTACTAAAAGTATTATTTATTTGACAGCCTGCAGCATTCACATATATAAGAACAGTTACTGTCCTTCATAGTCTTAAGACCTTGAGGCAATTAAATTACTAGTACTTGCCAGGGTGGATAAACCCTGGCACAGTTAGATGGATTTGTGATCTCACTGATTTAGATTTAGTTTCCTCCAGTGATGCAGATTATAATCCTTCTATGCCTATCTATCCTGCACCATTCTAGTTCATGTACTCCTAAAAATTTGCAGAGACAAAAATGAAGTTTTTACTTTAGTGTTATAAAGCTGGCCATGGGGCTACATTGTTCTCAAAAAATAATTTTCTAGAAAAAGCTACATTCTCTTGAGATTTGTCAATGTTGACTGTTTTTCACCAGCTAAATCAAAATTTTAAATCCTGTTGGTATTTAGAACACGAAAGCCACAAATTCATGTTACTTAGTCAACAGAGAAACATTTTGCCTTTTTAAATTAATAGTTGACCAAATATAGTGGCATTAATTTTGTCACTGAATCACTACTAAATGTAGTTTGGGTATTCAAAGTTAGTGGTTTCCATGGTACTACATGACTCAACAGCTCAAGTTGATTCTTAGTATTGATGACATACCACATAGGTTTAAAAAAAATGTGCTGCTGCAACATTTTCCTGTGCTTGCCATTTTCAGAAAATCTCTATTTTTTCTTTCTTAAATTTAGCATAACTTTTTTATGCTTCTTCCTTTGCCACTTTGCCTTTGCAAAGAGGTTAGGATCTAGATTGTAGAATGAATGGCTTCTACAATTCAGTTAGATCTTAGAATAGATTTACTTATTCATGTACTACATTTTATGACTTAGTTTGTCAATATAGCAAGCCATCTGGGGAAGCGTTCAAGGAATTGTTAAATTGACATACATTAATTCATTAGGGCATTCCAGTACTTTACAGGAACTACTGAGTCCAAAGGGGCCTTTTCTTTTTTCCCCAGCTCCTCTTAGCATGCAGAGTATTGCTGGAAAAAGATAAAAAAAAAACCAGTTGTCTATACTGTTTGAAGGTATACAGTCTCATCTGTCAGCATTTTTAAACATTTTTTAACATTTTGCCAGCATCCCTTTTAATGACTTTTAGTATATGTTCTGCCATCACTGCTTGTTCCAGACATTTTCTGCTTCCCTCAAGTCTCCAATTCCTTCCCTGCTCTCCTCACTCTGAATTTATATTTATTCAGCTGTTGCTTTACTTAGAATATTGAGGCCTTCAGTTGTAACTGTGACCCCCTTTTAACTTCTTTGTTTCAGGAGGTGGGTAGCCTGCTTCATCTGTGCGCTTGTGATTGGTTATTGAATTGAACAGAGTTTTTGAATCTTTTAAAATTGCCTTTAGGGAGATGTTATTGTATACATTGTTCTCCTTAATACAAGTCTTCTAAGGTTTCTCTAAAACCATTTCTTTTGCTGTTTTTAAAATATTGAATCTTAAAAGCTTTCTGAGAAATTATTTTTCTAGTAGGATATCAAGTTCCTCCGGAGAAAAAAATTGAATATATTTGCCACCCTGACACTAAATTTATTTTTTAAGTCTGATTCCTTTTTTTTTATACCATAGTCATTTTCTCAAGTATTCCTCACCACCCATTAGCCCCCAATTATAACCATTGTAATTAATTACATTTTTAATTTCATGTAAATTAATTACACAAATGAGGAAAGCACCTGACATGACATTGGTTGCCACATTCTACACCTCACTTAAAATCAAAGATAGGATACAGGATGTAGAAGGTATAAAGAATTGTTCAGCTATGAGTTAGATTAGATGGCTGGCCAATCTCTCTTCTGAGCTTCAGTCCCATATTACCAGTTGCCTATTGGACATTTTAAGCTGGATCACGGCCTGGCAGCATCACAAACCCAGCATGTCCAAAACTGAATTCTTGTCTTTCTTATCAAACCCTGCCTTCTTCTACAGTTTCCTATTTCTGTCAACAAGATCAACATTCTTCTGGTGTCCCAAGTATGTGAAATTGGTGTTATTCTAGAATCCTTATTCCACCTCACCACCACTTACCCAATCGGTTTCTTTATTTCTATCTTTATAAGATCTCTCACATTTGATACTTTCTCTTCACTAAGATATCTATCCTCTTATTTCATGTATTCATTAATTCTTGCCTAGATTATTGCATCAACCTCCTAATTGGGCTTCCTGCTTCAATTCTATCCCCAATTCTAGTCTTAACTTCTACAGTGCTTGTCAAAGTGATTTTCCTTAAGCATATATCTGATCATTTCATTCTTCATGTGAATTGATTCCAGTCTTTCCTCTAGTCTTAAATGCAAACCCCCTATATTTAGCTCTCAAAGTCCTTCACAACCTGGCCCAAACCTGTATTTCAAGCCTGACTGGACATTATCCCCCATAATTGCCATTGCCTTTGTTCCTCACATACAACATTCCATTCCTTTGTAGTGCCCCATGCCTGTAATGTACTTCTCTTCTGACCTCTGTCTTATACAATTCCTCTCTTCCTTCAAGATGAAGCTGAAGTGCCATTTTCTACATGTAATCTTTTCCTGATCCTTCTAACTGCTTTTGGAAGGATCACAAAATAACTTGTATATAACTTTTTATTTCTATGTATCTTTTTTCCATATTTCTTCTGTATACATGTGTTTATGTACTTAGGAATTATTTCTCTTTGTATCACTCGTGTACAAGTAGGCCCTTAATAAATGTGTCTTCATTGGTTGATTTTGCAGCCCCAGCCAATACAGGTTTTTCCTAGATACTAAGCTTTCTTCTTCCTCATCCTCTGTAATAGATTTTACATAAACTAATATCTTTATGCTGGCCTTTTTGCAACTGGGTAACATGGACACTGCAGATAACCAAGTATCCCAAAAAATTATATTACCCCAGCCTTTTCATTTGCTTCCTGAAGTTGAGCCTGTGAGCCATCCTTCTATTTAACTGCAACTTTATTTTGTCTTCTGTAGTTTCTTTTGATTCAAATTTTCTAATAGTATGTCCAGTCATTCACCAAAGGTTCTACATGTAGAGCACAGTCAGCTAAATGAATATTCGCAGGTTGCCTTAAAACTGTGATAACACCTTCCTTGCCCCATTTTTTTCACTCTGTCATAGTCATTATTGAAACTAAGTGGCATTTCGTCTTTTTCATTATTTTGTGGATTGCTGTGATCAAAGATTCAGCACTCACTGGCCAACCTACTGATGATGAGTTAATCTGTACTTAAGCTAAGTTAGTCATTAGAGAGCAGTTTCTTTCTAGAGTTCTGTTTGAAACCTAGCACAATCATTGATGGTTGGCATTATCCCTATTCCTAAGACCCATGCTCCAAATATGGAAAAGGGGAGGAAAAATTTGATGCCTTACCTTTGATTGTCCATGAAACTTCTCTTCTAGCTCTTTCAGGGCTTTTACTACCCAGTTCCATTATTGAACCCAGAATCTCATATCAGTTTGATCTTCTCCTAAAAAGCCCCTCTTTTCCATTATACCACAGTAGATTATATTCTTAACCAGAACTTCACAAAACAATTAGACATTCTGTGCTGAATGCAGCAATCAGCCTTTATTTGATACATTATAACTCTCAGAAGGGAAGACTTCTGTGGCTTACAGAGTAGCCTCAGCATGGAAACATTTAGTGGGAGAGAGGGACAATAAAAACCAAAAAGACTTATCTCCAAAGCAGGATGGGGAATGATAGGAAAGAAATGCAACCAGAGATGTTTTCCAGAACCTCAGGTATGATCATCTTTCTATGACGAGGAAATCTTGGATACTCGTGTGAGAAGTTGCCCTCTGGAGACAGCTCATCACATTGTTATATCGAGTTCTTGCTACATCTTCTGAGGTCAATGAATTGGGACACCTGGGTCCCTCAGCCTTGCCATACATCAGGGCATGATCAATCAGCAAACATGTAGTAAGCAACTGGTGTGTACTAGGCACTATGCAGGGAGTTGATGGGTTTATAGGGATAGTCATGTTCTTGCTCAGTTGGCTAGGAAATAGGAAATTTCTGACATAGAAGAGTCCAGGTACAGAAAATCATTTCTTAAAGGAGAGGTTGGAACAGTGGGGGATGAAAGGCAGGAGAAAAGGAGACTTATCTAGAGGAGTAACTTTTAGTAACCTTAGTAATTTCTGTGCTAAAATAGACAAGGTCCCCCCAAACCACTTTCTTATTCATCACCCTGATTTCTACTTCATAACTTTTTTTTTTTTTGCTTTATTAGGCTGTAAGCTCCATAAAGGCAGTTATCTTAATAAACATCTTTTGAGCATAATAGATGCTTGTTTAATTGAATTAAATCTATTTCTTCTGCTATCTCTAGTAACTTCTTACAGATTTTCACCTCTCACATAAAAAGGTTGGAATTGTACAAACATTGCCATACACTAGTGTTCTTTTACTTCTATTTGGTGAGCTTTGTTGATTTCCCAATCCCAATATTTTTGTGTGATCTTTAGGTCTTTTTTTCCCCCTAACAATTTTTATTGTTATTACTTGCTGAGAATTGCTTTTTTGTTGCCAAAGTCTGTTTTATGTGGGAGAGGGTTCCTATTTCAGATGTATTTGAGGGCTCTTAAAAGACTTGTCTCAGGGTAATAGAGGGGTTTGGTTTATTAAAGATTATTTTTATGTTCTTTTTCACAGAGATGACATTGATTTATTCCAAGATTGTGTGTATATACACTGGAGGGAATTAAATTTAGTAAACATTTAGCACTTAACATATAAGATCTATGTAAGATCTATGCTGTAAACTGGAGATATAAAGGCAAAAGTGAAACTTGTCTTGCTCTTTTCCAGGGGAGGGGGCACACCATGTACACACGTGGGTAAAATACAAGGTAATTTGAGGAGCAAGAGAGACCATTAACTGAGTGGCTTGTGAATGTTGAATTTTGAATTATTTCTGAAATGTTTTGTTTAACTTTTGATATATCTTTCTTGAGTAATTCACCAAGTATTCATATCCAGTTTTCATTATGTTAGTCTATAGTTTGGTTAATTGTCATTTCAGTCCATGTTTCTTGGATAGTTTGAGAAAGAGCAGGCAGTGAATGAGGTAACTTGAATATGTATTTGCACCCTGCCTTTTACCAGAACCTTTTTGATCCCTAGAAGTTATGATAGCCATTTGTTTGACCACATTAAAAATTCATACTTTTAATTCTGTAGAACTTTCCAGTGCCTGATATATAACTCTCTATTGTCAGTCAACTTCTTAAGTGGAAATTTGGTGTTAAAAATTTTCCCTAAGTTTTTAGTGTCTTAAGCTGCACACTAAGTTCCTGGTATCTGGTTTGGCATAATAAAAATAGATTGTATTCTGAGTTACATTATTAATTACTAGTTTAGTCATGAACATAAGGAAAAATATCATTAATCATTACAGAAAAATTCAAGACCTAATATGTCTGAAGGAAAAACAGAAACATCAACTTCTGAAAGGTAAATATAAGGAACAGCTGCATCTCTTGAAATTCAAGTACATAAAATAACACTTGGGCTGTGTTATTTCACAGGTAATTGGCCAGGGAATATTTACAAATTATTTGTGTACTGATGCTTTTTATTGTAGAATATAATTTTAAAATAATGTTTACTCGACAAGAAATGAAATAAAATCTTGACCTTCAAATTGTTTTGTTTTGCACATTTATTATACATTTTATAATTAAGTTTCAAAATTAGAAAGACAAAGACTGCTAATGCATTCTGCCAAATCATTTTAAAATCTTTTTTTTCTTCTTAATAGTTAACCTCAGTATTTTTTAGTTTCCCCAGATGAAGGAAAAGATCAAGTTTAACACTGTTTGATGCACATCATTGAAACAGTATTGCATTTTGGATATTTTCTAGAAATCAATCCTTTGTTTTTAAAGCCATAGGTATATATTTGAAATTTAATAATAATCTTCAATACTCTAATATTCAATAAATACAGACATCTGTTATATATATATATATATATATACATATATATATATTTATATATATATATACATATATATATATATATATATTATATATATATATATATATATATATATATACACACACACACAAATGGAAAATAGAAGAGGGCATAAATCATCAAATATGTGAAATATTTCCGAAACCCTGTTGTCAAATTAGAATCATAACATTCCTAATAGAACTCATTACTAAACAAAGATGAATCTTTTTTTACCTTTTTAAAAGAAAGTGTTTCTATTTCTCCTTTACTTTTATACTATATGTTATAGTAGGTTCCTTGAACATTATTTTTTTTTTTTTAAGAAATGAATTCTGTAATAATACACTTCACATTTTTCAAATAAACTTCACTGGTAAAGTGACCTTTCTCTGCTGCTAATTGTTAATATAGACAAAATTTTTTATTTCTACTTTTAAATTCATGTTAATTAAACCTTTTTAAGACATTTGACACTAGGAGGGAAATAAAGCAAGGTGTCCAAATTTAGACAAAATGATCACTGTTAAAGGTTAAATCCCATTATTATTAACTTCAAGGGACAATTTATTATTTTTCTTTGGAAATATTCTTTGAAATAGTCCCTTAACAGGGACCTGAAAAACATTTTTCTTCTTAGACAGATTTTTGCCATACTGGTAGTTGTTATAATGGGATCTTACATACATTCCTATTAGAGTGAAAAATTAAGTTCTCAGTATACTGACATAGAAATTGTAATAGACAGGATGAATGTCCAGTGTAGCATGGTACTGGTCTTGAATATGGACATTTACTCAGATATGAGCAATGCCTCTAAATTTTGCTGTTTCTTTGGAAGGGAAGAGAAAACCCATGGAAGGGTACAGAGAAGTAACACTGGACATAGGCCTTACTAGGCTTTTATTTATAACCTAGTTGGAATAAAGCAGTGCAGAATATGGCCCATGTTTAGACAAAGGGGGCATTTAAGTTAGGAAATACAAGGCAAAAGTTTATTTCCTCTCATTTTTGGATATAGTAGCAAATGGCATTAATAGCATTGCTAGCAATATTTTTTTGTAGAACATAAAAGTTTTACTCTAATTGAAAAGCCACTCACAGAGTCAAGGCTTTAAGCAGAACTGTCTTAAAGCTATAACCAGCAGAGAGTTGATGTACTGGTTTATTTATTCAACAAGTCTAAGAATGGAATGTTTTACTCCTTGTTATAAACAGTATAGATTGCAGAAGGTTCCCAGATAACTGTAAGCTGTAAGGGGTTTTAAACAAACCAATTTCCTCATTTTTCAAATGAGGAAACTGAGGCAACAGGGCTTAAGCAACTTGTCCAAGGTCACAGGACTAGTTCATAACACAGAAGAACCAGGCTTAGAGCATGTGTTCCCAGTCTCCTGGCCCAATGCTCTTCCACCTCATTTAAAGTGAGATTACTTATATTTTCTATTTATGTACCTTTATCACTGGTTCATCTGATTTTATTGCCTTAAACATTGTTCTCATTCTAAGCTATAAACTTGATGTGTGTCAAATATCTTAATTTTATTTATGTAACTTAGGATATATTTTGATGCAAGCGTTCCTTGATCCTTCTAATTAGTACATTTTTCTCTTTTTAGCATTTTTCCCCAATAAACTTTGCTGGAGAGAAAAATAATAAATGGCTTTGTTTTACAGCAAACAAGAAAATGCTTCTTCAGAGGAAGCCAAAAAAGAATGTGATGTAAATCCATGTAAAGGCTCATCAGCAATAAAGAATGAAGAAAGTACAACAATTTTAAATATGAAAAATGACCCCAACCTAGCAGCCCAGAATAGGGGCTCAAGGAATTTCTTCAGTTCTGTTTCAGATAATAGTGATGTTGAAGAGGTGATGGAAGAACAACAAAAAGACACTGATAGCAAAACTGAATTGAAAACTGAATTGAAGATGTGCCAAAGTTCAGAGAATGTAATTTTAAATGCTCAAACTAACAGCTCCAGTGAAGCTAAGCCTTCTTCACGGAATACTAAAAATTTGAAATTAACATCAAATGATGTTAGCTTTGAGCAGTTTTTGAGAAAAAGAGATGAACCTGAGGCTGTTAGTTCTGATGTTAGTGAGCAAGGCAGTATTCATTTGGAACCTTTGACACCATCTGAGGTGCTTGAGCACGAAGCCACCGAGATTCTTCAGAAAGGTAGCATGGAACCTCCAGCCAAGGAAGCTGGAATAGTTTCTGAGCAAACAGATGACATTTCTAGAGGAAACAGTCCTAGCACAACAGAGACAACTGTTAACCTGACAGATGAAAAGGAAGCAAGTTGAAATGAAATCAGCCATTCGTTCTAAGTTTTAGTTAAAAAATTAATAACAGTAATAATGGTAAAGAACATCTTGGATGTACTCAGTGACACTTTTGGAAATAGAAAAATGTAAGGATAGGTTATACATGCATTGTATGTGTGTGTTAAGCCTATTATTAAAGTAGTCAATTTGCCAATCATAGCACAATTAAACATGAGTATCTAAAAGGGTATGCGTGTTCTGATGAAGGTTCAATTTGAAATGGAAAAGTCTCATTTCATTAGTTTTTTTTCCCAGAAAAGGGGTGACTTGTAAAGTAAGTAATCATAAAGATTACTTATGTAAAGTTAAGCAATCATAAGAAAGGAAACACAAGGATATTGATTATTATTAAAATCTTTGAATTCCCTAAAATGAAAACCTGCCACATTCTTTTCCACCATTCTTTAAAAAGTTTAGAAAAGTCCTTTGTTAAGGTAATTGGTTAAAAATGATGGTTGATTGGTGAGTCAGAGAAGGGTTTAACTTGGAGTATGATGCTAATGTGGAGCATGCTTACAGTGATGTATTAATCTAATGACAGTTTGGATAAATGTAAAACTCCTTTGGATTTAATGTCACATTCCTGTCTGTCAGAAGCATGTAAACAGAATTATATGAATCTATGCACCTCCATACAGGTGTTAGCATCCCAGGCTGTAAGCTTACCTTAATTAAACTTTCAGTGAAAGTGAAATTCTTAAAATATATATATTTGTGTTATTTGTCAGTGTGCAAGCTGTGCATAAATCCCTGACGTATTAGTTGTATAAAGTAGGACTCATTACTGGAAATACTGTAGCTATTACTGCCTTTACTGTTGTTTTAATGATTTTTGTTAGGAGTAAGTAGACCCAAAAATGGTCTGTAAGTCAAGCCAAAGTACGGTTTAATGTAGAAACTGTAAAGCAGTTGAACTGGAAACATGTTCTGCCATGTATTCAGCCATTTTAAAACTACTACTTTACGTTAAATAAAGACTTAAAGGGGACCTAAAGCAGAAATGTATAAATCAATTTCAGGAATTTAGCCTAATGTCCATAAGATGGCTGCTAAAATGATTTTTTGTTTGTTTTTACTGTCTTAGGAACTCATAGATGTAGGAATGCATAATATGATTAACAGTAGTTTGCTTTGAAATACTGACAAACTTCATTAAAAATGCTGCAATTTTACTCCTTTAGAATGTGTTTTGAACTCTTAAATTTTGTTTCAATGAATGTTGAATGTTTTAAACAACTATTAAACACTGCTGTATATATTAGTTTTTGAGTAAATATTTGCAACAAAAAGTTGTCTGTGGGTAATTTTATTTTTCGTACCATTGCTTAGTCTTGAACAGTTGTTTTTAACTTTGGAATATTTAGGAATGGAATTGTTTGGTGGCTCTTTTATCCTGTATTTTATTCTTTGTTGGTGATAAAAATATTATATTAAATTATAGTGTAGTATGTAAGAAATTATGCTCTTATTACTTCACAGGAGAAATACTGCCTTACCTTATCATGAAGTTATCACATCTCACTTAAGGAGAAAATTATATTATGGCATTTGGTTTTCTCAGCAACTTTCAGAAGCTGAATAAGTAAATTATCTTGCCATTTCAGATGTATCCCTAAAATACAGGGGTCATTTTTATCTTTTGTGTCATATAGAGTAAAGATTAGTTAATATAAACATTGGCACCTCTCCAAGAATCTTGTGTGGCCTAGTGGAAAGAGTGTTGGATTCAGGGTCAGAGGCACATGGGTCCAGGTAATGACTTGAACTCTTAAGACTTAGGTGAATGTAGACAAATCATTTAACCTTTCTTAGCCTCAATTTACTCATCTGTAAAATAAAAGAATAATGGTATTTGTAATAATTATTTTGCATAGTTGCGAAAGCAGCATTTTGCAGACCATACAAGCACAATTATTAGCAGTAGTAGCAACCTGAGACCTGAAAGTTCTGCACTTTTAGGCCCTATTTTTAGCATGGATTTGTAAAGGGGTCCTCATCTTTGTAATTTTAGGTAATTAAAAGTGTAAGACCCCAAAGTATAATTTTCACACCTAGGAACCCCAAATGTTACTTTAGACTTCAACCTAAAAAGATTTTGCCATTCCAAGTGACTTGTACAGGCCCCTTATTATTACTTTTAAACATTGGGAGTGTCTTTATCCAACTATAATACTTTTGGGGCAAACATGGACTCTGCTTAGGGTTTATTAAGAGTTGTAAGAGCCGAGATCTCAATCTACAGAGAGTTATGGGGACCCAAAGCAGTGGGAATAATCTCTAGTATTTTTTTTTTTGGTGAGGCAATCAGGGTTAAGTGACTTGCTCAGGGTCACACAGCTAGTAAAGTGTCATGTGTCTAAGGCAGGATTTGAACTCAGGTCCTCCTGGCTCCAAGGCTGGAGCTCTATTGTGCCACCTAGCTGCCCCTCTAGTATTCTTCCAAACTCCCCCACAGACTGAGGATTTAGAATTGCTGGTTGTGTGCAGGGGGAGAGAGAGAGAGTCTGAGCGTGTGTGTGTGTGTGTGTGGTGTGTGTGTGTGTGTGTGTGTGTGTGTGTGTGTGTAATGATGACTAAGTAGCAGCGAATTAATGCCCACAAATAACATTCATGACCTAGGTTTTATGTTTTTAAAAACTACTGTGTTTATATTTGTGTGTTTCTCTTTCTTATACTCTCTAAATTTTACTAAAGAAAATGGTTTGTTTTCCCCTTTAGTAACAGTAAAGAATTGCTAAAGCAACTGAAAAGGCATGATGAAAATAAAAAGAATCTGTTTCATTTTTCAGATATAAAATAATGTTGATGAATCAACATGCCTTTTTTAGGCACTTGCTGGGAATAGTCCTACTTGCTGAGGACACAGATGCATCAACAGGACAGGAGTTTACAGTCCCACTGGGGGTGGGGGGGTATCCACAGAGAGGATGGTCACTAGCAGCTGGGGGAGTAGGCAAGGCCACTGAAAGCAGTGTCACATGAGCTTGCCTTTGAAGGGAGGCCAAGAGACAGATGAGAGGAGAAAGCACTTGAAACAAGGACAGCCTGTGCAGAGGCACAGAGGAAGGTTGGACGGGAGTACAGAATGTATGAAGGAGGAAGGGTGTGCCAGCCACTGATTTACAAGTATCACTTCATTTGAGACAGTCATGAAAAGTAGAGACAATTATCCCCATTTTATAATTAGGGAAACTGAGGTAGACAAGTGACTTGTCCAGAGTCTCATAGCTAGTGTGTGAGGCTGGATTTGAACTTCAGTTTTCCAGAGTCCAGACCCAGCATTCTATTCACTGCACCGCCCAGGTGCCTTAATTAAAGGGCATTGTTGTGTAATGTGAAAAGTTAAGCTACAGCCAGATTATGAAGGGCTTCTTGTGCAAAGTAGTGAGTGACACGGTTAGACTTGTGCTTTAGCAGTATCAGTTTCGCTGCTATCTGTTCAAGATAAGGGTTTGAACTAGGATGCTTGTGCTATGAGTGGAGAGAAGAGGGAAGGAGGAGGTAAAAATGACAAGACTTGGTGATTGATTATAATATATTCAGGTGATACTGAAGAAGTCAGATCAACAAGCATTAAATGTTTACTATTTTCCAGGCACTGTGTTAAGTACAAAGAAAGGCAGAAATAAATCAGTTCAAGGAACTCAATTTAAAGACAACATTCAAACAATATATAGGCAGGATAAATTGGAGATAATCTCAGAAGGGCAGTAGAAAAGAAGGTGGGATTTCAGCTGAGATTTGAAAGAAGCCAGGAGGGGAAAATTGGGGAGAGTTCCAGGTGTCAGGGACAGTCAATGAAAATGTTAGAAGATAAAATGTCTTATGGGAGGAACGAAAAGGAGAATAGCATCACTGGATCATAAAGTTTTTGTAGGGCAATGATGTGTAAGAAAACTAGAAAGGTAAGGAGCCAGGTTAGGAAGAGCTTTAAAAAACAAAGGGCTGTATATTTCGTATTACAGATAATAGTGAGCCATTGTAGTTTACTGAACTGCAGTGTGATATGGTCAGATCTGCATCTTAAGAAGCTCAACTTGACAAAATGGAGGATAGACTAGAGTACAGGGAGATTTGAGGCAGGGAGACTAACCAGAAGGTTCTTGCAGTACTCCAGGTGGGAAGTGATAAGGGCCCATGTTAAGGTACAAGGCTGGCAGAGAGAAAGTGAGAAATGTGAAAGCATAGACGACTTGGCAACTGTCTGGATTGGAGGAAAGCGGGAGGCGGCAAGATCACGGATGACACCTAAGTAGAGAGTCTGGATGACTGGAAGAATGAATGTGCCTTTGACAGTATTAAGAAAGTTAAGAAGAAAGGATATGGGTGGGAAAGGTCATCAGTTCAGTCTTGGATACGAATATAAGATGCTTATGGGACGTCAAGTTCGAAGTATCCAGTAGGCAGTTGGAGACGTGAGACTGGAGATCAAGAGACAGATTAGCATTGGATGGATGATCTGAAAATCATAAAATAGAGATTATAATTGTATCCATGGGAGCTAGATCTCTCGGTTGTAAACCAGATGGTCTGGAAAAAATTACTCCCTCCAGAAATAAGCTTGGACAAGGGATTGTTTTTAAGGGAGAAGATACTGAGTTCCAGTTTGGACGTGTTGAGTGTCAGAGGTGCTTTTAGGACATGCAGGTTGAGATGTTGAACAGGCAGTTGGTCAAGTTGGGCTGCATCTCAATAGAGATGTCAGAATTGGATATGGTCTGACATACGATCACATAGGAAGAAAACCAGGAGACAGCAATGTCTTAAAAACCAGGAGAGTAGAAAGTATCCACAAGCTGAGCTGATCACTAGCAAATGCTGCTATTTCCTCAGCTCCCTCACTTCTTAATCCCTTGTGATGTTTATGACTCTATTACACTTCAATGGCTTTTCCAAGGTAACAATGAACTCTTAACTGCTAAACCCAATGGCCTTTTTTCAGCCCTCATTATAACTGACCTATTTTACACTAGAGGCTGCCTTCTTGTATCTTTGGAACACTGAAACTGCTGGTTCTCCCTTCTGTTCTCCTCTCCCTTGGAAGAATATGAAGAACTAAATGACTTCCCTGCCCTCACCTCTTTTGCTTTCTGAACCATCCAGTTCTGTGCATCAGATAATATTCTTCAAGTCTCTGGCTTATTTCAGCTTTTTTTCCTTGCTGGCACTCAAAAGACAGCTTCCCTTTCACAATTCTTTATCTTCATTTTTAACATTTTAGGTTAGGTGTCATTATGCTTAAGGTTGCAGATGTCAGGCCTACTTTGGTGCTACTTTGTGCTAAGTTTTGCTTTTCCAGACAAGTCTAATCATACATGTAAAGTCCATTTAGAAGAATATAAGGTTTTACTTAGCTCAGAGATTCTCAAACTTTTTGGTCTCAAACCCCTTTCACACTTAAAAATTATTGAGGACTCCAGAGAGCTTTTGTTTATATAGGTTATGTCAATATTTACTGTATTAGAAATTAAAACAAAAATTTACAATATTTATGCATTCATTTTAAAATAACAAATACATGTGAACATAACTTTCTATGAAAATAACTTTTCTAAAACAAAAATAGAGGGGAAAGTGCAGTGTTTTATATATTTTTGCAAATATCTCTAATGTATAGCTTAATTCTCATATCTGCTTTTGTATTCAGTCTGCTGTAATATGTTGTTATGGTTGAAGGATGTAAAGAAAATACAGCCTCACAGAGATAGGTAGTTGGAAGAGGGAGGAATATTGTAATAGGAAAATAATGTCTCAGTATCGGTATGAAAATTGTTTTGACCTTTTGGACCCCTTGAAAGTGTCTTAAGGTGCCATCAAGCATCTGCATGCCACAGTTAGAGAACTACTGGTTTAGCTTATTTTTCTTTTGTTGTTTATCATTATTACCATTCTTTTAAAAAATTGTCTTATTGATCAGCCTTTTGTTTTTTTGCATTACAGTTATTTTCAAATTTCTTCCTCCCCTCCCCAATGGTAAGCCTTACCTATGACAAAGACAGTTAAGCAAACCACCCAACATTAGCAGTAGCATCTGGCAATGCATGTAACATTCCATACTTGTAGTCTCTCATCTCTCTAACAAAAGGAGAATTCTTCATCTCTCCTTGAGCAAAAATTGGTTATTATAATTGTGCTTTTTAGATTCTTTTGTTGTGGGTTCTTTCATCTCTATTACTACAGTCATGTGAATGTTTTTTCTTGTTCTACTCATATCACTGCATCATATATACCAGTCTTCCCATGTGTCTCTGAAAACCTTCATATCTGTCATTTTTACAGGTCAGTTATATTTAATTATATTTCTATACTGTGGTTTGTTCAGCTAGTCTCCACTTTGCCAGTAGTTCTTTGTCACCAATTTTTAAAAAATTTTTACAGCTCTGTTTGAGTTCTAATTTTTTGTGCCTTATTATTTTGATGAAAAATAGGATAATATAATTGTATTCAAAACTGGCTTTGCTATTTGAAATACCATATTCTACCAAGGAACGATTTGGTAGAGCCAGAGACAATATCTAGTGAGACATCATCTCGTTCATTGTTTGTCCTTTACTGTCGAAGAGAACCATGACATCAGGAGGGTGATGTCATGACTTGCAAGTGAATTGGATTTAAGTAAGGGAGGGCTGTGCAAAGTCACCAGCCTCTCTCCTCCAGAGCCATCTTGTCCAGGGGCAAGATATAGATCTGGATGACTGGAGATGTCCCTAGATGCAGTGAGAGACCTTGGCCTTTTTAAGCTAAGGTCTTTCCCAGGTCTCAGTTTGACACAGGTAATGCCCATTCAGTGATTAAGGCTAAGTAAGAAATGAGGCAAAGAATGGCCTCTTTTAGCTAGTCCAAAAAATAAAAAATCAATCTGGAAGAGGAAGACCCTGGGGTTTCTGGCCAAAACAGAAACAACTGCTATTTATACTCACTCCAAACCAATCACAGCCCAAACAATGACCAAGTGAGACTTGGGCTGGGACCTACTGCTGGCCAATCAGTGAGAGCCAGATGATTTGGGCTTAAAGCATGGTCTTTAAAAAAGAAATCTAGCCCATAAATCCCAAGACGTCTCATGAGATTTCAGCAATCAAAATTTATTTTCCTTTGGGCAGAGCACCTACAGGTAAAGGTATAATTATATGGACAGAGCAAGAGGAGGGAAGGAAGGAAGGAAGGATGGAGTTGTGTTGCCCAACTGGAACTGGCCAGTTGGGTCCCCAGTGGGGCACTACTACTCCTCACAGATTATTGTTTGTCCTTTGTTCTCAAAGAGGACCAAGACATCGTGTAGTTAGAGGAAGAAGCCAAAAGTGGAGGTGGTTGGTGATTTTCTTCTAGGGAAGACTGAGCCAGCTATTTTCTTCTCCTAAAAATTATAAAGTGAGATAACTACTGTTTCTGGTAACTCACAGAGGGGCAAGTGATAGTACCAAAAGGAACTTTAGAAGCAATCTGTGGATTCTTTCAATTGGTACTATATAATCTGGGTTCAGAAGTGCTTGTATTTCTTGCATGATGGTGCTTAAATTTTCCCAATCATTCCCAAATCATTCCCAATCAGTTCTCTCTTTTGTTCTTTGGTAAAGTTAGCCAACTTATTTCTGCTGGACAGGCCATAAATTCTGTTTTTACAATTCTTATTTCTACTTAACCTGTTGGCTTAGCTGCTTTATACTCAAGGTCTTTTTCTGATTTGTTCTCTTTTATTGACAGTTTCTCCAGTGGGAATGGATCTCAAAGCAGTCTCAGCCTCCTCCCATGCTGATTAATTACTTTGTACTGTCCTCAGCCTCTGCCACAGCTGGATGCCTGTCCCCTTTCCTTTAGAACTGGTAATGTACCATGCTGCAGTCCCAGGCAGAAGCTTCTGACTTCTCATTTTCCACAGTTCAGGGAGGGGAAGGGAGCAAAGTTGAGTTCTGTTGCAAACTAGTGGGTGGGATTGTGCAACTCTGCCAGAGCATAGTAGCTGGTAAGAGAGGGACTTACATGATGGATAGCTAGTTCATTGGATTGTTACCTCATTAGGGTTCTTAGTGTTTTAGACCATGGAGACAGATGAAATTGCTTCATCTCATGCATAATTGCTATTTTGGAGAGGTTTGAGAGGTCATGAGGATTGGAAAAAAGTGTCGACAGTCTACCATTTTGTTGATCATGTCCAGAAGGAACTTTGGAAGTATTGCCAAGGATTATGAAGTCTTGGACAAGAAACTGAAGACTACAGGGACATAGGTTTTCAGTACTACTGCTCATTGAAATCAAGGTCCAAAAAAGAGAAAAAATGATTTGGGAAGTAAACATCTGGCTCAGACAGTGCTTTGAAAGAATAGGATATGGACTAATGTGCAAAAGCTTAAAATGGAAGGCAAGGCCTTCTGGACTGGGATGGAGTGCACTGATGTAAATAAGGCTGGTAAAAATATATTTGCTAAGGGGCAGCTAGGTGGCTTAGTGGATAAAGCACTGGCCCTGGAGTCAGGAGGACTTGAATTCAAATCTGGCCTCAGACACATAACACTCAATGGCTGTGGGACTCTGGGCAAGTCACTTAACCCCAATTGCCTCGCAAAAAAAATTTTATATATATATATATATACACATACATATATATGTGTATATATATGTATATACATACATACATATATATGTATATATATATATACACACACATACACACACATAGACATACGTGTGTGCACATGTATATATATTTGCTATGGCTAACAAATTAAATGATAATGACTTTAGACTAAAAAAAAGATGAGGGAAAGAGAAAACTGCCTAGATATATCTACAAGCTAGATGCCACAGAGTGGCTGCAGTTAAGAAATAACACTAATCATTAAGATACACAGGAGTTTGAAGGACGCAAAGTCCAAGAAAGGAGCCATTAGTCAAGATCCCTCACCTCAGATGTCTATACCGAAATGCCCAAAGTTTACACATCAAGCAAGAGGAACTAAAGGTAAGGAGACAAATGACCTCATGGATGTCACTGACTGCCCAGAAGATGAAACCTTTATCTGAAATTATTTTGCTTTTGTTTTCTCTGCCAAGGAGAATGACCCTTTGCCCTAAAAATGAACAAAAATGGCTGATGGAGGTTGGTTTTCAAGGTAATTGAGGGAATAATAATAGAGCAGCTATTTGCTCTTGATGAATCCAAGTCACCTGGTCCAGACCACCTTGAGTACTAAAAAATTAACTGGCAGATGTGATTATTATGCCACTGTCAGTGATATTTGAAAGATTATGGAAAAGAGCAGAAATGCATCTGGACTGGAGGCAGACAAATGGTGACCTACTATTCAAAAAAGGGCAGTCTATTACTTACATAAGGTTTTCTACCTTCTGTTTTAAGCTATTCTCCTTCCAATAATTCCTTAAAAATTAGAATTTGTCAAGTGGAAGCTAATGACTCCATGGGACATCAAGAAACAATAAAACAAAGTCAAAGGAAAAGAAGAAGAAACAGGAAAAAAAAATGAAATTTCTCATAGGAAAAATAAGTAAAAGAAGAAGAAATAATAAAATTTCTTACAGGAAAAACAAGTGACCTGGAAAACAGATTGAGGAGAGGAAATTTAAGAATTATTAGACTGCCTGAAAGCCATGCTCAAAAAAAAAAAAGCCTAGACATCATATATCAAGATATTACAAAGGAAAACTGTCCAGATATCATAGAACCAGAGAGCAAAATAGAAATTAAAAGACTTTATCAATCATCTCCTGAAAGATATCCCAAAATGAAAACTCCCAGGAATATTATAGCCAAATTTCAGAGCTCTCAGGTCAAGGAGAAAATAATTAAAGCAGTCAGAAAGAAACCATCCATATGCCATGAAGCCACATTCAGGATCACACAAGATTTAGCAGCTGCCACTATGAAGAAGTAGATAGCTTGGAATATGGTATTTAGGAAGGCAAAGAAGCTAGGATTACAACCAAGAAAAACCTATGAAATTGAATATAATCCTATGGGGGGAGGGGAATGGATATTTGATGAAACAGAGGATTTCTAACATCCCTAATGAAAAGACCAGAGGAGAACAGAAAATTTGACATTCAACACAAGATTCAAGAGAGGTACAGAAAGGTAAACATGAGGGAGAAATCATAAGGATTTCTTGATAAGGTTCAAATGTTTACATTCCTAAATGAGAAGATGATACATATAACCCCTAAGAACTTTATCATCATTGGAGCAGTTAGAAGTGGTCTACTTAGGAAAAGGAGATGGGTGTGATTCTGTTATGTTGGGATGATCTCAAAAGAAAAATGGAAGGGTGAGAAAGAGGGATGTACTAGGAGAAGGGGAAGGAGAAGAACAGGGGAAATTATCTTATATAAATGAAGCTCACAATGAACAGTTTTTACAATGGAGGGGGAAATGGGGGTGCAGGTGGGGGAGTGGGTAATCCTTGGACCTCACTCTCATCTGTACTGGTTCAAAGAGTCAAGAATATATACACACACAATTGGGTATAGAAATTAATCTTAACCAACATGGAAGTAGAAGAAGGGGCTAAGAAAAAGAAAGTGGGAGTAAGGGAAGATAAGAGAGAGGACAGACCAAAGGAAGTAATAGAAGCAAAACAGATTTTTGAGGAGGAAATAGGGTAAAAAAAAAAAAAGGATAAACAGAAGAGAATAGGATGGAGGGAAATACACAGTTACCAATCATAACTGGGAATGGTAATGGGATGAATTCACCCATAAAACAAGTGCATAGTAGAATGGATTAGAACCCAGAATCCAACAATATGTTGTGTACAAAGACACACTTGAAACAGAGGACACAAATTTATTATGCTTCAGCTGAATTTTAAAAAGGCAGGGAAAGCAATCATGATCTAAGACAAAGCAAAAGCAAAAAATAGACCTAATTAAAAGAGATAAGCAGGAAAACTACATTTTACTGAAAGGTACCAGAGACAATGAATATTAAACATATATGTACCAAATGGCATAGCGTCCACATTCCTGAGGGAAGGAAAAGTTAGATGAGTTACAAAAGGAAATAGTAAAACTGTATTAGTGGGGGACACTTCCATTTATCCCCTTCAGACTTAGATAAACATAATAAAGAAGAAAGAAGTTAAGAAGATGAATAGAATTTTAGAAAAGCTAGAAATAATAGACCTCTGGAGCAAACTGAATGACAATAGAAAGGATCATACTTTCTCTCAGCTGTACATGGCACCTTCACAAAAGTTAATCATGTATTAGGCCAGACATAAGAACCTTACAGATGAATTCAGAAAAGCAGAATTATTAAATGCAGCCTTTTCATATCATAATGCAATAAAAATTACATTCAATAGAGGGTCTTTGAAGCACAGATTAAAAATCAGAAACTATTAAGAATTAGTGGGTCAAAGAACAAATGATAGAAACAATATTTCATTAAAGAAAATGACAACAATGAGGAAACACACAAAATTAGTGGGATGCAGCCAAAGCAACGCTTAGAGAAAACTGTGTATGTCTAAATACTCACATCAATGGAAGACACTGGCCCTTTTAAGCTAAGGTCTTTTCTGGTTCTCACTTTGAGTGAGGTAATGCCCATTCAGTGAATAGACCTCTTAAAGAAATAAGTCAAGGGATCACATCAATAAAAGAGAGAAAGAGCAGATCAATGCTTTGGATGTGCAATTTTTAAATAACTTAAAATTCCAAATTAAACACCAAAATAGAAATCCTAAAAAAAATTTAAAAAAAAAGGAGATTAATGAAATTGAAATATAAAAGCCAATGAACTAATAAAACTAGGAGCTGTTTTATGAGGGTGGGGGAAATAATAGAATAGATAAATCATTGGTTAATTTGAATTTTAAAAAAGAAAACCAGATTGCCAGTATTGAAAATGAAAAGAGCAATGCATAACCAATGAAGATGAAATTAAAGCAATTATTAGGAGCTATTTGCCCAATTATATGCCAATAAAACTGACAATCTAAGTGAAATAAATGAGTGTTTATAAAAATATAAAGTGCCCAGATTAATAGAAGAGGAAATAGAATATTTGAATAACTCTATCTTAGAACAAGAAATTGAATAAGCCATAAATGAGCTCTCTATGAAAAAATTCCCAGGACCAGATGGATTTACGAGTGAATTCCATCAAACATTTAAGTAAGTCTAATATTATATAAACTACTAAAAAAAAAATAGATTACAAGTCCCACCAAATTCCTTCTATGACACAGATAATGGTTTTGATACCTGAGCCAGGGAAAAAAAAACAGAATGAAAACTACAGGCCAATATCCCTAATAAATATTGATGTAAAAGGTGAAATGAAATACTAGCAAGAAGACTACAGCAATATATCACAAAGATCATCACTATGATAAAGCTGGAATTATACCAGGGCTATTATTATACCATTATGCAGTGCTAATTAAATATTAGGAAAATTAATTAACCATTTCAATACCAAGAACAAAAAACTCCAATTATTACATCAATAGATGCAGAAAAAGCTTTTGACAAAATATAACACTCATTCCTATTAAGTATACTAGACAGCATAGGAATAAATGAAGCTTTTCTTAAAATGATTAGTAGTATTTACTTAAAACCAACAGCAAGCATTATCTTAATTGGGATAAACTAGAAGCGTTCCCAATAAGACCAGGGATGAAGCAAGGATGTCCATTATCGCCATTATTATTCGTTATTTTACTAGAAATTCTAGCAATAGCAATAAGGGGGAAAAATGAAAGAATAAGAATAGGCAACAAGGAAACAAAACCATAACTTTTTGCAGATGATATGATGGTATAGTAGAGAACCCTGGGAGAATCAACTAAAAAGCTAGTTGCAACAATTAACAACTTTAGCAAAGCTTCAGGTTATAAAATAAACCCACACAAATCATCAGCATTTCTATGTATTACCAACAAAACCCAGCAGGAAGAGACAGAAATAGAAATTCCATTTAAAATAACTGCAGACTGCATAAAAGATTCGCAATTTTATCTGCCAAGATAAACCTAGGAACTATATGAATATCATTATAAAACACTTTTCACACAAATAAAGACAGACCTAAATAATTTGGAAAATATTAATTATTCATGAGTAGGCCCAGCCAATATAATAAAAATGAAAATCCTCCCTAAACTAATTTACTTATTCAGTGCCAAACCAATGAAACTACCAAAGAATCATTTTATAGAACTAGGAAAAAAGTATAACAAAATTCATCTGGAAGAACAAAAGGTCAAAAACATTAAGAGAGTCAATGAAAAAAAAGTGAAATAAGGAAGTCTAGGAATACTAGACCTCAAACTATATTGCAGAGCAGTAATCATCAAAACAATCTGGTACTGGATAGACTGATCAATCAATGGAATAGATTAGGTACATAATATACAGAAGTAAATGATCCCAGTAACCTAGTGCTTGATAAACTCAAAGATCCAAGCTACTGGAACAAAAACTCACTAGCTGACAAAAACTACTGGGAAAACTATAAAGCATTCTAGCAAAAAGTAGACATAGACCAACATCTCACACTGAATACCAAGATAAGCTCAAAATGAGTCCGTGATTTAGACATAAAGGAGATATCATAATTAAATTAAAAGAGCATGAAAAAAATTGCCTGTCAGATCTGTAGATAAGAGAGGAGTTCATAATCAAACAAGGAATAGAGAGGAGCATGGGAGGTAAAATGGAAAATTTTTATTATATTGAATTAAAAAATTTTTAATGTAGCCAAAATTACAAGGAAAGTAGGAGACTGTGGGGTAGAGGGAAGGGAGGCATTTACACAAGTTTCTCTGCTACATGTCTCAGTTCTTAAATACATGGGGAATGGAAACACATTTCTAAAAATAAGACCCAATATTCGATTGATAAATAGCTAAAGGCTATGAACAGGCAGTTTTCAAAGGAAAAAATCAAAGTCATCAACAGTCATATTAAAAAATGCTTTAAGGGTGGAGCCAAGATAGAGAGAAGCCAGGAAGTTGCCTGAGTTCTCCAAAGTTTCCCTCAGAAACAACTTTAAATCAAGCCTGTAAGCAGATTCTGGAGTGACAGAACCTGCAAAAAGACAGAGTGAAACAATTTTCCAGCTTAAAATAACTTAGAAGGACTTCGGGAAAGGTCTGTCTCACTTGGGTAAAAGGGGCGCACAGCCCAATGCAGCAGTATCTGGGCAAGCCAGGGGAAGGCTCTTAGCCACAGCACAGATCAGCAACCAAGGCCCCTTGGTCCTGGCTCAGCAGGCCAGTGGCACAGCAGGCCAGCTGTGAGGCCTCCAGCCCCAGCACAGAAAGCAAACTGCCAGCCCCAGAACCCAGGCAACAACAGGCCCAACTAGGCCAGGCCACCCCAGCTCAGTAAGCAAGCCTCTAGCACCTGAGGCCCCAGTGCTTTTAAAACCAGTGACCAGGCCCCCGGCCCCCAGCACAAGAAGCTTGGGACAGCAACCCCTGTGCCCCAAGAGCAGAGCTCAACTTGAAAAGCCACAAAATAGGCCCCCAAATGAGCACAAAATAAAAAAAGAGTCTTGACCATAGAAAGCTACTATGGTGACAGGGAAGATCAAAACACAAACTCAGAAGAGGACAACATTGTCAAAATGACTACATGCGAAACCTCCAAGGACAATATGAATTGGTCTCAAGCCCAAAAGCCTTCTTGGAAGAGCTCAAAAAGGATTTTAAAAGTCAAATAAGAGAGGAAGAAGAAAAATTGGGAAAAGAAATAAGAAGTATGCAAAAAAAAAAAGCCAACAGCTTGGTAAAGGAAGGACAAAAATTGACTGAAGAAAACAGTGCCTTTAAAAATACAATAGGCTAAATGGGGAAAAAAATCCATTGAAGAAAACAGCTCCTTAAAAAACAGAACTGGCCAAATGGAAAAGGGGGTACAAATGCTAACTGAAGAAAATAATTCCTTAAAAATTAGAATTGAACAAGCGGGAGCTAATGACTCTGTGAGACATCAAGAATCAGTCAAACAAAATCAAAAGAATGAAAAAGATAGAAGACAATGTAAAATACTATATTGGAAAGACAACTGACCTGGAAAACAGATCCTGGAGAGATAATTTAAGAATTTTTGGAGCGTTAAGAATGTTGGACTGCCTGAAAGCCATGATCAAAAAAAGAGCCTGGGTAGCATCTCTCAAGAAATTATCAAGGAAAACTTGATATCCTAGAATCAAGGTAAAATAGTCATTGAAATGATACACTGATCCTGAAAGAGATCCCAAAATGAAAACTCCAAGGAATACTGTAGCCACATTCCAGAATTATCAGGTCAAGGAGAAAATACTGCAAAAGCATCCAGAAAGAAACAATTCAAATATCAAGGAGCCACAGTCAGGATAACATAGCATTTAGCAGCTTCTATATTAAAGGATCTGAGGGCTCGGAATGTGATATTCCAGAAGGCAAAGGAGCTTGGATTATAACCAAGAATCAACTGCCCAGCATAATATCTTTCAGGGGGAAAAATGGATATTCAGTGAAATAGAGGACTTTCAAATTTTTCTGATAAAAAAAAAACAGAACTGAACAGGAAATTCAATCTTCAAATATAAGACTAAAGAGAAGCGTAAAAAGGAAAACAGGAAAGAAAAAAAACAACATGTTATTCAGTAAGGTTAAACTGTTTATATCCCTACGCAGGAAGATGATTCTTGTAACTCTTGAGAACAGTATCTCTATTAGGGCAGTTAAAAGGAGTATACATAGACAGAGGGTGTGGGTATAAGTGGATTTTGATGGGATGGTATAAAAAAAGATTAAGGGGTTAAAAAAAGGATTGTACTGGGAGAAGAGGAAAGGGGGAAGTAGAATAGGGTAAATTACATGACATGGAGAGGCACAAAAGACCTATTACAATAAAGGGAAAGAAGGAAGGGAGGTGAGCATTGTTTGAACCTTACTCTTATCAGACTTGGTTCAAAGACAGATTAACATACACTCTCAACTGGATATAGAAATTTAACTTACCCTGTAGAGACGTAGGAGGAGAAAGGGGAAAGAAAAGGGACAGGGGTGGATAGAAGGGAGGGCAGATTGAGGGAGACAGTGGTCAGAATCAAAACACTGGTAAGGAGGGACAGGGCAAAAGGAGAGAGAAAAGTATAAGCAAGAATGAAAATAGGATGGAAGGAAATACACAGTTAGCAATCATTACTGTGAATGTGAATGGGATGAACTCTCCCATAAAACAGAAGAGAATAGCAGAGTGGATTGAAAACCAGAATCCTACATTATGTTGTTTACAAGAAATACATTTGAAGCAGAGGGATACACACAGAATAAAAGTAAAAGGCTAGAGCAGAATATATTATGCTTCAGGTGAAGTTAAAAAAAAAAAGCAGGGGTATCAATCCTGATCTCAGACAAAGCAAAAGCAAAAATAGATCTAATTAAAAGACAAGGAAGAAAACTACATTGTGCTAAAACATACCATAGACAATGAAGTAATATTAATGCTAAACATATATGCACCAAGTAGTATAGCATCCAAATTCTTAGAGGAGAAGTTAAGTAAGTTACAGGAAGAAATAAACAGGAAAGCTGTACTAGTGGGGACCTCAATCTCCCCCTCTCAGAATTAGATATATCTAACCACAAAATAAACAAGAAAGAAATTAAAGAGGTAAATAGAATTTTAGAAAAATTAGATATGATAGACCTCTGGAGAAAACTGAATGGGAACAGAAAGGAATATATCTTTTTCTCAACAGTACATGGCACCTACACAAAAACTGACCATGTATTAGGTCATAAAAACCCCACATTCAAATGCAGAAAGGCAGAAATATTAAATGCATACTTTTCAGATCAAGACACAATAAAAATTACATGTAATAGTCACGAAAAGATAGACTAAAATTAATTGTAAACTAATTAATGTAATCCTAAAGAATGAGTGAGTCAAACAACAAATCATAGAAACAATAAATAACTTCATCCAAGACAATAACAATAATGAGACAACATATCAAAACTTATCGGATATAGCCAAAGCAGTTCTTAGGGAAGATTTTATATCTCCAAATGCTTACATAAATAAAATAAAGAGGAGACTGGTAAATTGGGCATGCAAGTAAAAAAGCTAGAAAAAGAACAGATTAAAAATCCCCAATTAAATACTAAATTAAAAAATCTGAAAATCAATGGAGAGATTAATAAAACTGAAAATAGGAAAACTATGGAACTAATAAATAAAATTAAAAACTGATTTTTTGAAAAAGAAAACAATAAAATAGATAAACCTTTGGTTAATTTGATTTAAAAAAAGAAAGAAGAAAACCAAATTACCAGTATCAAAAATGAAAAAGGCAAATTCACCATCAATGAAGAGAAAATTAAAGGAATAATTAGGAGCCATTTTGCCAAACTGTAAACTAATAAATCTGACAATCTAAGTTAAATGGATGAATATTTACAATAAAATGCCAGATTGACAGAAGAAGAAACAAAATATTTAAATAACCCCATTTCAGAAAAAGAAATTGAACAAGCCATCAATGAACTACCTAAGAAAAAATCCCCAGGGCCAGATGGATTTACAAGTGAATTCTATCAAATATTTAAAGAACAATTAATTCTAATACTATATAAACTATTTGGAAAAACAGGTGAAGAAGGAGTTGTACCAAATTCTTTTTATGACACAAATATGGTTCTGATACCTAAGCCAGGAAGAGCCAAAACAGAGAAAGGAAATTATAGACCAATTTCCCTAATGAATATTGATGCAAAAATTTTAAATAAAATATTAGCAAAGCAATTAAAGCAACTTATCACCAGGATAATATACTATGACCAGGTGGGCTTTATACCAGGAATGCAGGGCTGGTTCAATATTAAGAAAACTATTGGCATAGTTGACCATATCAATAACAAAACTAACAAAATCAGATGATTATTTTAGTAGATGCAGAAAAAGCTTTTGACAAAATACAGCACCCGTTCCTATTAAAAACACTAGAGAGAATAGGAGTGAATAGGAAGGTTGTCTTGATATCTATCTAAAACCATCAGCATGTATTATATATAATGGGGATAAGCTAGAAGCTTCCCCAGTAAGATTAGGGGTAAAACAAGGACGCTCATTATCATCACTATTATTCAACATTGTGTTAGAAATGTTAGCTTTAGCAATAAGAGGAGAAAAAGAAATTCACCGAATTAGAATAGGCAATGAGGAAAAAAAACTATCACTCTTTGCAGATGATATGATGGTATACTTAGAGAATCAACTAAAAAAGTACTTGAAATAAATTATAACTTTAGCAAAGTTGCAGAATATAAAATAAACCCACATAAATCATCAGCATTTCTATATAATACTAACAAAGCCCAACAGCAAGAGACAGAAAGAGAAATTCCATTTAAAATAATAGTAGACAATATAAATATAAATATATGGGAGTCCACCTGCCAAGACAAACCCAGGAACTATATGAACACAATTACAAAATACTTTTTACACAAATAATGTCAGATCTAAACAACTGGAAAAATATCAATTGCTCATGGGTAGGCTGAGCTAATATACTAAAAATGACAATTCTACCTAGGTTAATTTACTTATTTGGTGCCATACCAATCAAACTACCAAAAAAAGTATCTTATAGAGCTAGAAAAAAATAATAACAAAATTCATCTGGAAGAACATAAGGTCAAGAACACTCAAGGGAATTAATGAAAAAAAATGCAAAGGAAGGTGGACTAGCTATGGCAGATCTAACGCTATATTAAAAAGTGGCAATCATCAAAACTATTTGGTACTAGCTAAGAAATAGAGTGGTGGATCAGTGGAATAAGTTAGGTACACAAGAAACAGTAGTAAATGACTATAGTAATCTACTGTTTGAGAAATGCAAAGACTTCAGCTTCTGGGATAAGAACTCACTATTTGACAAAAACTGCTGGGAAAACTGGAAAATAGTAGGCAGAAGCTAGGCATAGACCAACATCTCACACCCTATAACAAGATAAGGTGGAAACGGGTACATGATTTGGACACAAAGGGTGATACTATAAGCAAATTAGGAGAGCAAGGAATAGTTTACCTGTCAGATCTATGGAGAAAGGAAGAATTTATGACCAAACAAGAGATAGAAAACATTATGAAATGCAAAATGGATAATTTTTATTACAATTAAATTAAAAAGATTTTGTAGAAACAAAACCAATGCAACCAAGATTAGAAGGAAAGCAGAAAGCTGGTAAACAATATTTACAGCAAGTGTCTCTGATAAAGGCCTCATTTCTAAAATATATAGAGAACTGAGTTAAATTTATAAGAATACAAGTCATTCCCCAATTGATAAATGGTCAAATGATATGAACAGGCAATTTTCAGATAAAGAAATCAAAGGTATCTATAGTCATGAAAAAATGCTCTAAATCACTATTCATTAGATAAATGAAAATTAAAACAACTCTGAGGTACCATATCACACCTATCAGACTGGCTTATATGGCAGAAAAGGAAAAATGTTGGAGAAGACATGGGAAAATTGGAACACCAATGCATTGCTGGTGGAGTTGTAAACTGATCCAAGCATTCTGGAGAGCAATTTGGAACTATACCCAAAGGGATCATAAAAATGGGAAAAGGAACCACATATACAAAATATTTATAGCAGCTTTTTTTTGTGGTGGCAAAGAATTGGAAACTGAGGGGATGCCTATCAATTGGGGAAGAGCTGAACAAATTATGTTTTATGAATGTAATGGAATACTATTGTTCTATAAAAAATGATGAGCAGGCAGATTTCAGAAAGAACTTGGAAGAATTATATGAACTGATGCTGAGTGAAGTTAGCAGAACCAGGAGAACATTGTGCATAGTTAACTGCAACATTGTGCGATGATCAACTCTGATAGACTTTGCTCTTCTCAGGAATGCAATGATCCAAGACAACTCCAGAAGACTCATGATGGAAAATGCTATACACAGCCAGAGAAAGAATTACAAAGCCTGAATGCAGACCAAAGCATACAATTTTCATGGTTTTTTTTCCTTTCTCATGTTTTTTTTCCCTTTTGTTCTTATTCTTCTTTCACAACATGACTAATGTGGAAATATGTTTACATCAAATTACTTGCTGTATTGGGGAGGTGGTAGAGAAGGGAGGAAGGGAGAAAATTTTGGAACTCAAAATCTTGTAAAATGAATGCTGAAAACTATCCTTACACATAACTGGAAAAAAATAAAATTCTATTAAGTGAAAAAAAAAACAAAGAACTGGACATTTAGGGGAGGGAATACCAGTCAATTGGGGAATAGCAGAACAAGTTGTGGTACATGATTATAATGGAATACTGTTGTGGTATAAGAAACAATGAAGGGGATGGTCTCAGAAAAACCTGAGGGGGAAATTATATGAACTGATGCAAAGGAAAGTGAGCAGAACTATACACAATAAGAGCAATATGGTAATGATGATCAACTGTGAAAGACTTAGCTACTTTGTTCAATACAATGATCCATGACAATTCCGAGACTTAGGATAAAAAATTATTTTGTCCTCCAAAGACAGAACTGATACACTGAGTGAAAACTGAAACATATTTTTCCCTTTATTTTCCTTGGATTTTTATTTGTTTTGCAATTACTAATGTAAAACTTTGTTTTGCATGATTTTATATGTATAATGTGCATTATGTTTCTTCCTTTCTCAATGGATAGGTGAGAGGTATAGGAAGAAAGAGAATTTGGAACTGAAAATAACATTTTTTTAAAAGAAAAAATACAAAAAAGATAGCAAAAAATAGTTCAGATGGAGACAGACAAAAAAAAAACAATTTTATTACTACTACCATGCTAAAGTTGCTTTTTAAAACAAATTGTATATCAGAAGTAAACTGTTTCACATAAAATTCTCCTCTTTATTCTTCATATATTGAATTGCTATTATTTATAATTTTTAAATTAATAATTTTTAAAATCTATCTTTAAAAAATCTGAGTCCTGAAATTTTGAAAAAAAAAAAGGAAAGCTTAGTTAAAGACTCCAACTAAACAGTCTTCCTAAAAGCATGTAATGATGAAACTGGAAGGAAGACAATAGGTAAGAAAAGGAAAAGATATGCAAAGAATGTTAACAACAATCTTCTCTGTCAAAGTTAGTAAAGTACTACAGTTATACACTAATGTCACAGTCTTGAATGTGCTTATATAGGAATTGGAAATGGACCTAAGGAAAACAATGATGGGAAAAGCAATTAAATTAGAACAACTATGTACAGAGGAGAAGGCAGCTAGGTGGCTCAGTGGATAGAATGCCAGGCCTGAAGTCTGGAAGATTGATCTTCCTGAGTTCAAATCTGGCTTCATATACTTACTAGCTGTGTGTCCCTGGGCAAGTCACTTAACCCTGCTTGCTTCCATTTCCTCAACTGTAAAATGAGTTGCAAAAGGAAATGGCAAACCACTCCAGTATCTCTGCCAAGAAAACCCCAAATGGAGTCACAAAGAGTAGGAAATGACTGAAAAACAACACCCCTTAGGGCAGCTAGGTGGCACAGTGGATAGAGTGCTGGTCCTGGAGTCAGGAAGGCTCATCTTCTTGAGTTCAAGTGTGGCCTCAGATAAGTATCTGAGCTGGAGAAGGAAATGGCAAACCACTCCAGTGTATTTGTCAAGAAAATCCCAAATGGGGTTATGGAGAGTCGGACACTATTGAAAAACAGCTGAACAACCACAAAAGTACAGTGGAAGTCCATGTCCATGCTGCTCGACAACTTTGAGGACTCTGAGAAATTGATTCCCAAATTATTTGAAAGAAGATACTAAAGAATGGGGGGGGGGGAATTGGACCTTATGAGTGCTCAAAACAGTTAGCAAGAAAATATCAATAATCTATTGACCCATATATCCACATTCCCATTTCTGTAAAGCATTTGAGAATGTATGCACACAGTGAGGGCTTCTGAAGCCTCCTTAATGAAGTGCCTGCTACGTGCTAGGTATTATACTAAGCCCTGGGAATACAAAGAATGGGAAAACACAATCTCTGTTCTCAAAGAGCTCACAATCTAATTGGCAGGGGGAGTGTGGGAGGATACAATATTTAAGCAATTATATGTAAATAAGACATATAACAGGATCCATTATAGATCACCTCAGAAGGAAGGAACTAATGTTAAAATGAACCTGGAAAGGCTTCTTGCAAAAGGTGTCATCTTGGCAGAAACTTGAAGCAAGTTGTGAGATAGAGATAAGGAGGGAGAGAATTCTAGGTATGGGGGACAGCCAGTGAAAATGCACAGTCGGGAGATGGAAGATCTTATGGAAGGAACAGAAAGAAGGCCAGTGTTACTGGATCATAAAGTACAAGAATTGCTGTAAAAAGACTAGAAATGTCGGAAGAGGCCAGCCTATGAAGGCTTTTAAAAACCAACCCGATTCTGCTCATATCATTCTTCATCAGTTTATAAGTCTACGGAACTGTTCATTTCTTAAAATATCGATGTTATAGTATCAATTGTTCTAGTTCTGGTGACTCCGCTCTGCCACGGTTCACATGCCTTTAACATCGTCTATTTCCTCACTTCTTACATCACACTAGGACCCTACCACATTCATGACACAACTTATTCAGCCATTCCACAATTGATGTACATCCTCTTAGCTTCCCCTTAGTGTTTTTTGCCACCACAAAAAGAGCTACTATCAACATAAACCATAAAGGGCCTTTTCCTCTTTCTTTGATCCCTTTTGAGTATAAGCCTAGCAGCGGTAGAGCATGGGTAAAAGGGCATATACTATTTAGTAACTTTTTGTGTACAATTCCAAATTGCTTTCCAGAATGGTTGTACTTATTCACAGGTTCATTGATAACGCATCAATGTGCCTGTTTTCCCACAGCCCCTCTAACATTTATCGTTTTCCTTTTTTGTCATCTTTACCACTCTGATGAGTGTGACTGGAAAAACAAACAACTTTGAAAGCTGTAAGAACTATGAACGTCATGATTCCAGAGGATCAGTAACGGAATATACTGTCCATAATAGAGAAGTGATAGACTTAGGATGCAGAATGAGACATCTGCTTTGTGTTTAGCCATTAAAGAAATTGTTTTTGCTGGACTGTGCATGTTTGTCATTCACTTTCAGACAAAGTCACTGGGATCCATCTTCAGTCATTCTGATCTATACCTTGCCACTGGACTCAGATGGCTCTGGAGGAGAGTGAGGCTAGTGGCTTTGCAGAGCCCTCCCTTAAATCCATTCACTTGCAAGTCATGACATCACCTTCTTGATATCATGGTCCTTTTCAAGAATGAAGTACAAACAACCAATGAACAAGATAAGGTCACTGTATTATTAATTTTACTTAATTGTTTTATTTTGTTAAAAGAGACCTCTCATAAAGTGGGAGTAATCTATAAATGTTTGTAATGTAAACAGAAAATATCAATAAAACTTTAAAAAAAAATAAAAAAGAAAAGAAGAGGAAAGAAAAGCCAAACGTAGAATTATGTGTTTGATTCTGAAGGTAAGCAGGAGTTTGTTGAAAAGGGATTGGCATGGCCAGACTTGTACTTAAGGAAGATCCCTTTGATAATTAAGTAGAGGATAGGCTTGAGTTGGGGGGAAACACTTGCAGCAGGAAGACCAACCAGAAGGCTTTTGCAACAGTCCAGGTATGAAGTAATGGGAGCCAGTGGCAATGTCAGAAGAGGGAAGGGAGCATATATAAGAGATGTGAAAGGAGAATTGATAAGACTTAGCCCGAAGTGAAGTTCAATTTTTTTAATACCAATATTCTTTTTGCCTTGTTATGTGACTGTAAATAACAATTATAATATTCATATTTGACATGTGTTCAGTGATTGAAGATTTGCAAAGCACTTTACATACTTTAAAGAACTGAAACTGAGGCTCACTAGAAAGTCAAAGAAGAGCTGCATGATGGGCATGACCAGCTTGCAACAAATCCAAACTTAGGAATTAGCAAGATACCAGGGAAATGGCTGACCAAGAAAGAAGATGGGCTGGCCACGAGTTGAGAGCGAGAGCTAACAGATGGGCATCCCGCACGCTGCACTGCTATTCTTATGATACCAAGCAAACAAGGCCCCCATCGTGGAGTGGGCCCCTTGTAGAGAATTTATGGGAGGACAAGACACTGAATTACATAAAATAGGCAGGTGTAGATAGTTTGCAACATGCACTGTTGGTTGCAATACCTGCATTGTTGATGCACTGGGAGTCTGGTACAAGTGCACATCCCATCAGCTTGCTAAGACCCTATCACTCTGCTTCCAGGAGAATCATGAGGAGCAGAGCACATGAGGATGTTCTGTAACTGGTTCTGGTTGGCTTGCCACACAATTAGGAAAAGTCTTTTACCCTTGGCTGTGAAGCCAGAACCACTAGCATCTTCCCAAGAGCCTGAGTCAGCTCTGGCCATCTTTGTGCTGCAAGTGAGATGGTTTCTTCACTCTAGATCCATGTTATAAGAGGAAGGGATAATGGGGGCTTCTCCTCCTGAGACCCCATAATAAACTGCCCTGGGCCTTTGGCTTTCACGTCCCTTTTGGCTCACTCTTTTCCTTCCTAAGTGACAACAGTAGCTCATCCAACCTCAAGGGTTTCAAAGGCTGGGAGTTGGAGCCAGAAGAATCCTGGAGGCTTGGCATTATAGCTAGACCAGCAGTAAGGCCGCAAGGAGCAAAGAATGATCGTCTGAAGGGAGTACAGGAGCCAGCCAGCAGTGATGCCCTTTGGCCTCTGGATGGGACCTTGGTGGGACTGATGCTATGTAGGATATAAAATGAATGGGAGCAGGGGAGGATTGTGCCCCCCCAGATGTTGGGGGAAATGTTGGCACATTTGTACATGCTATGTCTGTGAAGTAAATATCCCTTTGTAAAAGCTACCTGGTATTAAATAGCTAAATGAAACTGTGCTGCACCTACCTCCCCTACTCCCACCTCAGTGGAGAGAACACAGCTCATAAAAGCTCAAGCCAATCAGAGAAAAAAGGAACCTATCGGGGTGCCCTAGAGCTCAAGGCGCAGAAGCAGCCTTCTTGACCCTGGGGAAGTGAGGCCAGGGCATACGATAAGATCATAGATCCCATTTCAGTGTTTAAGTATATTTAATATATTCTTTCCACTTGATATTATTCTAGAGGGCAGGGCCTATTTTGTTTCTGTCTTTATATTGCCAGTACTCATCGAAATGCCTATTTACAGAGCACTTAATAAATTTCTATTGAATTGAATTGTAAAAAATGGCTTGCCACATAAAGGGAAAGTGCTGTTTCTGTTCTTTAGTGGATTTATTTAGTCAAGAAGAAAGACCTATGTTCAAATCCTGCCTCAGGCTACTTGACCTCTCAGCCTCAGTTTCCTCATCTGTAAAATGGGAGTAATAATGGCACCTACCTCACACGATAGTCATGATGACCCAGGTGAGATTATATACGTAAAGGAATTTGCCAACCTTTAAGCAATATATTGAAAAGATAAAAATTAATAGGAAGGAATGAAATCCCTTAACTGACAAGAATGATATTTTCATTTTTTAGAATAATTCTTCTGTACCACCCTCTCCTTAACTGCTTCTGAGTGCTATAAGTGTCTTCTGAATTAACTTCATAAAAGAATATTTTACAAAAAAAAGGATGCTGAACTAATGTCAGTTACTTAAGCCTAGATTCATGTAGCACTTGCTTAGGTAATTTTTTCCTTCATTTTCCGTTATGCCTGCCTCTGTCTAAAAGGAACTTAATTTGTTTTCTGAGTACTGACTTAGATTAAGAACCATAAGACTGCAGATTTAAAATTGGGAAGGACCTTAGACTTTATTTAGTCCAATCTCCTTAATTTCACAGATGAGGAAACCAAAGCCTAATGGTCAGGTGACTTTTGCAAGGCCACACAACTATTAATGGGAAGAATAAGAATTCGAATCCACATTCTCTGACATACAAATCCAGTTGTTTCTGTTTCTTTCCAAAAAAGGAACCTAAAAGAAACGCATAAATACTCTGGGAATTGATCATAAGATGAAACAGAGTTAGTTCTAATGTATTATATAGAAATTTATTTTTAAAAGAATTGAATAGGTAGCTCTCTTTTAAATGGGAATAGGGACTAGGCCAGTGATGTCATTGGTATAGGAAATTCTGTGGGTGAAGGGAAACTCCCTGTACCAATGCAAGTCAGCACCTTCTCTGTGATTTATAATCTTCGGGAATTGCCTAGAGATTGAGCGGGTAAGTGACTTACCGACTGTCACATAGCTAGTATGTGACAGGGGTAAGATATTAACCTAAGTCTTTCTGGTTTTGAGGTTGGCTTTCCATTTATCACACCTTACCACCTCTATGTTACCTTTATACAGCACATATGTTTGGAAATCATTTTCATATATATTAGCTTACTTAATTTTCATAGATATGATAACCTTCATTTTACAGATAAAGAAACTAAGGCTGAAAGACATTAGGACTTGCCCACAGTCACACAGGTAGTAAGTTTCAAGGTAAAAATTGGAACCTAGGACTTCCTAACTCTAAGTCAAGCACTTTATTCACTGAAGCATCTCATTTTGGATTTGTTACATACATTTCTTTTAATGAAGAAAACCGTACTGTATTATTACACTATTAAGATCACTGACTTCGACTTTAAAAAAATAGAAACCACAGGATTAGCACATGGCCGTGGCATTAAATTTTGTTGGATGCCATCATGGACTCTAAAAAGCTAAGTTTTAAATTTTGTATTCATAGTTTTTATTGACCTAAACTGGCCACATTAAGCTGCTAATGGTTTTCCTACACACCAGATGAAACAAAGAGTGGGAGACATTTAACTGTGAAATGTGTCATCCTCCAGGAGTTCCATCCAATTGTTTGTGCCCACCAGCTACAATAAAGCGAATGCATCCACACACATAAAATAGTGCACTGGTTTTGTGGAGGTTTATTTACTATTCTAATGGTTATTTCAGAGAAGCTTTAAATGACAAGGCTTTAAATGACAACCACATGGATAATTACAGTGTAATGTGTTTGCTTTTCAATTTCGTCAGGTTTAATTCCACATCCACTAAGGAAACTAGCATTCACTCCACAACTGCTATAGTTGTACCACATGATTGAAAAGGAAATGAATTCTTTTTGCTAAAACTTTAACGCCTGAACATGTCGTGCCTGACACCCACCCACTTGTCTCTCATAAGCCTTCCTTTAATGGCATTACTAGATTTTGAAAAGCCATTTACTTTCCATTGATAAATTAACTTTTCCCGTAGAAAGAGAAACCTGTAATTTTTTGTGCCAAAGAAAAATGAGGCGGTTTTATCTGATTAGGACCCAAGTCGATAGTTCTTGAGCTTTCTGAATTTCTAATGACTTTAAAGAGAATCTGACATTTTTTGTTGCTGCTCACTTGTTCCAGTCGTGTCTGACTTCATAACTCCATTTGGGGTTTTCTTAGCAAAGATACTGGGGTGGTTTGCCATTTCCTTCTAGGACAGATACCTTGAGTTCTCACTTTTTGTGGAATTGCCCATTTAGTTCCAAAGTACTGAATAGCATCTATATGGTATTTACTTAGGCAAAACAAGAGCATACGTTCTAAAATCAAATGACTCTTTGTATACAAATCAGAATATTCTAACCAAATACAATTCAGTGTGTTTGTTGCCTATACTAACAGAAAAATGCATACCCTTCCCCCCAAATGGCATATACTCCACAAATTGTTAATGTCTAACTTCGGAATATATTTTCATGCTTACATTTTAGTCATCTAGTCAGTCAACGCGCTTTTATCAAACACTTAAGTGCCAAGCACTATAGTAAGTGTTGGGGATACAGAGAAAGGCAAAAACAGTTCCTGTCCTAATGGAGCTCACGTTTGAACGGGGTAGACGTGTAAATAACCAGGTGTGTTGAAGATACATACATAGCAGGCAGAAGGTAATCTCAGATGGAAGGCCCAAGGAGGACTGAAAGTTGAGGGAAAGTTGAGATTTGAGCTGACTCTTAAAGATAAGGAGGGGAGGGAAGCTAAGAGTTGAACCTAAGGAAAGAGGGCATTCCAGGAATATTCAGTCATTTTTCAGTCATATCCTACTGTCCATGATCCCTTTTGGGGTTCTTTTGGCAAAGATGCTGGGGGGGTTCACTGTTTCCTTTTCCAATTCATTTTACAGATGAGGAAACTGAGGCAAACAGGGTTAAGTCACTTGCCCAGGGTCACACAACTAGTATGTGTCTAAGGCTGGATTTGAATGCAGGAAGATGAGTTTTCCTGATTCCAGGCCCTGTACTCTATCCATTGTATCACCTAGCTCCCTATTCCAGGCATAATGGAGAACAGCTAATAAAAAAAACAGAGTCAGGAGATGCCATGCCATGTGCAAGGCACAGCAACACACTGGTGTAGCTGGAGTGTAAGGTATGTGGTAGGGAGTAAAGTGTAAGATGATAGGAAAGGGAGGATGAGGTTAAATTATGAAGAGTTTTAAATGCCAAACAGAGGACTTAATATTTGATCCTGAAGGTAATGGAGAGGTTGGGGAGGATGACTTGGTCAGACCTACTCTTCAGAAAAAATCTATTTAGCAGTTGAGTGCAGGATGCATTTGGTGTAGAGAGTTGGTGCTGGGAGATCAATTTAGAAGGCTCATGGCTTAGTCCAGGAGAGGAATGGTGATGGCCTCGAGTATGGTGGTGACTGTATGAGTGGATCAGTAGTACCATTTTGCATTACTCAAAAACTCAAAGATATCAGACACTTACTAGCTTTATGACCCTGGGCAAGTCACTTAACCAACCTCTATTTGCCTTAGTACACTCGAGAAGGCAATGGCAAACCACTCCAGTATCTTTGCCAAGAAAACCCCATGGACAGCACTGGCATGCTGCCCACAGGGTCACGAAGTGTGGGACACAACTGAATGACTAAACAACATATACTCTACAATTTGGTGACACTGGTCTTCCTTTTGTTTCTTGCACATGACGCTCCACCTCCAGACTCCATGTATTTTCATTGGCTAACACTTAGGCTTGGAATGCTCTCCCTCCTTACCTCTTCCTTCCAGCTTCCTTGGCTTTTTTCAAGTCTCAACTAAAATCCTACCTCTTATAAGAAGGCTTTCCCAGTCCCCTTCAATGCTAATGCCTTCCCTTCCAACTCATCATCTATCCACCTTCTATGCTAAAATAATGGTCTACATGTTGTCTCCTCCATTAGAATGTGAGCAGGCACTGCTTTTGCCTTTTTTTTTGGTATGCTCATCACTTAACACAGTGCCTGGCATATAATAAGCACTCAATAAAAGCTGGTTGACTTGAGTGGGAAAAGGGGGACTTATAAGAAAGCTGTTTTGGAGATAGAAACTATAAGATTTGTCAACAGGATTGGATTTGTGGGATGAATAAAAATAAGAAGGTCATGGTAACATTGAGGCTGCAAGCCTTGGGAACTGGGTTGTAGAACTCTCAGTAAAGAAGTTTAGAAGAAGGGACAGGGTTTTTGTTGTTGTTGTTGTTGTTGTTTTTGAGTTTTTTTTGGTGGGGGAAGAAGAAGATAATAAGTTCTGTTTTGGACATGTTGTATTTGAGATGCCTATTTCACATTCAGTTTGAGATGTCCAAGAAACATTTGAGTTGCATGATTATACCTTAGGAGAGAAACTTGAGCTAGATAAAACTGGGTAAAAATATAGCAAAGGAAACAATAAAGGAGTAGTTAGACAGGGAGAAGAACCAGGAGAGACCAGTGTCAGGAAAACCCACAGAGGAGAAAGCATCCAGGAGGAGGTGATCAATAGTTTCAAATATTGCAGACAGGTCAAAAAAGGATGAGGATTGAGAAAAGGCCATTGGATTTGGCAATTAGAGTGAAAAGAAGAAAGGGTCAGGGTCAGAGGTTTGGAGGACACCCAGAGTTAAAATGTGTGCCTTGATGAAGATCCAGAAAAGGAGACAAAAAAAGTTTCAGAAGCCAGATTGTAAAAAGTTCATTCTCATTCTCTCAGTCTCCCTCTCCCTCTCCATCCATCCCTCACTCTCTCTTTCTCCTTCCACCTCCCCTCCCTTCCCCCCACTCTATCCTGGTTCAAATAATTTTAACAGATGTTACAATATTTGATTTCAAATTAATTTTATTTCAGGTACTGTGAATATGATGAAATTAGCATATACACCGAATGAAATTTGGCGTGGGAGGTGAGAGAGGGTGAGAGAGAGAGAGAGACAAAGAGAGACAGAGGGAGAACAATCAAGCACGTATACTTCACATCTACTCAATACAATGTGCAGACAGCTTTCTTAGGGAATTTAGCTGCAAAGGGGAGAAGAGATATAGAAGGATAGTTGAGTGGTAATGGTAGAATCAAATGAGGGTTGGGTTTTGTTTCCATGCTCTGGGTTTCTATGCTCTGACTCTCTGCACTTCACCATCAGAGCTCCCCACCCTCCCCAGCTCCCCTTTACGTGCTGTCTTCTCCCATTAGAATATAAGCTCCTTGAAAGCAAGGGCTGTCTCTCTGCCTATATTGCATCCCCAGCACTTAGCACAGTATCTGGTACATAATCAGTGCTTAATACGTGCTCAGGCAGCTAGGCGGTACAGTAGATAGAGTGCCAGGCCTAGAGTCAAGCAAGACTTATTTTCATTGAGTTCAAATGTGGCCTCAGACACTTACTAGCTGTGTGACCCTGGTCAAGTCATTTTACCCTGTTTGCCTCAGTTTCCTCTTCTGGAAAATGAGCTGGAGAAGGAAATGGCAAACCACTCCAGTATCTTTGTCCAGAAAACCCCCAATGGGGTCACGAAGAGTTGGACAAGACTGAACAACAACAACAATAAAATGTTTGTTGACATAGGTGGAGGTGGTACCCATGAGAGACTTGAGGAGAGATGAGAAGGATTGGAATAGCCGCTGGGGTAAGTAGGATGGCTGTGTGGTTGTGGTTTGTCCTTCATTCTCAAAGAGGACCATGACATCAGGAAATTGCAAATGAATTGGATTTCAGTGAGGGAGGGCTGTGCAAAGTCACCAGCCTCACTTTCTCCTCCAGAGCTATCTGGGTCCAATGGCCAGATATAGATCAGGACAACTGGAGATGGCCCAGGATGCAGTGGGAGACCTTGACCTTTTAAGCTAAGGTCTTTTCAGGTTCTCACTTTGACTGAGGCAACACCCATTCTGTGATTAGGGCTATTTAAGAAGTGAGCCAAGGGATAGCTCCTTTAATTAAAAAAAAAAATCAAATTGGAAAGGGAAGAGTAGGATAGCAAAATGATTAGGTAGGATGACCTTGTAGCAGTGAGGGCCCACTTGATATTATGTAACATCAATTTGCAGTGGCCTCAATCAACACAGTTTTGTGATTCTCTCCAGATCCATTCAGCAGTAAACTAATAGGACTATACTACATATGACACCAGAAAAACATTTAACCTAAGACTCAGTTTCATCATCTGTTAAATGGAAATAAGAACACACACTATCATAAGGAAAATAATACTTTGTAAGTTGTAAAGTACTTTGTAAATAATTCAGTAAAATAGGAAGCTACTACCAGATTAAGTTTTATCATTCTCTCCCCAAAATCCCTCAACTGACCCACCCATTTTCTTCCCCTGGGAGCAGAGCTCCCCTAGCAGTAGCCTAGTAGAATCTCCCTTTACCCCATGAAGTATCCTGGGATAGAGGAAATTTTTTTTGCCCTAAGATTCAGTGTCTCCCCATCCCAATGCTATAAGGCATTTTATATCTGGTTTGCCTCTTATGTTGCCTATCCTAGGCATGTATGGTGGTGCTTGCAGCTGCCCTGGAACTGTTAGGGCTCTGGATATTAACATCCCCGGGAGCTGACGACACTTCAGTCCTGGTCTCTGACAAGAGCACCAATGCCAGTTCTTCAGTCTACTCCATTTCCATGACTGTACTCCTACACACCTCTTCAGCTCCACATGAAGATAATCATGACCTTAATCTCGCTGTCTCCCACAAAGGTTCCATTTCCATTTTCACAAATTCTGATATTCCTTTGGCTTACATAATATCCCCCCATGCTCTTTGACCCCTAACCCTGTTCATCATCACCAGGACCCCTATTCCTTCCACTCCTAGTTATTTCTGAGAGATCAATCTACACATATTGAAGCTTAAAGGGAAGGATCAAAATCATGTGAAGTACTGGCAAACTGCACATCATTTGATCCGTATGGAATTCAAAGGAAAAGACATTCAAGAATGAAAATTCTCATACTGACTTTATCTGGAAAGGTGAAAGAAGACATAAGATATATTAGAGTCAGTATTTTTTTTAATCTTTCTACTTTGGGGACTACTAAGTCACCCCAAGCTTGGACCATTAACATTTGATTGATCTCCATGTCTCAAATCTCTTGCCATTCCAGTCCAACCTTCATTTAACTGTCAAATTGATCTTCCTAAAGCACAGGTCTGACCATGCCATCATCCCTTCTTCCCATTCAATAAATTCCAATAGCTCCTCATTACCTCTAGAATCAAATATAAAATCCTGTTCGGCTTTTAAAGCCCTTCATAACCTGGCCTCCTGGCTCCACCTTTCCAGTCTTACACTTTCCTTCCATCCATATACTCTGAAAGCTGGTGACACTGGCCTCCTGGCTCTTTCTCTCACACAACACTCCATCGTCTGATCCTGGGTATGTTCACTAACTGTCTTCCATGCCTAGAACTCTCTCCCTCCTTGTCTCCATCTCCTAGCTTCCTTCAAGGCTCTACTAAAATCTCACATTGTGCAAGAAGCCTTTCCCAGTCTCTCTTAATGGTAGAGCCTTCCCTCTGATATTATCTCCAGTTTATCCTGTTTATATCTTGTTTGCACATAGTTACTTGCATGTTATCTTCCCCATTAGGAAGCCAAGTCCCTTTAGATCAGGGACTAACTTCCTGTTGTATTTACCTTCCCAAATGCTTTCCTGGCACAGAATCAGGATTAATAAATGCTTGTTGACTTGATTTAAACTTTGCTCTGTCCACCCAAAAAGGTGGGGGGGGGGAAAATGTAAAAGTTAAAAATTAAGTCAGTAACAAAGTCTGATGTTATATAATTATAATGGATGATTGATTGAGCAAGATCCAGTCATGTCATCTCAATGTTCTAAGAAAATCTGAGGTAAGCTACATCAACTGTTCTCATTAAAAACTATCCTAAAATAAAAATCTACATCTGGATGATCTGATCAAAAGCACTTTTAGACTGAGCTTGACTCCACTGACGGGATTTCATCACAAGCCAGGGCCTGGCTGCAGGCTGTGGAGGAAGGTCAGGGACAAGTCTCCAGATCTTTAGATTGGAGTCTAGGATTCCCCACCCCCCACCCCTAGCCTGCCTCCCTTCACCTCAGTTCCCCTGCTTGCTTCCCAAAGCCAGTCTTCTGGATGCCATTCACAGCAATATTTTGCCCCAGAGGGGGACTGTTTACACTGTGATTGCATGTGACAATAGCATTAGGAAATTTAGTGCCCAAGCTCATGGGCATCATAGGTTCATTTTATTGCCAGTAACAATGATCTGTTAGTGACAAATAACGAGCTGCTCATTTCAGAATATTTTCTTCCATTTTGTTTATCCCCCATTAAAAACGGCTATTGTGCTTACTACAGACTGCTCCCTTCTATGCCTCTGGGGCCATTAAAAAGCTAGGGAATCCTTTTGCCACTCTGAGATAGAGAGAGGCAGATTGTCTTCTCAGACACTCTACCAGGCTCTGTGATTCAAGGTGGGGGGACCTGTCTTAACCCCGGCTCGAAATTTCCTAGGGCACCTGGGGCGGCACAAAGGAGAGCTGGACCAGCCTTGAGTCATTATGAAAAGCCTTTACTAACTAACTGGTAGTGGCACCGACTGAAGAGAGTCTAAGCCAACAGACAGAGGGTCACATTTCCACAAACCAACCGTTTGGTCCAGCATCATAATGCAACACCTTCCTGAGCTTCATTCTCAGCACCCGCTCCCTGACGTGTATCCTGAGCCTCCGAAAGTGTGTTCAAACACTGTGAGCTAAAGGTACAATTTTGCAGCCGTTCCCTCTGTCCATAGTTGATTCTCCCTACTTGAACAAGAAGGCATAGACTGGTACTCTTTTTGTGTAGATGGACAGACAGGCAAGAGGGTCTGAACAGCTTTAATAATTCTAACAGCGCTTTAAAATATTCCATGTACTCTGAAGAACTAACACAAATAGGAGGGAATCTGTTGTGCCATGTCACCCTATGTCAGCAAGGAACCACAGAATCTGAGTTGAAAGGGACCTCAGAAGGGACCTCATCTAGTCCATCCTGTGTTTGAAAACAAATGTTCTCTATAGCAGTGGTTTCCATTTAGTGGTTCAAGAACCCCCTTGGGGTGTACAATAATGGCCCAAGAGCTTCATGCTAAAAATCCTTACGTATCACTTGATGCAATAAATAGCTACCCACTCATGTTATAAATATACAGAGTATCCCAAAAGTCTTAGCGCAGTAGACTTCAGGGACACACTTTATTTTTCCTCTGTGACAATAAGCTTGTATGTGTCTGAAGCATTAGAGGTTTGTAGTTACTGTTAGCACTCATCGAATAAATTTAAAAGCATATTGTGAGTAGTATATTAAATTACTCTGGAGGCTCACAATACCTTTTTTGCTGTTGCTGAAAAGAGCTCAAGAAGAAAAAAAAAGATAGGCGCCACTGGTCTACAACATCCTCAACAAATGATCATTCAACCTCTGACCTGAACTTTGATTCTTTTTAGTTTTGGGGGGTTTTTTTTTGGTCTTGCCTTATTTACTTATTTCTCTCCCATTCATTCATTTGTTCATTCATTCATTTAGTCAGTTTATTCTATAATAATTCCTCAATAAACCACCTCTTTCCTTCCACAGTAGAACCATCCCTTGGAACAAAGAAAAATCAACTAGGAGATATCAGCCACCACAGGGAAGATACCTGACAGTACCAGTAACACTGCACAGCCATAGTCCTTTAGCTGTTTATCAAGAGGAGGAAAGTGTGTTTCATCATCTATCCTCGAGGACTCAGAGGGCCCACACTGCATTTAATGTGAGTTCAGTGGCCTTTTAGAGTTTTGTTTTCTCATTCACATTATGGTAGTCATTGTATATACTGTTCTCCTGGTTCACTAGGCACTTGATTCTTCAAAGATAATTCTTGTTCAGCTCTTTGTGGTACCTTCATTAGGAAAGTGGACAATTCTACATCTTCCGTGCTTTGACTATTTCTGAATCAATTAATTACCGAGACAATTAGGAATACTGAAATCCTTTAGGTTTGCTTTCTGTGAACTGTATTCATTGGTTCCATTTAGTGTTACATTAAAGAGCTGACTGAAGAGGTCAGCTTGACTATTTCTCTTCTATTTCTAACACTGTAATCTGTAGTTCTATCCATTACAAATACAGCCTAAAAGCATGATTATTAATAAATGCACTCTATTTAATATCATCATTGTGGTTATTATTAATAATGTTGACGCTGCACAAAAACAAGCAGTAATAATACCAATCCTGCTTTAGGTTTAATAATAATAATAGCTCACATTTATATAGCACTTAGATTTACAAAAGCAGTTTCCTCACAACAGCCCTGTGAGGTAATTATAAGACAAGTTTTCTGACCCCAATTTTACAGATGAAAACCAAGGCTCAAGGAAGATACCACTTATTTATAGTCAAGTACAAGATGTAGAGGTACTAACGGAATTTAAGTCTTTCCCAAAGCCCCCAAAATTATATTCTGAACTTGAATATTCTGAAGTCTGTATATAGCATGTTGTGGCAGCAATTCTGTCCTAACATAGCAGACTGAAATTTTAGAGAACATCACTAAAAATGTTAATGAGCACATCTGGGGGGTAACTGACAATTTCCCCCAAGAATATGTTATTGTTATTTCTGAAGCTATTTTAAATAATAAAGTTTATGCTGCCACTAAAATATTGCAAATGCTTTCTTGGTGGTTATTTTTCATAGATCCATCAATTTATGATTTGGCCATATTCCCAATGGGACTCCAGGGTTTGGAGAGTAGACTGCCTTCTTTTCAACTAATCAAAGGCAGAACTGGGACTCTTTGTCAAAAGGGATAGAGGATGGTTGAATGACTCAAATAGGATAAAAGATAGAAATTTATATCAAGATAACTTTCTAGATGGAAGCTACCTTCTAAAAATATGTCTTCCTATCACATTATAATTTTTTTAAATTTAAGTGCTGAACTATAATAATGAAAGAACTGTAAAAAAGGGAAAACGGTTTGATTCAATGGATTCTGATGATGCTAATGAGAAAGCTATAATTTTCCAGGTCTAGAAGTCAAATTTTCTAATTATATCCAGTGGCCCAATTATATATTCATTGACTTTTGATCACCCAAAAGGTTTAGGCCTAGAAATCACACATGCAAATGGGCAGGCCAGAGAGAAAGAGATGATTTCATGGCTTGGTATTTTTCTAGAATTCCCTGATTGGATCATTTCAGTTACTAACTTAGATGATTCACAGAAATAGCTTAAAATTTTAAAAGATTAATTTTTTTAAAAGTATCTGTAGGGAGGTAAGAAGTGTTATGCCAAAAGTTATCGAATGGACCTTAATAGGAAAGGCAGTGTTGTATAATTAAAAGAGCTCCAAACTGAGAGTTAGGCTGGGCAATTCATTTCTTCTATTTGGGTCTCAGCTTCCTCCTGGGTAAAATTAGGCCACTGGATTAGCATTCGATGATCTTCAACATCCTTTCCATCTCTAAGTTCTATGAAGCTGTGAAGTGGGAGTCCAGTTGGATATGGGAGGAGGGGAAGCAGAAAAGATACTACACATCAAGGCAAGCAAAGAAGTCAAAACCACGACTGTTAGATAAGGTAGAGAAGGCTAAGCAAGTGTCCTAGATCAAGGCAGGTGAGGCAGGTTCAGAATCTACAGGTTTGAGATTCAGCAGGAATGGGAATTTGAGTATAAGAGGAGAGAGATATAAGTGTCATAACAAGTACAAAACACAATTGCATTGTTGACATTAAAGAAATGGCTGCTATGGAAAATTCAAAGTTTGGAGTCAAAAAATCCTTGGAATTGGAAAGAAAAGACTAAAAGCATTCAACCAGTACCCAAAAAGTATGGAAAGCTTTTCCCCAGTAGATGTTGCTACCTAAAATAATTGCAGCATCGTGGAATTTTAGAAGTGGCAGAGGCCTTAGCAATCATCAGTTTCCTCTTTTACATCTAAGTCCTCCTGAAAACTTGCTGAAGATTGTATAACTAGCTGGTAGCACTCATTAACTTTTTTCATAGTCTGTAGAGAGAAAGGGTTGAGAAATAAATGTATTTCCAAGTACCTTGGATTAGAGATGGAATCACTTTAGGCAATAAATGTGATTCTTAAAATGCAGTGTATAAATCAGATTGATATAAATCAAATGGTTTCCCCACTTACTGACCCCATAATTGCAGAAAGGGTTTATTTCTGATTGGTCTCCAATTATCAAGGTCTCTTCAGTCTTCAGTCTTAAGTTTTCTCTGTGCCATAGCTTCTCTATTATCATAATAATAACTACCAGTTTTATAGTACTTGAATGTTTGCAAAGTCTTTACACGTGTCATTCCATTTGATCCTTGTAACAACCTTGCCAGGTAGATGCTATTTTGCTATTGTAGTTGTTGTTATTATTCAGTCATTTCAATCATGACTGACTCTTCATGGCCCCATTTGGAGTTTCTTGGTGAAGTTGCTGGAATGCTTTGCCATTTCCTTCTCCAGCTCATTTTACAGATGAGGAAATTGAGGCAAACAAGATTAGGAGACTTGCCCAGGGTCACATAGCTAATAAGTATCTGAGGCTGGATTTGAACTTATGAAGATAAGTTTTCTTGACTTCAGGCCCAGCACTCTATCCATTGTGCCATCAAGCTGCCCAGATGGTATTATTATCATCCCCATTTTACAGATGAAGAAACTGAGGCAGAGAAACATTAAGTGAGTTGCCTAGAGTAGTTTTGGAGGCAAGCTTTAAACTCAGAGTCTTTCTAACTTCAAGTCCAACACTCTAACCACCATATCTAGCCACCTCCAAGTATTTGACTATTACTTAAACACCTTTATCTTTTTTGTTTGTTGTTTTTTTTTTGTGAGGGAATTTGGGTTAGGTGACTTGCCCAGGGTCACACAACTAGTAAGTGTCAAGTGTCTGAGGTCACATTTGAACTCAGGTCCTCCTGACTCCAAGGCCGGAGCTTTATCCACTGCGCCATCTAGCTGCCCCTACTTAAACACTGTAGTGCAAGAGGAGTGAGTGGGTGGGGTTGGACTTTGATCCTAGGCTAAAGGCTGTCTGTGTTCTTCCAGGAGAATATAAATTCCTTGAGGATGGCACATTGTAGGCACTTTCCAAACCCTTGCTGAACTTAAAAGAATTGTGTTGAATTCCTGTTTTAAACCACGTCTATGAATAGCCAGCCCTGGGCCTGAGCTTATCTGTGTTTATCCAAAGTCTGATCACATTTTCAGTACACTAGTTAGACCTAAGGGTCTTCAGTCTGCCACTCCCTCTGACTATTCATTTTAATAAAAGTAAAATTATGGCCTGAATGCACTCACTGTATCTATATTACACTCTACCTAGAATCCATCACTGGCCACAGGCATGACCTAATTCATACATACTTGGGATTCAGCAATTTCATTAGAATCACTTGTTATAGTTAGTAAATCAGTCATTCCAAAGAAATAATTAGCTGTCCACCACCTCCCTCGTTATGTCATTTTTTATTTCCCTAAGAACAAGAGCAAATCTAAAAAGGGCTGAATAAATGGTTTGTATTTGGACTGATGGACAAAGCTTGCAGGTTGGACTTACCCTATGATAACCTAGAAATGGTGACAAGGCTCATTCCTTGCTCCCATCCTGAATATTCTAATTCTAAAGATGCCAGCTCATATCAACTCCATCCTAATGAGCTAGTGCTGCGAAGCAATCATAAAATCACTGTTTGGTGCACTTCTGCCTAATTAGCAGCTCTTCCTGGAAAGAGACCATGAGACTACAAAAAAGATTTTGCTTATGTTACAAGTCTGAAAGTGAGAAACAATCTATAGTACTGTAAGTTAATTAAACGGAAAATAATTTAGCAAGTGATGTTCTCAAATACCAACAATTTCTGACTAGTTGATATTACTAGCATTCTGATGTTTTTACTATCCACCGTTCATTCAGTAGACATCATAGAAAGATTACTGGATTCGGCATCAGAGAACTGGGATTCAAATTCTGGCATCAACAACATGTTGATATGTGGCCTTGGACAAGTAATTATCCCTCTCTCTTTTTTTTTTATTTTTAGGCAACTGGAGTTAAGTGACTTGCACAGGGTCACACAGCTAGTAAGTGTCAAGTGTTTGGTCTGAGACTGGATTTGAACTCAGGTCCTCCTGACTTCAGGGCTGGTGCTCTATCCACTGCACCACCCAGCCACCCCCCCCACCTGTTTGGCTTTTCAAAGAGATTGTTAGGAGAGATGCAATGGTGACCTAATTCGTTGCATAACTGCTTACTCACCAGGCTCACCTTACACTGTTCATCCTTGAAAGGCTGTTGATAGTAGGCAGCAGATACCTCTTTATGAAGAAACCCAACAGATTTTGTCCCTGGGACAGAGCTAGAGAGAGAAGATCAATAGGAAGTGAGGTAGTTGAGATCTACACTAGCAGCTAGAAGGCTCAGCATGTAATCTTCTGCATCCTCTTTGCCTTCAGTTTTACTGGGAGCCAGAACAGTTATGAATAAATCCTGATCCCTATTATTCTCATGATCCAGGGTTCAATGTGCTGGTGGTTGCTAAGGCCAGAGACACGGACTTCAGCTCAGAATAGAATTAGATGATAGTCATTCTTGTTTCCGTCTTCTGTACCTATCTTTTGAAAATCTAAGTTAGTTAATAAATTTCCTGTGCACCAATGTTGGTATCTTTAACTAACTCCTATTTTTTTTCTCTTCATCAGAATTCTTTTTCTTTGTGTCTTCAGAATTTCATACTTGACAGTCCTCCAACCCTCTAGCCTTCCCCTATACATATCTTTTTGAAAAATCCTTTGAAATTTGATCTCCAGAAATGTAGGGTGTGTGTCATACTATGCTCGACTTTCTTCTCCATCATCACAAATTCTAAGGTGGAATGCCCATATCCTCTCATGGTTTCCATCATTTCCATCCAAGCAACTAGTTCCTCTCTCAGATTTATAAGTTAGTCTTGCTGGTTCGTCCACCTTTTGAAGGATGAAATTATCAATAAGTCAAGTCAAAAAATTATTAGCTGATTTGTTTTTATGGGTGAGCAGACAACTGGATAATTGAAGCACCCTATCATTTATTTATTATACCTTACCAAATGCCTCATCTACTTCCTCCTTCTGCCCTGATGACAAAATCCCTTTTGTTTCAGCTACCATTGACCTTCACCCAAATATTCTTCATCATTGTTTCCCTCCACTGGCCCCTAGATATTCAGGTAAGTATCAATCAATAAACATATCTTCTTAATATACAAAGCTAGAAGATATCTTCCTTCCCTCCCCACACCTTTAATCTATCTCACTTTTTTTGAATAAGGTGCTTTCTTCCAGAGACTTATGTATCTCATGCATCTCATCCCACCAAGTATCAGTGATAGCTATAAGGTCAAGTTACCTCCTTGAATTACGATTTTTAAAAGTTATTTTGTCTGCTGGTCATATTTTTTGCATTTATGTGCAGACATATGAGGACATGGGTTTTATTGCTGGCTCCTTTCTTGGAACCAGCTCTTATTATCTAGCAATAGCTATTTATTACTTCTATTGTTTGGGGTTATTTTTACTCATACCTACTTCCCACCCTCTTAGTACTATCTTGGTCAGTTACCACTAGCCTGATTTCACTCTTCTCTCTCTCTAATTTCAACCCAGTAGTTTGCCATTTTTAACTCCACATTGTCCTCTGCTCTTAAATCCCTTATGCCTCTGTCCTAATGATACTTATCTCTTGCCAAACCCTAGGCCTCAATTACTTCTGACATCTGCCTCTTCCTGTCCTACTCAGGAACTACTTAATGTAGTTGGAGGAGGTATTATGACCTGTGAGGATTGGAAATATTACAAATTCATGCTAACCTACTTTAACTGGGCCCTCACTGCAAGGCAGTTTTTTTTTTTATTCCTCCTTAATTGATTCCTTATCTCACCTCTAAAAGCTTTTCCAAACTTATTCCCTCCTTGAGCCTTCTACACCTTCCCTCTTCACTTTCTTTCAGCTAAGGTCTTTACCCCTTACCTCACTGAGAAGACTGAGGCCACTTGATCTTCACCTCAAAGTCCCTTGACATCTTCTCCCACTCTCTCCTCCTTTCTCCAGCCTCTAACAAAGAGGTGGCTCTTCTCTTTGCCAAATCTGGCCGCCCTACATTTGCACTTAAGCATATCCCTTCCTCTCTTCTCAAATAGATTGTCTCCTCAATCATCCCTATTCTCTCTTGAATCTTCAATCTCCCCTATTTACTTAATATATTTTGTTTTTCCCAATTGCATATTAAAACAATTTTTAACATTTGGTTGTTGTTGGTTTTTTAAGTTTTGAGTTCCAAATTCTATCCCTCCCTCCCCTCCCTATCCCTGGAGACAGTAAGCAATCAGATATGTTATACATGTGCAATCATGTAAAACATTTCCATATTAGTCATTTTGTACAAGAACACTCAAATAAAAGATAAAGAATGAAAGAAAGTGAAAAATAGTATTCTTCAGTCTATATTCAAACAATATCAGTTCTTTCTCTCAAGGTGGGTAGGAGGCTCCATTATTAGTCTTTTGGGATTGTCTTGGATCAATGTATTGCTAAGAATAGCTAAGTCATTCACAATTCTTCATCATACAATTTTGCTGTTACAATGTACGACATACTCCTGGTTCAGTTCACTTCACTTTGCATCAGTTCATGTAAGTCTTTCTAGGTTTTTCTGAAATCATCCTGTTTATTATTTCTTATAGCACAATAATATCCCAATCTCCCCTATCTACCGGTTCATTCCAACTGTCTTCAAACATGCCCATCTTTAAAAAAAAAACTTCTCTAGACACTACCATTGCATCAAATTATTATTCCTAAACATATATATATATTCTTTTTGTCAGCTAAATTTTCTGAAAAAAGCTTCCTACATTTACTGTCCCCATTTCCTCTCGTTTGACTGCTCCTTAATTCTCTGCAATTTGGCTTCTGACCTCATCACACACTATTCATAACAATAATAACTAAAATTTATATAGCACTTTAAGGTTTGCAACATTATTTCATTTACTCTTCACAACAACCGTAGGAAGTAAATATGATTTTCCCCATTTTCCAGATGAGAAAACTGACTCAAAGGGAGGTTACAGGACTTGCCCAAAATTACACAGCTAGTAAGTTTCTGAGTAAAAACTTGACCTTAGGTCTTGCTGACCCCAAATACAGCACTCTATTCACTCTCTCCAAAGTCACCAGTGATCTCTTAATTGACAAATCTGATCTTCTTTTCTCAGTCCTTATCCTTCTCCACCTCTTGGCTGCATGTGACACTGTTGACCGTCCTTTCTTTCTAGATAATCTGTCCTCTCTTGGTCTTAATGACATAACTCTATCCTGGTTCTCCCTCCACCTGTCTGACCACTCCTCAGTATCCTTTACTGGCTCATCATCTATATCATGCCCCCCTAGCTCCCAGAGGTCTCTATGGGATGTCTATGCAGATGTCTCCCAATTTTATACATCTAGGCCCAGTCTCTCCTCCAAGCTTCAGTCCTGCATTACAAATTGTCTACTGGACATTGCAAAACGGATGTCCCCAAGACATCTGCAACTCCACATCTTCAAAACTGAACTCAGTTATCTTTTCCCCTAAACCCTGTTCTTTTCCAAACTTCCTTGCTTCTGCTGAAGACACCACCATCTATCTAGTCTCCTAGATTTGTAACCTTGCCATCATCCTGGACTCATCACTCTCCTTCATCCTACAAAGCCAATCTGTGGCTAAATCTTGCATCTCAGCCTCCATAGCATCTCTCAAATCTTTTCTCTTCTCTTCACTCACACAACTACCCCCTTAGTTCTGGTTCCCATCACTTCTTGCTTATATCATTGTAATATATCTTTAGTTGATCTCCCTGGCTCAAGTCTTTCTAACCATTCTTGTATCTCCTACCCAAAGTAATTTTCCTTAAGCCCAGATCTAACCATGTGAATCCCCTAATTAATCAACTCCCATGGCTTCCTACTACCTTTAGGATAAAAATGTAAATTTTTCTGTTTAGCTTTTAATGCCTTTTACCATCTGGCCTCACCCTATCTTTTCAGACTCATTGGACATTATTCCCACTTCTAAACTCAGTGATCCAGCTATTTGTGGCCTTCTCTCTTTTCTTCACACAAAATATTCCATCTCCATTCTTTTTGCCTTTGCATTCACCATCTCACATGGCTGGAATGCACTCTCTCCTTGTCTCTGCCTCAGAGATGGAGTCCCTGTCTGTAAGATACAGATCAAATGCCATCTTCTGCATGAAGCCTTTCCTGACCCCTCCTCCAACTGCTAGTAACCTCCTTCCCACATTCCCTTGTATTTATTTGTATTTATTCAATTTATGTTTTATATATGTGTGTGCACATGTGTATATATGTATGTATATATATATATACACATATGTATATATATATGCATTTACATATATTTACTTTTACATGTACTTAGTGTCTATCATTTGAATGTAAGCTCATTGGGAGTAGAGATTATTTCATTCTTTGTTCTTATATCCCCAGCTCCTAGCATAGTCCTTGGCACACAGTAGCTGCTTAATAAATACAGTATCTTTCAGGAAATCATAAAGGAAAACTGCCCTGAGGTCCTAGAACCAGAGGGTAAAATAGACACAGAAAGAATCCACTGCTCACTTGAAAGAGATGAAAACTCCAAGGAATCTAATACCCAAATTCCAAAATTACCAGGTCACAGAGAAAATACTGCAAGTAGCCAGAAAGAAGCAATTTAAATATCATGGAACCACAGTCAGGATTACACAGGACCTTGCAGCTTCTACATTAAAAGACCATAGGGCATGGAATATGATATTCCATAAGGCAAAGGAGCTTGGATTACAACCAAGGATCAACTACCCAGTGAAAATAGGGGACTTCCAAACCTTCCTGATAAAAAGACCAGAGCTCAACAGAAAATTTGATCTTCTAATATAATACTTAAGAGAGACATAAAAATGTAAACAGGACAGAAAGAAACAACATGTTAATTAATAAGGGCAAACTGTTTACATCTCTACAAGGGAAGATGACATTTGTAACTCTTGAGAACTGTATTGTTATTACACCATGTTAAAGGTATACATAAAGGGGATGAGTGTAAACTGACTTTGATGTAATGATAAAAAAAATCTAATCAAGTGGGTTAAATGGATCTAACTAAGAAAATGTACTGAGAGAAAAGGAAAGGAGGGGACAGACAAGAGTAAATTACATAACAAGAAAAGGTACAAAAACCTATTACAGCAGAGGGAAAGAAGCAGGGAGATGAGCATTGTTTGAACCTTACTCTCAGGTTTGGCTCAAGAAGGGAATAACATAATCAGGTATAGAAATCTAATTTGCCCTATAGGCAGTAGGAGAGAAAAGGGGAAAGAAAAGGGAGGGAGGATAGAAGGGAGGGAAGAAGTAGTAAGAGTAAAAGGGAAGAAAAGGGAAAGGGCTAATAGAAGGGAGATGGGACTGAGGGAGGCAGTGGTCAAAAGCAAAACACTAGTGAGGAGGGAAAAGGAGAAAGGAGAAAGAAAAGCATAAACAGGGCGGGGGGAAGAATAGAGATAAAGACACAGATAGTAATCATAACTGTGAATGTGATATATGAATGTAATGGAATACTATTGTGCTATAAGAAATGATGAACAGGCAGACTTCATAAAAACCTGGAAAGAATTGTATGGTCTGATGCTGAGTGAAGTGAGAAGTACCAAGAGAACATTGTACACAATAACAGCCACATTGTACGATTACTAATATTGATAAACTTAACCCTTCTCAGCAATATAAAAATCTAAGACGTGCCCAAAGGCCTCATGATAGAAAATGCTATCCACATCCAAAGAAAGAACTATGGAGTTTGAATGTAGATCAAAGCATACTATTTGCTATTTTTTTTCTTCTGTTGTGTTTTGTTTCCTCTTTCTGGTGGTTCCTCCTATTAGTTCCAGTTCTTCCCTACAATATCACTAATGTGAAAATATGTTGAATAGGAATGTATATGTATAACCTGTATCAGATTGTGCGCCATCTTGGGGGAGGGAGGTGGGGCAGGAGGGAGGGGGAGAAAAATTCAAAACTCGCTAAATAAATAAATAAATAAATACTATTAATGACCTATTGATTGATTAAACAATGCTGCCCTTTAGAACTAAGAAGTAAACTTGCCTGAATCTTTTCTAAGGGTCAGGAGCCATTTGAAAGATGTGCATTACTCTTAATTCTTGACTTTGGAATTAATTTCACTCTGGGACTCCAGGACAGAGTCTATGTCTCCTTTTGATCCCTCCTCATTATGTCAGCCCTTTTCACTGCCTGCCTTTTCATCTCCTGCCACCTTTAATTAAGAGTCTCGATGGCTCAACTTCCTCAGTTAATAGCTCTTCTCGTGCTCAGCTGTCTCTATTCCAAGTAGTTTTAACGATGCTTTGAATTTGCAGGCATATAAACTTATAACAAATCCAAAGCATTATTAAAACATGGTTTAGAATGAGTGATTCTCAAGTAGAAAGGCCCACAGGAGAGCTAAGATACTCAGCCCTGTGCCCTGAACAAATAAACAAAGCCAGAAAGAGAGCAAAAAGCCAATGAATGACCTGCCACCTCTAGCACTTGAAGTTGGGCAAGGGGTCAGCTTTGGACAAGTGCCTTACTAATGCTGTTCTTGGAGACTTTCCACAGACAGGTTTGCAAACAATCAATACCCAGGGTACAGAGCGACCTAACTTAGCAGCCACAGTGCACATGACGTTCAGTAGTTGTGCAATCCTGTTTCCTTGCCTTTCAAAGATTGGATTCCAGCCCCAGCATGAAGAGCAGAGAAAGATGAAAATTCTACATTTTTATTTTCATGAAACTTATACCATTCTGAATCTATCACTATTTAATTCATCTCCCAGTGATGGTGAAATAAAATGGGCTCATTAAATTCTGATACCAGGTGTTGATTCTCTTCCCTCTCCCACAGGATTCTCTCTTTTTGTATGTCAATATTCCCATTTCAAATAAAAATAAAACAGACACCAGGAAGCAAAACAAAGCTCTAAGCAAAGAATAGCTTCTGAGTGAGCCAGAAAGATTCCAGGGTAAAATACACAGATCAGCTGGGACTCAGTACTGTAGTGATATTCTGTGCTTACACCACATTAAACCTTTTCAAAGTACCTTAGCAAATTCTACTACTTCAAAGACCTAGGATTTCAACAATGAGATTTCTATTTCAACCAATCACATCCCTTCCATGTCTTAGTAAACAAGTCTTCATGAGGCAATATGGCTGGAAAAATTCAAAAGCTGTCTATCAATTTATGTTAAGTCTTTCTACCCTTAATGGGTTTATCCTTGGCAAACAAACATAGACTCCACAGAATGGGATCAAAATCTAGAAAGATTTTCTGATCCCACATATATGTGCAAGCCAGGAATGCAGTTAGGCAGGGGAAAAATACTGATCTCCCCTCAGTATAGTGTTGTTCTTGTGCCTTTACTATTCTCATTGATTTGCACGGGAGACCAAAGGAAAGGTGTTTGTTTTTTTAAGCTTTTACAAAGAGATATTTAGTTAAAACATTTAGCCAAAACCAAAGTGCAAAAAAAGTCCCCCCACATTCTCTACCATACCATCTCACTTACTAGGGAGACTGGGCTAATCTTTAAAATAGTTACTACAAAGCATTCACCCTACCAAGTTCACTTTCAAATGTAGCTTACCTGCTGAAGGAATTGTGAGTTGGCTACTAGGATCTAAACTGATATTTTCCTAGACTCTGCTTCCAGAGAACTCACCAATGTCCCTAAAACAAGGAGAAAAAAGACAAACAGGAATTGACCCCATCCTAGGCTTGCTTAGGAGATCATGTACCCACTGGTCCCCTGGAACCCAGAGAGTAAAATTTACATTTATTGGCCAACAGGAAGGAAAAAAAAACCTGAAGGAATTTTAGAAATGAGAAATTAGAGGGTCCTAGTCCCCCAACCTTAAGAGTCCTTTGTAGTTTACTAAAAGAGAAGTCTCTGAATGAATACTAACTAGGTATAATTTAACCATCAGAAATTAAACAAGGAGCCCTAAGTTTGAATGAAATTTCAGACAGAGACTCAGCCCTTAATGACTTGGAAATGCAACTTTAAAAAAAGCCTGAGAGCACTAGCTAAGTGGGGTGCCTCTGTGTTCCAAAGAGCTTAGCATCTGTAGAGAGGAATCTCCTTCTGGAAAGGAAACACTCATTCCAGCTAGTCAGGGCTCAAAAACATGGAGAGACCCTCTATGGGAGAAAGCCCCAATGGATTTCCCATCTCATGATCACTTCACTAATAATAGAGCTGTAGCAGAAAGGCTCTGGCCTTTTTATGGTAGAAGACGAAAGAGCCTCCTCTGAGAAAGAGGTAGTACATCCAGGTAGAAGATTCCAGTTAAAGCCAGAAGCTAGAAGCAAAGAAAAATTAACAGCCTAACCCTGTGCCCAGTAGAACCCCACCTGGTAGTGACCAGCAGTGACCACAGACTAACAGAAGCAGTGGACATGTGAGACCAGCAAGGGGCAAATGCCTTACAGGAACTATATGCCAATCTGAGACTGCTTCCAACAGAGACTATATGTCATGCAGCAACAAGGAAGCAAGATAAGATGAAGAAGCCCACTGATCTCACCAAAAGACACTGTTGGCCCCAGAGCATCAGATATGTTAATTGCCTCTCTATATGCCACAGACACGTGTTCCTCATGTTATGTGCCCCATATACATGTTCTTGGCCATAGGAGTTTCACATGTTTGTGTGCCTTCATGTGTGTGCCCCAGCCAAGAATGAAGTATAATTAAGAGACAGCCTACATACTGCATTGGTATCCACACAATGTCAAGAGACCTAAAGCAAGGTCCCTAGCACATTGGGTTGACCTTTTATGAAGGATTTCTGGCAGTACAGCCCTTCTAAGCTCTGAGGCATCTTCAACCCAACTCCTCCTCTTAGTGTTACATTTCTGTAACCCTACTCACTTCTACTCTGAGAGTTTCCATAGCTGTATCTCTCCTTCAGATTTCTCCCTGAGGGGTTGGAGTTGATTTTCTCTGCCATCAGCTCAAGTCCCCATCCATGTATTTTCTTCCAAGATTATCAGTTGGGTACTCAGCTTTTAGAAAGAGATATTTACTAAGGTGGTAAAATATAAGCAATTAGCACAAAACATCCTACACAGATCTGTGGCCCACTCTCACAGAAATGCATACAAAGTCCAGGGGAAAGGAGGATCAAACTTAGAAACTATAAGTGGCATCGGGGTAACTCATAGCTCCTTGTTACTAGCCGTCCTTTTCTCCAATTCTTGGGGTGCCCAAGAAGTTCCCCTTAGGCGTGGGCTCCTTTTAGAAACAAAGAGCCCAATATGTCCTTGCCTCTTATTGTTCATTCTTCATTCTGGAAGAGGACTAATGACATGAGGAGGGTGACATCTTGACTTGCAAGTTAATTGGGTTTAAGTGAGGCAGAGCTGTGCAAAGTCATTAACCTCACTCTCTCCTCCAGAGTCATCAGAGTCCAGTGACAAGACATAGATCAAGAAAACTGGCAATTCCCTCCATCCCTCTCTCCCCCAGCTTGCCTCTTAATGATATAGACACTGATGCAGTTGATCCAAGGATGCTTTTTAGGAAACAGGAAGATGAGGAGTCCAATAACCTCCAGAAACTTTGAAGCTAGAAGGCCCATCTCCAGTCAAAGTGGAGAGAGATGGGAAAGAGACCTCGGCAAGACTAAGGCCAAGTCCAAGGCTTTTACTTCCTCCTCAGGTGGTTCCTTATCAAGGATGCCCTAAGAAGCCACACCCTCTAAATTTGTGGAAAAGTCTCCCATTCTAGCTCAAACATAATTGCTGCCTTTATACCAAACCCAGTTTGTATAATGAAATCCCATAGGCAAATATAACAGATCTTTTGTCTGACATCATTTCACTTTATCAAATGATTTTGGATGACTTTTCACACTTAGTCTAAGATCCTGATTAACTGATACCTGTTCCCATATAGTTAAGGTATCAGACTAAAATGGGATGGGATAGTTTCAACCTCACCCTTACAAGAGGGCATGGATAAGAACTGCAGGAGAAGAGAGGACGTGAAAAGGTTGTGTTCTGCATTAGTGGAGGCAGTGAGGAAATGTTGACAATGGATATAGACTATTTTCACTTTAGCAGTGAAAGAAAGAAGAGAAAATAAGATTGTAGCTCAAGGGGTAACAGAGTAAAGGCAAGACACTGCTTTTTACTCTCTAATGAAAATTATAGATATCACTTAAATAGATCATTAGGTTGAAAACTAAAGTGTCAATACCAGCATAATCTTCTAAGATGGTGATCATTAACAAACATTAGCCTGTTGTATGGAAAAAGGCCATGACTGATTTGACATGGCTGTGCTGAACACTAAATGTTACATATTCATCTTTCTTTATTACTGAATTTTAGTTTTAGCTAGATTATGGCACTGAGAAAGTATTACATCTTTTAATAAAATGAAATTCTACTATAAGACATTTTCCTATAGTCAGCTCATCACAAAACAGCCTAACTATGCTTAAGAGCTTATATCAATTAAGCAAGTGGAGTGAATTTTCATTACTTCATTTACTAAGGCTTTCAGAAGTGTAATTGATAGAGATGTCTCTGTGCTGGGACTGAGACAAAGTAGAGAACAAAATCAAGGTTGGGGAATCTATAACTGAAGCATTTCTCTTGCCAAAAAATGATCACAAAGTAGGAGTCTAAAACAGTATAGCAGAAAACGATTTACTATAATCAAAGGGATCCAAACAAGGGACTACAAGGATGGTTGAACATTAGAAAAACGGTGTAATTAATTACATAAATGATGAAAAAAATGGGTTTTTCCACAGATGCAGAAAAAGTCCTTAAGATTATAGCATTCATTTATATTACCCCCCAAAAGCATAAAAATGAAATGGTCCTTCTTTAACATAGACAAAAGCATCTATATAAAATCTAAGAGTTTTCATTTTTTGCAATAAAGAAACTCTAGAAACTTTTCTAGTACAAGTGGGTATAAGATAAGAATACCCCTCCTCTCCTATTGTCTGATATAGTTCTAGAAATGCTAGCTATGGTAATAAAATAAGAAAACAAAATTAAAGAGATGACATCAAAAAAAGCGGAGACAAAATGATTCCTATTTGCAGATGACAGAGTGGTGTACTTAGAAAACCCTAGAGAATCAGCAAATTAATTGAAACAATTAATAAAAAGATTTTAAAAATCCATAAAAATCAGCATTTCTCTATACAACTAATTTTTAAAAAGGGGAAGAAATGATAAGATAAACTTCATCTAAAATAACTTCAAAATGCATAAATATTTGGTTTTTATATAAGAAGCTCTCTCTCTCGCTCTCTCTCTCTCTCTCTCTCTCTCTCTCTTTCCCTCTCTCTCTTTCTCTCTCTCCTCTTTCCCTTTCTTTCCCTTCCCTCTGTCCACACAGGGTATCATACCCTTACCTGCAGGTGCTATACCCAAAGGAATGTAAATTTTGATTGCTGAAACCTTGCAAGATATCTTGGGGTTTACTAGCTAGATTTCTCTCTTAAGAACCATGCCTTAAACCCATATCACTCTGGCTCTCAAAGATTGGTCAACAATAGGTCCCAGGCCAAGCCCTGTTTGGGCCTTGATTCGCTCAGAATGAATGTAAATAGCAATTGGTTCTGTTTTGGTCAGAAACCCTGAGGGTCTTCCCCTCCCAGACTTACCTTGACTAGGTAAAAGGGGCCATTCTCTGCCTCCTTTCTTACCTAGCCTTAACTACTGAATGAGTGTTGCCTCAGTCAAGCTGAGACCTGTTAAAGGCCTTGGTTTAAAAAGGCCAAGGTCTCCCACTGCATCAAGGGCCAACTCCAGTCGTCCTGATCTATATTTTGCCCCTTGATCCAGATGGCTCTAGAGGAAACACTGAGGCTGGTGACTTTGCACAGCCCTCCCTCACTTAAATCTAGTTCACTTGCATGTCATGGCATCACTTCCCTGTTGTCATGGTCCAGTCTCAGATTGGCATGTAGTTCCTGTAAGGCATTGCTCCTTGCTGGTCTCACATGTCCACTGTTTCTATTAGTCTGTGGTCACTGCTGGTCACTACCAGGTGGGGCTCTACTGGGCACAGGGTTAGGGGGTTAATTTTTCTTTGCTTCTAGCTTCTGGTTTAACTGGAATCTTCTACCTGGATGTACTGCCTCTTCCTCAAAGGAGGCTTTTTCCTCTTCTACCATAAGGAGAAACAAAAAGAAAAAGAAAGAAAGATCCAATCAATACACAGGAAAGAGTATAGAGAGAAGGGGTTGTATTCAAGTGATAATGTGGAAATGGAAACAACAGCTCATATATGTGGAGTGATTGAAAGAGGGGAGTCAATAGTGACACTGGGGCAAGCCAAGACAGGAAGCCTTTATTAAGCACTTACTATGTGCCAGGCATTAGTCTAAGTGCTGGGGATACAAGTACAAGAGATACAAGCCCCTGCCCTTATGGAGCTTAAATTCTAATATATCAAGACAACACAAAAAAAGGAAGCTGAAGGGGATGGAAAGAAAGGTACCCGAGTGAAAAAGGCATAGTGTCTAAGTCTAGAGAGTCAGAATGAGTCAGTTGGTTTGAGCCCTTCCTCAAAATGGAGGTTCCAGGAGGAACTCACCAATGAGAGAAAGGGACCACAGGAGCTGAGGGATATTCTAGCATGAGAAGGCCACAGGGAAAAGGAACTAGTACTGGAGATATGGTGTCAAAGTCTAGACTAGAGAGTTGTAAACCTGGAAGGATGCAAAAATTGAGAAGTCTGGAAGAAGGGTGGGGTGGGAGGGTTAGGGGGAGGAGGGATATAATAAGTTGTGTTGTGGATTTGTTGTGTTTGAGATCTAATAACGAAATGTTATCTTCTTCTATCTATCCACAGAGGTAGCAGACTGAAAGGATAAAATGTTATATGCATTGTCGGACAGTCGCTGTATTAGGTATTTTTGCTTTATTACTTTTCTGTGTTATAAGGGAGGGTTTGACCTGGAGGGGCCTGTCTGAGTACCTGCAACTTCAAACTTCCTATTACTGCCCTCTGGTGCATAGCAGAACCAATGTAATCTCTCTATTCATGTCAGCCTTTCAAATATCTGAAGATAGGTATCACAACCCCTCCCCCCACCACCCAAATCTTCTCTTCACCTGCCTAAGGTTCCTTCAACTGATCCATATGTGACATGATCATGAGACTTTTTGCCACCCCAGCTGTTCTCTGGATGGTCTTCAGTTTATCAATGTCCTTCCTAAAATGTGGTACTCGAACTGACCACAATGCTTCAGATATGTTCTGACCAGGAAATAACGCAATGGGAATATTACTTTCCTAGTCCTTTACTGTACACATCTATTAACATAATCCATGACAGTATTCTATTTTTAGCTGCCAGACTGGACTATTGATTCACATTGAGCTTTTGGTCATCCAAAATGCCCAGATCTTTTTTCAGATCAACTGCTATCTATTGATTCCTCCTCCATTTTATACTTGAAATTGCTTTTGTTTATCTACCCAAGTGTAAGATTTTACATTTAGGGATAGAGGATAGCAACTGGACCTGTAATTTCACTGATATAAGCAACTCTTACATAAGGACATGCTATCTACCACTGCAGATTGGCACATTCTCTGCAACTTATAGTCATATTCTCTTTGTTTCATTGGCTCTGCCCTGGAGTTCACTCTGGGAAAATCTCCAAGTATAGCTTATGTATAGCTCATAGGTTTCAATCAATAAACACTTATTAAGTGCCTACTGTGTGCCAGGCACCATGCTAAGCACTGGGGATACAAAAAGAGGCAAAAGACAATCACTGCCCTCAAGAAGCTTCCAATCTAATAGGGGAGAAAATATGCAAACAACTATATACAAAGCAAGCTGTATGTAAGATAAATAGAAAATGATCCAGAGAGAGAAGGCATTAGAATTAAGAGGAGCTGGGAAGGCTTCCAGTAAACAATGGGATTTTAGCCAGGACTTCAAGGAAGCCAAGGAGGTCAGTAGGCAGAGTGATGTAAAGAGAGCATCCACAGCATAGGAGACAACCAGAAAAACTGCCCAGAGCCAGGAGATGGAACATGCAGGAGGCCAGTGTCACTACATGGAAGAGATTTCACAAATAGGTGTATGCATCCCCAGGTCCTGTATAAGCATTCAAATGCAGGCTGAGCACAGAACAGTCTCTATCTATCCATCTGAACAGAAAATGAAGGAAGTGCAAAGGACTTCCTCACAGGACTCTATAAACAGATGTTAAAAACATACAAAGCAATCAGGTGATCAAAAGCAATCCACCCTATTTTTCTTCCTCTCTGGTGAGTCCTACTTTTCTACCAAGGTTTTAGAATACTTCCAAATTAGTTAATGCCTGATTTGGACTCCCCTCTAAATGGGGCTGAAGTGGTTTTTCCTGGCCCTGATAAATGAATGGTATCAGCTCATTTCTTTCCATGCTTCTCTGAAACCTTCGTATTAACTATTTTTTACAGCACATTAATATTACATTTCATTCACATGCTAATACTTGCATAGCCATTCCTCAGTCAATGAATGCCTATTTTACCGAACCCTTATTTTGATTTGAAGACAAATGAGTGTGGACCCAGGTTCCAGGCAGGAAAAAAAAAGGCCGTAATTCCCCTAATTCTTCAGAGATCCAAGGGGTGCAAGAGAGAGCTCAGGGATACTGGTGAGGTCAATGAGCAAGGAGGAGAGTAACTTCAAGGGGTGAGACCTTTGTCTTTGAGTCTTTGAGGACAGAATCCAGAAAAAGTAGTCTAATACTTTAAACTCAGACTGGGCTAAAGGAAAAATGTAAAGTTGTGTTTGTAAACTGAGAAATGTAGAACTGTACTTGTAAACTGTCTTGGTTCTATGAATTTGCAAGTTGAAATCCCCTAACACTATGTTTTGGGATAGACTATACACTGGAAATGACTGTGAGGTACTGTGTTTAATAGGATCAGAGAAGGTGGTATTGGTAGAGAAGAAACAGCAATGGGGAAAGATTGTGAGTTGACAATCATACCATCATAAACCTGGGAAAGGACCCCTTTATTTTATAGATGATGAATCTGAAATTCAGATCAGCAAACAGACCTGCCCAAGCTCAGAAATGTAATAGGTATCAGGGCCAGGATTTGAATCCAGGTCCTCTGTCCTCGTTCCAGTTTACCAGAGTGATGCTGTCTCCTTTAGTCTTCAGGGAGAAAGACTGGGAGTGAATAGTTAAGCCAAGACCTGCAGGGTCCAGAAAGAAGTAGCTTGGGTTGCAGAGTCATCAGTCTGGGGTAGGAGAGGGAAAGGGGAACCTTGAGGCATGCCTTGTTTGATCACAGAACTAAAGCTTTCTGTTTTCTAGAAAATGGGAAGAAGTTTTATAATATCGCCTGTTTTCCAAAAGACACCAATTATATATAAGATCCAGAAAACAGGACACTTGTGTTCTTTAATCTCAGTGAAGACAAAAGAATAATTACAGGCAGCATTTTTGTAAAATCCAACATTATTACTGGCCATGATTCAAATTGCACTGTGCATTCTCATCTTAACACACAGGGACTATCGTGATCAATTGGCTTGAGTGAAGGGTTTGAAGAGTCTGGAAAATCAAATATTATTAAATGCACACAGAATAGCTCCCAGGGAGGAAACCATTAGCTGATTTATCCCATGTCTGGATTTCTCTATTCTATTTCTCCCTGCTGGAAGATGGGAGCAGCTGATAACTGGGAAAGATGACTTGCTTTTCCTTCATAGCAGGAATAAGTGATTGTACTGAACTGGAAATAGCTATTATTTTCTGGGCCATGAGTGACTTAGCTAAGTTCCAAAGTCTTGTTTTACTGAAGACCATTTCCATCTTACCCTGAGTGCATCAGGGTAACCAAAATCTCTGAAAAGGCCAGAGACTCAGCTGTTGTACCCCTGAAACGCCTGGAAATGCGGCAGCTGCAATATCATGGCTTATCCACAGTTGTTCAGTTTAAATGTCAGCTGTGATGGGGAGCAGTTGTCAAAGCAGTTGGAAGGAGACCTATACTTAGGTCATTGTCAGGCATTATTGGGGTGAATGATCTATCAAAGGCACAAGAAAGATAAGTGTTGCTCAATTGCGGTTCTGACTTCTTGAAGTTCAATTTTAATTTTAAAAGGAATAGCAGGAAAAAAATGTTTGCAATCTTTCCTGTGGCTTTCCCCACAAGAACTAGCACTTGGGTTAGGGGGAAGGGGTGGAGCTGGAGACTAGACAGACCTGTAAGTCAAGGCAGGAAAACTTGTCTAGTCCAGGCTGTAGTCAATAGGAGGAGGTCCACTCAAGTAGCCAGATGCTATTAAAGGAGGTTCAGCAAGGGGGCGAAAAGCAGATGTCTCAGCAGGCAGGTAGAGCACAGCACCAAGGATGAGAGGAGACCCAGTAGAACAGGAAAGGCAGAGGTTCAGGTAGGCAAAGGGTTATTTATTACGCAGCAGGGAAATCCAGCTGTGGATAAGCAGCTGTGTAGCCAGAGGGGCAGAACTTCCAAGCCCTGGAAAGAGCAGAGACCCAGAATAGCTGAGGAATCAAGCATGGAACCTAGGTTGAGGTTCATGTAGATAAAATAGCAATATAGTCACTGGAACTGGGCTCCAGTGTTGAGCTTAGTCACAGGGAAACAAGGCAAAAGCCCAGTTACTGGAACCAGAGCACAAGGTCTGGTGGGACCAACAGCAAGGCTGATGTGGTACTGAACTAGGGAAAGACATGGAAGGAAATAAGCATTTATACAGCACCTACTACATGCCAGGCACCATGCTCAGTGCTTTACAAATATTATCTAATTAAATCCTCACGACAACCCTTTGAAGTAGGTGTTGTTCTTATTCTCATTTTACAATTGAGGGAACCGAGGCAGACAGAGGTTAAGTGACTTGCCAAGGTCACACAGCTAGTAAGTGAGGGGATGCTAGGTGTTCATTCCAGGGCTCTATGCACTGAGCCACCTAGCTCAAGAAGCAGTGAGCAACTACATAAAATTCAATCCAGCACCTACTTTGGGCAAGACACTATGCTAAGCACTGGAGATGGGTGTGTATGCATGTATATGTATAGTTATATGTATATATATGCCCACATACATATTTTAAATATATTCAAATTTGTTTTTGGATGAGACCTGTCATTTCCTCAATGTAGAGAACTCTCAGGAAGGTGCTCCCTTTACCAACTAAAGCTGATTAGCAGCTTCTTTGTAATTTAGAATTTCAGTTGGCTGTATGGGGGTATTGAGAGGTTAAGTGGGCTGTCCAAAGACACACAGCTAGTATTTGTAGGAGGCAGGGCTTGAAACCATGCCTTTCTGACTCTGAAGCTGGCTCTCTGGCCTCTAGGCCATGCTGCCTCTCTAGAAAACACATAAAAAATGAATACAAGGGTCACAAAGCTAGTGAGTGTCAGGGCCAGGATCATGAGCTCAGGTCTTCCTGACTCCAGAGCTTTATTCACTGTACCATCTTTGTATTGTTATATTGTTCAGTACTGTCTGACTTTACGTGACCTCCTGGACTATGACATACTGATACTGTCCATGGGATTTTCTTGGCAAAGACACTGGAGTGGTTTGCCATTTCCTTCTCCAGTAAATTAAGGCAAACAGAGGTTAAGTGACTCACCCAGGGTCACACACCTAGTAAGTGTCCGAGGACAGATTTGAACTCAGGTCTTCCTAACACCAGCCCTAGCACTCTATCCACTGAGCTATTTAGCTGCCTCAAATTGGAGGAGATGATTCCTGAGGTCTCTGAATTCTAAATCTATGATCCTATGATGTTCTCTGAGATAAAGTGGCCCAAGTCCATTCCGTGCTTCTAAACAAAATCTGGCAAAAGGGATTCCACCATCTAACTACTATGCCTAAGCTAGAGTCAACAGGTCACTAGGCATTTATTAAGTATCTATTATGTGCCTGCCCTGGTTACAGATGACAGAGTTCCCTGTGTTTAACCCAACCTCACTCCATGTCAAAACCTTCAAGAAATTCTAATTGGGTTCACTAGGGGAACGAACAGTGATGGGAAAGAATAGGGATAGGTACCAGACCCATTATTTCATTGCTGTGGGGAATTCCAGGCAAGGAAATTTTCTCTGCTAATACAAGTCAGCACCTTTTCCACAACTTAAAGTCTTAAGCAGGTGTTCCTAACCTGGGGTCCACGAACTTTCTAAAAAATATTTTAGCAACTGTTTTGATATAATTCATCTCCTTTGTGATTCTGTGTATTTATTTTATTGACTTCAAAACATTGTTCTGATAATGTTTAGTCTACAGGCTTTACTAGATTGCCAGTGCGTATCCTTGACATGAAAAAAAGTTAGGAAACTCAGTATTAAAGGGTTACTCATGATACTAAGAGGTTGAATGACTTGCCCAGGGTCCCTCAGCCAGTCTGTCAGGGGCCAGGCTCTAACCCAGGTTCCTGACTTGAAGGCCAGGTCTCTAAACATTACCTTATTCTGCCTCTAAGTGCTGAGAAGTGGTTTTAAACATAACCACAGCAGAAAAACAACCTCATAAATCTTGCTCCAACTGCCTGATTTGTAGGATATGGTGGAGGTACTGGTCAGTAGCTCTGTGACCTTGGCAAATCCAATTACAGCCTGTGATCCTTTTGGAAGAGAACTTGGGAGAAACAAGTGAGGAAAAGAAAGATGGAAGAGCACATGGAAGTGACCACACTTCCTCTCCTAAATCTGTGACTATTGGTGAACCACCTACCTGGTCCTATTTAGGTTGTGGGAGGTGTGTCCTTTGGCTGTGTGGGAACTGTAGACAATCAATGCAAAATGGGGGCGGGGTATAACAATGATAGCTGGCATTTACATAGCGCTTTGAGCTTTGCAAAGCATTTTACATTAACTCATTTGATCCTCATAGCAAATTTGGGAGAAAAGTGCTATCATTCCCATTTTATTTCGTTTTATTATTTGTTTAATTTTTAGCATTCTTTTTTTTTAATTTTGAGTTCCAAATCCTCTCTCTCAACCCCTCCCCCACTCATTGAGAAGGCAAGCAATAGGATATCAACTATACATGTGAAATCACCTAAAACATATTTCCATATTAGTTATGTCGCCAAAAAAGCAAGAAAAATAAAGAAAATGAAAAATTTATACCATTTGCACTCAGAGTTCATCAATTCTCTCTCTGGAAGTAGATAACATTTTTTTTTAAATCATATCCTCATTTTATAAGTGAGGAAACAAGTCAAATAACTTGCCCAGGTCACACAGCTAGCTAGAAGTATCAGAGGCGAATTTGAACTCAGGTCTTCCTGACTGCAGGCCAGTAACTATGCGCACTGGGACACCTACCTGTCTCTAATAATGGATGATGGATAGAGGGCTGGCCTTGGAGTCAGGATGACCTAAGTGACACAGGATGCCTCTGTGACACACACTCACTGTACAGCCCCTGCAAACCTACTTGACTTCTCAATGCACCAAGTAACCTGCTTAGACTACAAATCGCAGAGGAGGTGTTAATCCACAGTGGTAAAGGAAATTCCTCAATGGAGCTTCCTACCGGAATGAAAAAGGGAAGAGGGGAAGTATGAGTATGGGCTCATCAATCATCTGATGGAGCCATGTAACAGTGCAGTTAGGTGGCCCAGTGGATAGAGTGCCCATCCTGGAGTCAGGCAGACTCATCTTCATGAGTTCAAATCTGGCCTCAGACACTTACTAGCTGTGTGACCTTGGGCAAGTCACTTAATACTTTCTACCTCAGTTTCCTCATCTGTCAAGCTGGAGAAGGAAATAGCAAACCACTTTGCCAAGAAAACCCCAAATGAGGTCACTTGAATAAACATACTAACGATAGCCAAAAATGCACCTCCTCTTGCCTCCCATCCTGTGTATACTAGTGAGCACACGCGCGCACACACACACACACACACACACACACACACACTTTTTTCTTTTTTGCCCCCACCTTACTTCACCAAGAGAAGGAATGGCCAGTGGGACTGAAGGAAGGGAGTGGTTGTTGGGATTATTTTAGGGTGGTGGAAAGGGGGCCAGGGGAGAAATCTGAACATGTTTGTTGGCATAGGGAAGGAGCTAAGTGAAGGGATGAATGATGCAGCAAAGTCTAAATGGAGGTAGGAAGGGATGGGATTGAGAAAGTACTAGAGGAGTCAGCTAGCTTTGGGTAAGGAGGAGGGACGTTTCTTCCTGTGAGATGGCAGAGAAGGATGAGAAGAGAAGCAAAGGACTTAACAGGGAGAGCAAATACACAGAGACAAGGTGTGTAAGTGTCCTTGAATTGAAAGATTGGGCTGTTGCCAGGATGGATCAATAATCCGCAAGCAGAAGCACTGATGTCAAGAGACTGTGGAACCAATGTCATCAGAATATGTCCGGCTGAATCTCTCTGTTCTCTGTTGCCTTTAAACACCAGGCCTCAGCTCACACATCCAGCTCTTTGGGGGGGCCATTGATCCCCAATGGATTTTCCTTTTTCCAAACATCACCAACACAGGGACTCTGGAGTACATTGGCAGTGGGGGAAAGGGTGCTAAAGGTATTGGGTACAGTCGCTAGGGTGGGAGATCTGTGATTTATTAGTAAATTTAGTAACAGAGCATGTGCATCGCAGTAGTCAAGGAGAAAGCCTTTTGTCTTTTCAGCCTCTGGGGAAAGTGCTTGCTGGAAGATGAGTATGAGATTTGCCTCTTATTCTCTGATCTTGCAGGTGCAGAATTTGAGGCCAACAACTAACTATAAAAGCCTTTCCCAAATGAAGAGCTGGGATCAGAACACCAATTAGAACACAGGAGTCCTTGCAATCCTTCTCCCCTGTTAAACCTATGGATTTAACCCTCTCTCCCTCCCTCCTAAATTCAGAGGCCCTGAGCAGTTTTCTCCTACTCCCATTAAGGGTCTGTCTTAGATTTGCCAGTGAAGGAAAGTTGACACATCAACTTCCTATCTTTCCAGGTAAATAAGCAAATTACATGGGAGACACGTTTCTGAGAATACTTTTATGGGCATTCCAGGCATGGCATCAGGGAAGTCTTACCCTGTTTCAGGGGCCTTCAGTGGCCACAACTCTAGTGGTATGACAGAAATGACTTTCAATGAGAGCGATTATATATTTAGAGCTAGAAAGAACCAACATTTTACAGATAAGGAAACTGAGGGGAGGCCCAGAGATGTAAAGGGACTTGCCCAAGATCACACAGCTAGTGAATAGGAAAGCCAGGATTCGAACCCAAGTTCTCTGACACTAAATCTAGAGCTCTTTCCACTGTACCATATGACTTATGCTTGATTGGGCCCTTAGCCTAATCTTTGGTGATGGGAGAAAGAAACGAGAGGCCACTGTGGACTCCACTGGATGAGTCTGAAGGAATTTTCAGCTTTTCTAAGAAAGATGACAAGTGATTTCCATTTTTCATTGGAAGGCAGGGTACTGGATATCCTCAATGACCAGGGGGCCCTAAGGAACAAAGGTAGCTATTTTCATGTATCTCTGTGTTTCTGTCCCTAAGCTGAGGAGTCAGGGAGAGAAGGGTTGTTGTTTTTTAATGTTTTTAAGGCCTTAAAAATATTAGCTACCCATGGTGCTGAACTAGTATCACACTGTGTTGGGGGACACAACTAAAAGTCTGGCTGGTATGAGTCACCCCTCCCCACAAGCCCCCTTCACGTCTTGGCAGTCGATTTCAGTCGATGAAAAGGCAAACCTCACAAGATGAGACTGGAACATCCATGAAAGCATCATCCATCTGCATCTCAGGCAATGTTTCTGCATATTAGCACGGCACTGAACGAGTGGCGGGAGGGCCATTTGTGTTTGTGATACAGGAGCCGAGTTATTCTCCAAGACTAAGGTGAAATCTGGATTCAGCTCCCCAAGGTCTAACTAATTCAGTAATGAACTGAGACAGTGTGCTTGGCACCATCTCTCCCTGAGTCACAGACAATACTACTCGTTCCAGGAAGATATTTCACTAAATTGAAAATGGGCAAGATGTAATTGGGCCCCACTCAAAACTGATAAAGCTCTCTGCAAAATCAGCAATAAGTGAATTAAGCTGGCCATGGCCTAAAAAGAGTCCTCTCTTCCTAAAGTTAAATTTGTGAATCTCACTGTCAATGAAACATGATAGGTTTATAAAATGCCCTGTGGAATACTGTACTTGGAGTGCCTGCTTTATCTGGTGCCATTTTTCTATTTAAACTGAGCTGTATGCATGCTACCGCAGCTTCAAAACATCTGGGCACAGCAATTTTTTCTTTCCCGCACCTGCAAGTGTAACTACACACATAAACAAAAAAGAAATTAAATCTTCCGCAGAGCTGGGGGCGGGGTGGGGGGGTGGGGAGGGGAAAGGAACACCAACTCAACCAGCCGTGAAGCTCCAGGGAGCAGTATGACAAGTGCTGAGCTGTAAACAAGCTTGAGAGGGATTTAATTCTTCTGACAAGTGCCAGGGGTGGCATCTCACAAGGACTCGGCATATGCACGCATTTCATCGAAGAGTCACAGAGGATTTAATGCAAATAGAAGGGGAGACAAGCTCACCGAGCATCAGCTTCTCCTCCTCTAAAAATAGCCGAGCAAATCAGGATAAGCTCGTGTTGTAATTATCTTGATTTTTCAGAATTTTTGCCTCTTCGAAGAGATGCTTTTGAGTCTCCTCCTAATTCTTTATAATTATAGCCGCAAACACTCGCCAGCCAAGGGCAATTTGGGAGCAGGGGAATGTTCACCAGTTGGCTGTTTGGTGACGGGAGAAAAGGCACCATGGTGCCTTAAATTGTTGGCAGTTTGTTATTCAGAAGCCAGATGCAGATTCCTAGAGGGAAGCTAGTCATCATCCACTGGAACCACTTCAGTCAGTCAATAAACATTTATTAAGCACCTACTATATGCTTGCCTTCCTCGTTAGTATAGTGGTGAATATCGATTCCCTGACGGGGAAGATCTGCGCTTTGGGGCAGCTAGGTGGCACAGTGGACAGAGTGCTGGGCCTGGAGTTAGGAAGATTCATCTTCCTGAGTTTAAATATGGCCTCAGATACTTACTAGCTGTGTGACCCTGGGCAAGTCATTTAACCTTCATCTATAAAATGAGCTGGAGAAGGAATTGGCAAACCACCCCAGTATCTTTGCCTAAATGGGGTCACAAAAACACAGATATAACTGAACAATAATTTTCAAGGCACTGTGCTAAATGCTATAATTACAAAAAGAGGAAAAAGACAGCCCCTGCCCTGAAGGAGCTTCCGTTGTAATGGGGGAGAGACAATAAGCGAACAAAATATTTACAAATGAGCTATATACAAGATAAATAGGAAGTAAAGAAGAGAAGGAAGGCACTAGAATTAAGGAGGGTTAGGAAAGGCTTTCTATAGAAGATGGAATTTTCATTGGGACCTAAAGAAAGCCAGGGAAGTCAGGAGGAGGGAAAGTATTCTAGGCAATAGGGGACAGGCAGAGAAAATGCCCAGAACAAGAGATGAAGCAAATTTGTGGAATTTATACTTAGGATGGTGAAAAATCTACAGGAGTCCCCAGGACCCCTTCTGTGTTTGAGTAAACAGACATCATTAATATTACCCTATCACAAACACTTATTAGGCACCCACTGCATGCAGAACCCTGGGCTGGGAGCTAGGAGAGATAACAAAGATATATAAAATATGATCCCTAATGGGCTATCTCTGGATGATACTCACAATATCATTTAGACATAGCTGAGATTGCAAAGCAGCTGTGCTCCATTTTGGGCAAGAGAACCGGAAACCAAGGGTTAGGTTATGGGAATGATTGACCTTCTCCCTTTCCAATCACCCTATTCCACCTTAGACTGCACATGCCACTTTCCTTGTAGTTCTTAGACAATCAATCATGAATGATTTTGCATGATAGAGATTTGGGCAGATAAATGGCATAGTGCAGAGAGTGTTGGAACTGGAGTCAGAAAGACTCGAGCCTCACATCTGTGTTGCCCTGGGTGAATCACTCAACCTCTGTATGCCTCAGTTTCCTTATCCATAAAATGGGGTTAATAATAGCACTTACCTCCCAAGGTTATTGTGAGGATCAAATAAGATAATAATTGTAAAGCACTTTGCAAATCTTACAGCACTGCAATAATGCTAGATATTATTATTGTTACTATGATCATTATTATTATTCATGTATAGGCCCCATTTCTCAAAGGACCATAAACTCCATAAGGTCAGATGCTATGCCTTATCTAAACTTTCTGTGTTGCCCAGTACCTATCAATGATGCTTTACACACTTATTTTAAAAGTGTTTGTTGAATTGAATTGTTTAATTTAAAGTTGAGTATGGAATCGATGACTCCTGGCCTTCAGTTTCTTGGAAGCAGAAATAGGACTGGGGTTAGGCAGGTAGGGTAGTCCTAGGGTGTAGGAAGCAAGGGTCACAATGAAGTATATGTTTAAAAATTACTTTAAATGCACATGCATAATGCCATGAAATTTCACTCTCTAAGGCACATAGGTAAAATTTTAAAAATACCTTTCCTTTTTTTTTTTTTACATTATCACGTTGATGACACCACCCTCAAGAATACCTTCCCTTGAAACAATTAAGTAAAATGAACTAACTCTTTACCATGTCTGATAGTGTATGATTCATTAGGTACCTGTTAGAGTGCACCATTTCTCTACTGAGAAGAGGGAGCCATATTTCATCACGAACCCTCTAGAATCAAGATTGGTCTTAACATCTAGCAGAGTTCTTAGATTGTTTACTGTGGTTTTCCTTTATGTTAGTATAAGATATAGATATAAAAATAAATATAAATATATAGATATATATATGACAATACACACATATAATACACATGTGTGTATATTATATATATGATACATTATGTTATATTATTCCCATATTATGTTATATATTGTAATAGCAGTAAAATATATTATATAATTTTTTATTCATTTTACCTTCTATCAGTTTGTAAAGATTTTCTGTTTCTCTGAATTCCTCATGTTTATCATTTCTTTTTGTATAATAATAGTTTCATTCCATTCATATCCTACAATTTATTGAGCCATTCCCAACCAACAGATACTCTCTTGGTTTCTAGGCTTTTTTTTTCCTACCACAAAAAGTACTTTGGGTACACGTGGAACCATCCTTGTTGCCTTTGACCTGCTTAAGTATATGCCCAGGAGTGGTATGACTGGGTCAAAGCATAGGAATAGTTTAATTACTTTTCTCTTGTAGTTCCAAATCATTTTCCGGAACAGCTGGACCAATTGACAGCCCCACCAACAGTGAATTAGTGTGTCTGTTTTCCCACAGCCCCTCCAACATTCATTATTTCTTTTATCAAATTTGTCAGCTTCCTGGGTGTTTTAATTTGTATTTCTTTTCTTAGTAATTTGGAGCATTTTTTTTTAATATGGCTGTTGACAGGTTACATTTCTCTACTGAAGGGTATTCATAGCCTTTGACTACTTATCTATTGGGGAATGACTCCTATAGGTATTTATTTTATAATAAGTCAAGTCACATGTGTTAGAAAGAAGGCTTAAAGTCTCTGGTAGATGGCAATTCACAGGGGACTCAATTTTCAAATCTTGCCTGGGGCATCTAAATGCCTTGTTCCAGCTCTGTTTGGAGGTTTGAGAGGTGGTCACCATCTGCCTATCCTCACAAATGGTGAGGTGCAGACTGGGGGTGGGGACAGAACTCTTGCTCTCAGCACGTCCCAGGTTTGTGTCATGGGCTGGAACTGAGAATCTTCTTTGGTGCAGACTGAAGCTCCCAGGCTAAGAATCAAGAAAAGACTACAGTCTATAGCATCCTGCTTAAGGAGAGACCAGAAGCATCTGATGAATCACGAATAACTGGCTTCAGCAGCCAGAGACATGGGTCATTTAGTTGAGGGGTCAGAGACAGGTGATATTTGGATCAAAAGTCAAAGTTGATGTCAGGGTCTAATAAATAGCGAGTGGTGATAAACAATGAGGAAACTAGGTTGAAGGCTCAGTACTGGGATCATGGGTTCTGAGTCCTGCAAAAAGTCCACATGGTTGGCTGCATTCATGTTAATGTAAACATGTGCTTTTTTAATTTAAAATTGTTTCCAACAGCCCCTAAGTTATTTGTAGTTGAAGAACTCCAACCAGTGGGGGAAGCATTACTTCCTAAGGAAAACAGCCATTTCAGTAAACTTGTGCTGACTTGAAAAGTGGGAAGAGAAGTCTGGATTCCTGAAAACTATGTCAGGGAAAAGGCATAAAGCAGAGGAAAGAGCCCTGACAGCAGCAACCAGCTTGCATGCCATGAGCTGATGGCACCTGGCAAAGGCAAAGGGAGTGTTGGGCTCTGCAAGATATTTTTCCTCTATTAGAGTCCACTAGAAATTTGGAAATGTTCTAAGACTGAGATTTAAAAAAAGGAAAAGAAAGAAAAGAAAAGAAACCCTGCAGTTTTTCTCCCTAATACATATCAGATTAGGATTTGCATCATTTTTCATTGATTTAACCCAAAATTTTACAATGCCCTAAACTTTTTAAAAGTGCAATGGATGGCATAGGGGAAATTAAAAAAAAAAAGAAGGTATAGCCTAGATTCAGACTCTGGCTTAGGCATTTACTACCTGTACAACCCTGGGCAAGTCATTAACTTTTGTCTTCCTCAGTTTCCTGATCTGTAAAATGAGGGTATTGGACTCCTGGCTTCTGTGACCCCTTTCATGTCTAAATCTATGAGAACCATGATACTGTGGTTTGAGAAGTCCCTAGCTCCCTATCACAGGTCACCTCTCTTCATGCATTCTTAGCCAGAGGGCTTGTGAGAGATAAGGACTTATTAAATATATTTGACCATGGTAACTACCTCTGACTTAGGAGGAAGCACTTAAGCTTAGGCTTATGAGGCAGAGGTGAAGTCATAGCTACGTAAGCAAATATGGCATTTATTAAGCTCTTTCTCTATACCAGGAACTGTGATAAGCACTGGGGTTATTACAAAGACAAGACCCTTACACCCTAATGGGGGAAGACAATTATGTACTAGAAAGCTGGAAGCAGGAGAATCTGCATGCAGCAGGACTATGTGGAGAAGGCTGGGAAGGAGCATGGAAGGCGATGGGAGAGGAAGAGAAAAGGATGATGGCTACAGCAAAGGGGGGCATGGCAAGGGGAGGAGATGTCTGGGAAGAGAGATCATAGGATCTCAAGTGTGAAAGAAAGAAGACAGACAAACTGTTGTTAGAGCGCACTTTTGGATGACTTGTTTTACAAAGACTCCTCTTCCATTCCCTTCTGAGCAGCTGTTCTGAGTGGCCTTTTTTCATTAGCCAGTGCCTTATTCTGATTGCCCTAATCTGCATCATACTTGTAACCTACTAACATATTAATTTCTACCTGCAGAAGTAAGGCTAATGATGATGAGTGCTAGCATTTATATAGCACTTCAAGGTATGCAAAGTGCTTTTTAAAGATCATCACATGTAACTGGGGAAAATAGAATTTGAGTAGACCGAGGTTAAGTGACTTGCCCATGGTCACACAGCCTAAATGTCTGAGGTGGGATTTTAACTTCCGTCTTCCTGACTGAGGTCCCTGCACTCTAACTGAATATCATATTACTGTTGTTGTTATCATCATTATTACTACCATCATCAACTCCACCTTCATCAACATCATCATTTAATTGTCTATTGAAACTGCAAGTGTAAACTCCCATTTTAGAAGACTCCTTTCCCAAGTAGAAGAAACTGGAATGTAACCCTTTTTGCTTGCATGTTAATTGTTAGTTTTCTTTGAATTATAACTGCCTGTAGTCTAACTTTAACATTTTTCTTTTCTTGAAACTTCTTCGAAAGGTTTTGCTGTTCCTACTTCTTACCTACCCCCAAGATAACAGTAGCTTTGGTCAGGGTCATTCTTGGAATTTATTAGCATCCAAACTGAGTAGACTGCCCATCCTGAGATAACCACCATTTCTGAATGCCACTGACTATACATCACCTTTAGGTGAATTATGAGATCCAAGGGGCAGCTAGCTGGTGCAGTGGATAGAACACTGGCCCTGGGGTCAGGAAGACCTGAGTTCAAATATGACCTCAGATACATAACACTCATCAGCTCTGTGACTCTGGGCAAGTCACTTAATCCTAATTGCCTCACCAAAAAAAAAAAAAAATTATGAGATCCAGTCCATAGGTCTCCTCCTTACCTCACCACCACCAAGTACAACAAGACTGCTTAACCTCCTAAATATGTGCCAAGGCTAAGTTTCGTCAATTATGAGGGCAGAAAAGACTGTCTAAGAGCATTTGCACTCCAGCCAATTACTCATAAGGAGTGACATCAGAAGTGATGCTTTTTCTATACACAAGCCTCAAATTTCATTACTGCCAAAAACATACCTCTCTCATCCTTCAAACAGTGCTTATATCAACATGGTGAAAGCTGGTGGAGGAACACTGACTCTATAGGCCCAAAGAAGAATGCACCTCTTTTAGGAACCTTACTACCATTTGCACTCCCTACATTCACCTTTTATCTAAGATTTGGCCCACTATAATTTCAAATCCTTTATTATGCAATGATAGAATACATATGTTGTACACTGGGTTTTACTTTTACATTTTGACAATATGGAGGTAGTGCTCACCATACAGTTATTCATTCGAGAACAATTTCTAAATGCGAAGGAATGGACAGGAGAGTCTGTTCCTCTTCCTAATCATTGGAATTAGGCTGAACCTAGGACCCAGAATGTTCCTTTCCCACCTCCTCCTCTCCTTTCCTTTTACTCTTTTCCCCTACTTTCTCTCTTTTCCCTTTCCCTTTCCCTTTTCACTATATGCCTTTGCAGGGAAGCAGGATGGTCCAGAAGGGTAGGGAGAGTGGGAAGGTACAAGGAAGAGACCTGTAGGGTATTTTTCCTCATCTCAAGTTCTGGACAAATCACATCTCCTACTAGCTCCACTCAGCCCTGAGGACATCTGAGGGACCAGAATTGGCTCATACTAAATGGAGCTATATCTAAGATATTTCCCCCTCACTCAACCCCTGAAAAGGGGGTTTAAAGAGGCATTTGTATATCTAACCTCATAAAAGCCAGACAAATATAAAAGAAACCAGTTACTACAGTCTTCATGAAACAAGACTGTGGCTTCCTCTTCCCATGTGGCTTACATAAAACTAGAGTCTTTTAAGCATAAAGCCAATCTATGTTTTCCTTTTGTATGCAGATGTGTTTTTCTGATATGATGAAAATAGAATTCTGGAATTGAATTCCATCCATACAGATCATTTATGAGGATTTTCTTCTCCTTTAAAAAACTTTGCTTTGGTCCAGAAGGTCTTGTGATTTTTATCAGTGAGCATGGAAACTCCTTTCACTGATGAGGATGAAGGAGGAAACAAGGATTTATTAAGTGCTTACTATGTGCTCGGTAGGCCCTGTGTTAAGTGCTTTACATATCTCATTTGATCCTACAACAACCCTGGGAGGTAGGTGTTATAATTATCCCCATTTTACAGTTGAGGAAACTGAGCCAGACAGTAACTAAATGACTTGTCTAGGGTCACACAGCTAATAAGTGTCTGAGGCCACATTTGAATTCAGGTCTTTCTGATTCAAAGCTCAGCATTCTATCCATTTCCTGACTCTAAATCTAGCTTTCTACCCATCATACCACACTGCCTCCTTAGGGCCCAACTGACAATTGAAATCAGGCTGTTTAAATTAAAAATGGTATTTAGAAACCTTAAAACGTTCCTGTGTAGCCTTGAGGGCCACATACATTTCACATAGTCATTTTGAATAATTGTTCCTTAAGGTTTCTCTCAAAGTGCGTGTGTGGGACAAAGACCACCTACCCAAATTAAAAACCAGAGCCTTGACAAAAATTTGCAAAAAGGAGGAATATCTTTATTGACTTTCTCAAGAAAGGGCACCCCCATGCTGCCTAAGCTGCCCCAAGAGTGCGAATGCTCTTTGTTTAAGGCAAGATTATATAGACCCTAAAGTAGCAGCCCACCCTAACCCCCTTCCCGTCGGCTCATTGGCTGAGCCTCAGGTGTACAATCTATTCGTGTAAAAACTACCCCAGTAACAGAGAGAACAAGGAAGTATAGAAATTATGTTAGCATGTTCCCCTTTTCAGGGCCTCACAGTTTCAGCAGCCTTTTACCCAAGGTCATATAACTAGCTAGAGGATGAGATAGACAGGATGCTCTTATGGCTCAGGAATTTCTGCTAACACCATCTAAGAGTAGGGGAGGGAGAAGGCTAGGGGAGGGGGTCTTGTATTCTGAAGGGTCTTCACTTAGTGTTGGTACACATGTACCACTCAGAAGCAATAATACCAGAACCATTAACAAGAACTGATGAGCCTCTGAAGAGGCTTCACTTGTGAGAGATCATCTCTTACAGTGGGGAAATGATGTCTTTCTCCAAGGCTCTTACGCTGGGACTCATGGATATACTGCTGGGTGGTTCATTATGTGGGAACCACCCAAAAAGCTTATGGGGATGACTACTTTCAAGAGTAAGCTTGTTCACCAGTGACATACATAGTACACATTGGAACTTCAACATATGTCGTACATATTGCTATCTTATTAGCCGTTAACTATTTAAGAACTGTCTGAATGGTTTAGTAGAAGGAGGACCAGTTTACAGAAGAATCAGCACACTTAGTAACTAGCCTCAACTCCATCATTAATTAGTTATGTCAAATTTACTTGAACCCTCTGAGACTCCGTTATCTCATCTGTAAAAGTGGGAAAGCAGGGGCAGCTAGGTGGCACAATGGACAGAGCACCAGCCCTGAAGTCAGGAGGACCTGAGTTCAAATTTGGCCTCAGACCAAACACTTGACACTTACTAGCTGTGTGACCCTGGGCAAGTCACTTAATGTCAATTGCCTAAAAATAAATAAATAAAGTGGGAAAGTAACAGAACTACAGACTTTGGAAAGGCTTTCAGATGCTATCTAGTCTATTTGTAGCTCAACAAGACTCCCCTCTGCAATAAGCCTGAAAACAATAATAATTGATAGCATTTATATAGTGCTTTCAGATTTGCAAAGTGCTCACAAATGCCATCTCATTTATCCTCACAACAACACTGGGAGACAGGTGCTATTATTAGCCCCATTTTACAGATGAGGAAACTGAGCATACAGAGGTTGAGTGATTCACCCAGAGTCACACAGCTAGGAAGAATTTGAGGCTGTATATAAATTCCAGGTCCTCCTGACTCTAGATCCAGCACTTGGCAGCACACTTTGCTTAAAGACCTTCAGTAAGTGAGAATTCACCATTGACTAGCTCGGGTTGGGGAACCTGTGGCTTCGAGGCCACATGTGGCCCTCTAGGTCCTTGAGTGTGGCCTTTCAAAGGCCATATGTGGCCTCGAGGCTGCAGGTTCCCCATCCCTGGACTAGCTCATTGGATTTTTTTTAATAACTCTGCTAGGAAATGTGTCTTTATAAGCAAATCTAAATTTTCTTCTTTGAAACTTATGCCCATTGATCCCAAGTCTGCCCTCTAGGACCAAAGCAGAAAAGACCTTAATTTAGAAAGGCCAAGGCCACCCACTGCATCCTGGGCCATCACCAGTCATCTTGACTTTTGTCCTGCTACTGGATTTCAATGACTCTGAAGAAAAAACAAGGTTGCCAACTTTGCATGGCTCTGCCTCACTTAAATCCAATCCAAGTTCCAAGACATCACCCTCGTGATGTCAATGGTCCTCTTCAAGAACAAAGGACAAACAATAAACATCTGCTGGATGACCTTGGGCAAGGTCTACGTCCCAGTTTCCCCTCGTGTAAACGAGGAGGTTAGACTGAATGACTCCTCAGATCCCTTCTAAATCTATGATCTAAAGCACAGGTTCTTAACCTTTTTGTGTGTCTTGAACCTTGGCAATTTGGTGAAATCTACAGACCACTTCTAAGAATAGTTTGGGTTTGGTTTGGTTTTTTTTTATCAGAATGCAATGCAACATTTATTGAACATTTTGAAATTTACATCAAAGAGAAACGTGAATAAATGGAAGGTGGTGACAATTCTTTCACTGAGGCTCCCACAGATCATTCATACAAGATGCAGAGGATGAGAATAAGTGGTAGGATGCTCTTAGAGGCAGTAAGAATAGTTTTTAAATGCATAAAATAAAGTACATAGGATTACCAAGGAAACCAATTATGCTGAAATGCAGTTATCAAAATAATTTTAAAAAGCCAAGTTCATGGATCCCATCTTAAGGACTCATGGTCTAAAGAGATGTCTAGGAGTGTCCCAAATATGTTATGAGTATGGATAATATCACGAGAGTGCAATCTTTCATGGTGACTTCTTTAAAGGACACAGTACTCACTTAGGCACGCAAGCTCTGCTTTGTTAAAGTATTGATTGCATTACTCTAGTCTAATCCAGTCCAATAAACATTTATTAAGTACCTAATATATGCCAGGCACTATGCTTAATGCTGAAGATTCAATTAATAAAAAGACAGTCCCTGACCTCAAGGAACTTACAACTGAATCTATGGAGAGAAATAACAGTTGTTTTCATCTATGTGGATTCTCAGTACTGGCTCCAAAGTGGATACACTGAAGTCTTTGTTCTGGTACAGCTGCAGTATTGCTTTCAGTGCCTGATTTTGTAATCTGGAGACTTAAGAAAACAGTGTCCCTGACTTCTCCCACTCCTTCCCACTGGGAAAGAGTACAGTGAAAAGTTTGCTGCCACTGCGTAGGGAGGGCAACTCATCATGTATACTTACTATTTACTTTTCCTTTTTTTAATCACATACCTCAGTTGGCAAAATATAAACATGCTGATGGGCTATAGTGCTTTAATGAACCTGGCTGACATTCAAACACTGTAGTTAATGTCAAGGAAGGAGCAGGCTGCTGATTTATATAAACAATTCAAAAAGCTTTAAGAGTAAATCCCATTTGTTCCTCTAACCAATGGGAAAGAAACATACCTTTAGCCCCTATGCTTATGTTATGGGCTGTGTGTATATCATTGCTAGGGAAGTACAAAATAACGAAAATTTTCTCTGGCCTCATTGGAAGCAACGGATGCCTTCAGCAAACTTCAAAAGTCAGAAACAATAAACGTGAGATTATAGGCAGCCAATCACCACCAGACAAAATTGGCCAATGAGCGCACACCCACTAAATCTGAGCCCTATGTTCTGTTCATTCCAATTCTATGAGGAACGTCAGTAATGTGAGACATTTGTTAGGGGTTTCAGTTCACTAATTTCCACTGGGGTTTTTGCATGTTGACATCTGCTAAAAAAGTCATCCAAGAGGAACTTCCTATTCTTGTTGCCTTCTTCCCAGACACCTGCACAGTGACTCATGTTTTCTTGGGTATTCCCTGGACTTATTTAAATGGGATGTGTGGGTCCCACTACCCATCAGTTTGATTTTATGTTGATGACTCAAAAAAAAAAAAAGGCAGCCACAGAAATAGAGGACTTTCAATTTAGACTTAGGGCTGGGATCTTGAGGAAGCATTGTATACCAATTAGCACAGGCAACTGGGGTGTAGACCTCTACAAAGGCATATTTTGCCATCCCTCTTCATATTAACAAAAAAATGGAAACAAAATGGGGCCCATCAACTGGGGAAAGGTGAACAAATTGTAACACTTTGCTGTTTAGTTGTTTCAGTTTTGTCCAACTCTTTATGACTCCATTTTGGGGTTGGGTCTTTTTTTGGGGGTAAAGGTACTAGAGTAGTTTGCCATTTCCTTCTCCAGATCATTTTACAGATACGAAACTGAGGCAGCAGGGTTAAGTGACTTGCCCAAGGTCACACAGTAAGTATCTGAGGCTAGATTCGAACTCAGGAAGATGAGTCTTTCTGACACTCTATCCACTGTGCCACCTAGCTGGGGCTCATCCACTGGGGAAAGGTTGAACAAATTATAATATAAATGAATCTAATGGCATGTTATTGTGCTTTAAGAAATGATGACTACGAGTGATTCAGAGAAGTATGGCATCATAGGCCTGATTCAGACTGGTCCCCTGGTAGTTTAGGTCTGAAAAAGGAATGAAATGAGGCATTTATAATCCATCTGACAGTGAATAAAAGGAGGCTTACTCAGCCATAGAAGCAAAAGGATGTTCAAGTAAACAGAATGAAGGGAATGATATACATAATGACCAACAAAAAGATATAATATTAAAAAGCAGTCAGACTTCAATGATTGTACTGAATGATCTGGGTCTTAGAGAATTAAGAAAGAAATATATCTCCTTCCTCTCAGTAACAGGAGTGGAGGTATAGGTATGGAACACAGTAATGTCATAGTTGCTTTCCTTAAACATTGGATTTGTTGTTGTCGCAAGAAAAGAGTCAATGTGGGCAGGGACAGTTAAGGGGAAATGATTATGGTGTAAAAACAAAAGGCAACAATAAAGTTATTTTTAAAAGCAAAGACAAAGTAGGCTTGCCAATGAAAATAAAGATGAAAGAAATAACAAGGAAAATATGGTAGGCATGTTTCCCATAATCTTTTATGTTGCTCCACAGGCATGTCATTAATATAACTAAGCTATGACTAAGTAATAGAAAACTGGCCTCAGAGTCAATCAAGTTCAGGCTGTGACACACACTGGCTGTGACCTTGGGCAAGGCTCTAACTTTGATATGGTCCTAGGAAACTCTCTAAGAATTTAAGTTGCAGAGTTGGTGCCAATCTATATCAGTGGAGGGAATTTATTCCCTGGGAATTTTCTACATGGTTCTGGTAACAAAAAACAAAACAAAAAACAAAAAACCTAAGCCCTGTCCCAGTGTCAGAAAGCCCATTTCAATCTATTCATTCATCTGTTCTCCAGAGATGTAGATCCTAACACCATTCCTCTGGATGAAATACCTCCATGCTTGAAACCTGGCTTTCATACAGCAGAGCCAATTATTAACAAGTTCAGGTTGGGTATGCCTGCACTCGGTTCTTGGTACATTTTTCCAAAATACCTGAGTGTAGACCACGTGAAAGTGCGCCAGATACAAGGCAAACTTTGGGCAAGCCTGTAAAGCAAATGAAATTTTTCCTTGGTTACCCAGCCATACCCCTGACCCTCTTACTCTTTCTTTTTCCTTTGATCCCACAGAATTTCATTACAAATAACTGTAGGTCTTTGATCATGTGCCTATGGGGGGAACAAACAGCTCATCCTTGATCAAGACTTTCAGATTCTCCTGAAACAAGTCCCCTGAAAAATATTTCTAATTGACTTGTTTTGTGAGTAAATGGGTTCTTCTCCTCTTCCTCTTCCTCCTTCTCTCTCTTTTTCCTCTTCCTTCTCCTTTTCTCCTGTCTCTGTCCCTCTCTCTCTCTCCACCCGTGTCATTTGAAATCCCATTACACTTTACTGTAGGATTCATATAGTGGAAGAAAAAAAAACCTTTTTGGTGGGGGAGGGGGCTCTTTGATAGCCATACGGCTCATGACAAACTTCCTCAACTCCTCCTCCTCCTGCTCTTTTTCGGGAACCTTTCATATCTTTAATCTTCTATGTTGGCAACCAACAGATACACCTGCCAGAGTGTCCGTCTTCGCCTGTCTCTGCCTCTCCATTTCCCCTACCCCGCAGCCCCACCGCCACCCTGACCTCTGTCGCCGCTGAGCTGCCTTCATATGTGCAGGCTGAAGGGATTCGATATCACTGTGAAGTAATAAGAGAGCTGTGTGTAAGCAGGCTGTACCAAATCCAGTGGACAGCCTTATTCATAAGCTTATGAGGTGTGTTCCCTCTCCTGACAGAGCCTGTGCTGTGATCTTCGTGGTCATAGCTTTGGCTGCCTCCCTCCCCCTTCCCATGTTTTTTTTTTTTTTTTTACTGCTCCTGTATCCCTAGGTGTCTTCTTGATTGACCTCCCCCTACAGGATAGCCTTTCTTGCTCCTGCTTGTGGTTATTCTTAATTGCCTCTCTGTGCCGGGAGTTGTCTCATTAGAGAGCTTCATGCTTTCCCGTGTGAATTTAAACGCTACTATATTATAGGCTTATTGCTTTGATTTTAGTGACACCGGCGTGTCTGTCTCTACCATCTAAGTCCCCAAAAGCAGATGCAATGAACTGGAACGATGGATTTCCAAAACCTTTAAACATCTATGTTCTCTTTTCATCCCCAAGTTTCCTGTGCCTTATCTACATTAAGAGGCTCCTATATCACATATGACATGATATATGCTCATATATCTAGCCCTAGAAGGGATTCTATGGGTCATCTAGTCTAACCCCCTCATTTTACAAATAAGAAAACTAAGACTCAGAGAAATCAGGTGACTTGCACAAGTACACACAAAGGCAAGGTCAGTATTTGAAATTAGGTCACATGACAGTAAGTTCTGGTTCATTGGACTTCCTTCTGCCATGCTGCCTCTGGGTTTCCAAGGTGTATGTGATATCCTAATGAAACTATTACTTTTGTTAGCACTTGCCTGCCTTTCTAATAGCCAAAAGGAGTTTATGCATTTTGCAAACTATAAGTATTTATTTCTTCCTAACCTGTCTGATCAAGCCCATTGGAGGGAGGGAGGCAAACATTAAAATACAAAAAAAGCATAATGCCAAATGAGACAGAAGCTAACGCCTTTATTACTGTCTCACGGAGAATGAAAACAAATGAACAAATTGATGGCTTATATGCCAATTATTTGTACTGCAATTTCAAATACACTGCAATGTAGCTGAAGGCAAGTTTTAAAATTCCAGCATGAACATGTAGCAATGATAGCATAAATACTGGAGGGGTTTTATTTTGGTTATGTTTGAAAGGAAAACATTTAAGTGATAATGACTTTGGCAAAATATCTGAACGACCGGGATGAGATTTGAGAATGCAAAGGGCTCCGAGCAAACCTAACCCCTTGCCACTGGAAAAACAACTCAAAACACATCTTACTGACAATAGATGGTATCTTCAGGTATAAAGGGTGACAAATTGGAAGAAGCCTGATAGCTACATTTCCAAGCCCAGGTCCCCATGCCTGGTTAGCTCAAGTAGTTAAAGCAATCAGTCAATTAGCACCTGCTAGATGCCAGGCACTCTCTCAAGTGCTGGGGATACAAAGAAAGGAGGAAAGAAAAAAAGCAATGGCCTCCAAACTTTTAATCTGCCCCATTAATTTTTTTTAAAAAATTACAACAACCATCACTAATAAGAGTATATTTAGTTATTTATAAATTACATGCATTTATTACTACACTAATTATCATGTACATTATAATATTACAATATTATAACAACATAATACAATACATAATATTTTAAAAACATAATTAAAGATGAAATTATATTGAATTTTTGAGTCAATAGGGCATCCCTGAAATTTAAGGAGTATGGCCTAGTCAGATGTCTTTTGTCGTTGTTCAGTTGTATCCAAATCTCTGTGACCCCATTTGAGGTTTTCCTGGCAGAATACTGGAGTGGTTTGCCATTTCCTTCTCCAGCTCATTTTACAGACAAGGAAACTAAGGCAAACAGGGTTAAGTGATTTGCCCAAGTTCACATAGCTAGTAAGTGTCTGAGGCCAGATTTTAACTCAGGAAGATAAGTTTTCCTGACTCCTGGATGGGCCCTGTATCCACTGCCCAACCTACCTGGCCCAGTCAGTGCTTGAGTTTAAGAAAATCACATTGGCAGCTGCATTAAGGATGGCTTGTAGAGGCAGGACACTTGAGGATGGGAGGGAATTAGGAGGTAAGAGGTGATGAGATCCTGAACACACCCTGTGTGAATAAAGAGAAAGAAGGGGCCCAATATGACATGTTGTGACGCTAGAAATGACAAGATTTGGCAACTGATTGGCTACCCGGCATCACTGAGCAAGGGGCAAAGATGGCCATGAGGTGAATCTGGGTGACTGGAAGGATGGTGGTGTCATCGATGGAAATGGTAAAGTTTGGGAGAGGGGTGGATTTTGGCACAAAATATAACGTAATAATGCACATCACAACCCAACTCTGCTCATCCAGTGAGACTCACCATATCTCAATCAAAAGGCAAAAGGAGATGGCGCACGTCTCTTACTTCAGTCATTACCCAGAAATACAAGAGATCATCCTCCAAGTGGAGCTTGCTTCAGGTGCCAGGTGGCAGGGAAGGGGAAAAGGGGATTTTCCAAATGGCACCTGTGCTGTTGTGAGTTCCCAAGTAGTGGTTACGCTCTAGCTGTCCTTGGAGTGGAGACCACAGTACAAAGGAAAGAGGCTGGTAGCCCGGAAGACTGGAGAAAAGAATTGGGTAGCATCAAGGAATAAGGGGAGGTGGGTTTCTATAGGAGACAAGGCTCATGATTGGCTATTGCTGAGCAAACTCATTGATCTCACACTCCCCTGAGGTCAAGCCCTACCTCACCCTACCCCCACTTACCGACCCCCCCCCCCAGCCCTTAATTCTAAGACTAGTGGGCTAAAACGGTTCACTAAAGCAGTTGTCAAACTTTTTGGTCTCTCGACCTAAAAGAGGTCATAAAGACAACTGAGGAGTCCCCAAAGAGCTTTTGTTTATGTGGGTTATATATTAGAAATTAAAACGTCTTATTATTGTTAAAATGGTTTTGACCTTGAAGACTTCTTTAAATGAAAGGGTCTTCCGGAACCACCCTTTGAAAACCACAAATGTTCTTATAATGTTAAGTTGGGAGGTTGGAACCCTGAGTGGGTGGGTTAGATTCCGTCTCCTCATTTGTCTTAGATTGAAACCCTGACCTCTAGCCAGGACCTTTGCAAATGTAAGCGGCTTGTTACAAGGGAGGCTGGGACAGTGTGCATAGACCAGTGTAAATTGTTCCCTGCTACTGAAAAGACCTTATTTGCTACACCTGAAGAGACTGAGTATACAAAGAATGGCCCACCGTCCTATCTCCTAATGACAGGTAACAGATCACAAAATTCAGATTATTTGGGGGCGGGTGGTCCTTTTTTAAAAAGGTAAGTGCAATGTTTCCATTTTTAAGGCACTTTAGGAATTAATCAACCTCATTCTCTTTTTCTTACCCAAGGCACACTACTGTTAAAACCAAGAATAAAATGCTGACCTAGCCAATGGTTCTAAGACATGAACCTGGTGCCTCTGCTCCCCTGTTTTAAAGTCTCATCCCCATAATAAATTACTATTTTAATAATAGTCCTGGTAACATATGGTTAGTTTAAAATGCTTTCTGTAGATTAAGCAGCATAGTTACCAGTTAATGGTTTACTGTGCTTGAGACTTAAGGAGATTTAACTATTTGATACAGTTTCTGCTGAATTATTTAAAACATCTCCTCGATGCCATACGCTTTGAATTTACATTAGAAATTAGATCAATTAGGAAATTCATCATTGCCTCAAAAAATAAATAAAAGCCACCGTATTCTGGAAGAAGCCCTGGGCCAAACACAACTTCAATTTGACCCTATAGCTGTTATAATTTAGCTACATCTGGCTTTCACAAAGATAAAAAGGAAAGCCAAAAGATTATAGAACGATTCACAAAGGTAACAAAAAGGCTTAGGGGAGTCCAGGCTCTGCCATTTACTAATAATTTACATTTATCTTGGCATTTACAAAGTGGTTTTTGTTGGGGTTATTTGGGGGGGGGAAGGAAGTAGGAAGTACAAATACTATTATCCCCATTTTACAGATAAAGAAAGGGCCCTGAAAGGTAGACTTACTTAACCAGGGTCACAGAGTCCATGTGTCACATGTGGGATTCAAAACCAGGCTTCCAGACTCCAAGTCTAACATTATTTTCTCTTTACTATATTTTCTCAGAAAGGGTATTTCTTACCTATGTGACCTTTGTGCCTCAGTTTCTTAAGCAGTAAAATTGAGGGTTTTGACTAGTTTTCTAAGGTCTTTTCTAGTTTTAAAACCTATGATGTTTAAATCCTATTATCTAAAAGTTGAGGAATGGCTTCTCAGAATTTCCAGGTATTATGTGTTCACAAGGGAGGCTAATGATCCGAATCTTTAATTTCATTCTTATGTAGGAAAAGTCTTTTGACTGGCACAATGTAGCACCATTCAGCTGACTACATGATGCAAAATATATATTTTGTGTATACTTGACCTAGTCCTAAAATGTTTTTAAAAGTGAGATCTCATGAGCTTATTTGCTTGTTGGGCTCGTGTCCAATTTGTGCTTTTTCTTTGAGGCTTTGGTTGTAGCTGTTTTCATATTGTCTTCTGAATCTGTGTCTTGGTCTTCCCGGCCACTGTAGTAGTTTTTTGGTCAGTTTCATTTTTTTGTTGTCCCAAGCTTCAGGCTTTTTTGTGCTGCTGTTTTCTGAGCTAGTTCTGGGGTCTGCAAGTTTTTGGTCTTCCAAGGTGGTATGATCCAGGAAGAAATGTGGTCAGAGCTCTCCTGGTTTGCACTCTGGAATTTATCCAGAAAAGGTGTCTCCTCCCCTGTAACTGCAAGTACTAGTGCTCCTCTTGTCCCTAGAACTGTGATCAGGTTCCTTGTTCTCCAGCAGCCACAAGCCCCAGTACTGTGTGACTCAGAATTGCTTATGGGCAGTACAGTTGCCCAATAGCTCCAGGTCCTGCATCCACTACCAGCAAAAGGACAAACAACCTGTGATTAGCGTGAGTTGCCCCACTGGGGACCCAACTGGCCAGTTTCAACTGGGCAGTGCAACTCCTTCCTTCCTTCTTTCTTTTTTTCTCTCCTCTCCTCTTCCCTCTCTGTGTCCACACAGGGTATCATACCCTTACCTATAGGTGCTCTGCCCAATGGAATGTAAATTTCGATCATTGAAACCTTGGGGTTTATGGGCTAGAATTCTTTCTTAAAGACCATGCCTAAGCCCAAATCACAGGTTGTTGTTTGTCCTTCGTTCTCGAAGAATCACCAGCCTCATTCTCTCCTCTGGAGCCATCTGAGTTCAGTAGCAAGATATAGATCAGGCCAACTGGAGATGGCCCCAGATGCAGTGGAAGATCTTGGCCTTTTCAAGCTACGGTCTTTCCCAGGTCTCGGTTTATACTCAGTTTATACATAAGGAGAGCCTAGCAGCTGTTGTTATCTCTTGTTATTGCTTACTTAGGAATTTCTACTTAGCATCTCTGACAGACAACTTACTAGGTCCTGTGATACCTCTTTAAAAAGCCTTACCTTCTCAGCTAATTATCCATTCCTTCCAACTCTCTCCTTGCCCTTTAATATCATCTCCCACTTTTTCCTATTCAAAACACCGCTTAAGTCTCACCTCCTCTATGGTCAACTTCTAGTAGTTCTAAGCATCTAATCACTTCATCAGCAGATGGAGAGGAAGGTAGATGAATGGATGGATAGACAGACAGACAGACAAACAGATAGATTTGTGTGGGGTGGCTAGATCTATAACTTCATCCCTGTGGGGCAATTCCTAGTGTGATAACTCCCTCTCCTGATACAGATCAGCAACTTGTCTTTAACACAGATACATGTAATATATATGCATAGCTGAAATAGGTTGCAAAGAGAATGAGACCAGGAGAACAGTGACCATAGCTCTCCCAGGATCACACCACCTTGGAAGCACCCAAAACTTGCAGAACTCCAGAACTAACTGAAAATTGCCGCATAAAAAAGTCTGAAACTTGGGACAGTGTCTTCCTGCTGTCACGTGAGCAGGGTCCCAAGTCAAGAAGTCAGCTAGAAAAATGAGCAAACAAAAAAAAATGACCATAAAAAGCTATTATGGTGGCAGGGAAGATCAAGACATAAACTCAGGAGAAGACAACAATGAGAAATAGGCTAAAATATGAATTTGTACTTCTGCTGTGCCTCCATACATTGTTACTTGAGTTGTATCTCTTTCCCAATAATAGGTAACTGTCCACAAGATCAGTCCAGTGCTCCACACACTGTCAACTCTCCAATAAATGCTGCTGATGGACAATTTGAAGGTTTGGGATATCAGTTTAAATCATAGTGCCATCTACTGGTACAAATATCACAATCTAGACACAGCCTTTTTGACTTTGATAAGCTACAAAGGGTATTGTTTGTACATTGCCTCCTGTCTGTGAAGACACCCAGAGCCTCTCTTTTCCCTGCAGTACACCCATGTGCACCTTTATCAGTACAATAATGACTATCTCTGATCTGAATAAAGAATAAAATCTGTATTGATGCTGAACCAACTCCTTTGGGATTTTTGTTTGTTTGGTTTCCTTAGCTTCTTAGGCAAGATTATCTATTGTTAAAAGGGGAAAATTGGAAGGAGTCATTCCTGGTTTCCATTTTGGCCTCCTGTGAACCCACTGTCATTTTTAGAAAATGGAGGAGAATTTGGCTGTATGTTCTGTGTCTATTTAGTAATGTGGATTTCTCTCTCTGTTTGGCTAAATTTCTTTCACTGACAGTTTGGAGATTGGGGAGCAAGTTCAATAAAATGTTCAAATGTTTACAAAGTAGCTCTAGTGTAATACCAGTTTACCAGAGAGGCTGTTTTTCTACTCTGGGACTCAGCTCTTCCTTATGTCAGATAGGATTTTATTGCAGCTCCTGTTGGTATCTTGGTATAGAGGGGAATTTGGGGAATATATTTTCTGTTAAAGGTGCTGGAGTAGATGAGACACCTAAGGTCTCATCCATCTCTAAATCTACTGTCCTATAAATTTTAGCAAAGCATTAGAGACCTTCCCAAATCCAACCCAACAAGCATTTATTAAGTGTCCACTGTTTGTATGACATTGGCTTCCTCCAGCTTGATACTAAGCCATTATGAATTAGATGCAAATGAAACGACTATTTTTTTAAAGGAAAGGATTATTCAACACTCACCTCCAACTGGTAATATTTTATGAATTTTTAAATTTAAATTTTTATTTAAAAATATTAGTGGCAACAGAGTATAATGGAAAAGAACTCCAGAAATGGGTTTAAATCTTGCCTCTATCACTATTTGTGTGACCTTGGGCAGTCACTTAAATTCTCTAGGTCTCCCATTCCTTATCTATAAATGTGGGAATTGTACTACATGATTTCAAAAGGTCCTTCCAACCCTATATATAGGTATATATGCTATCAATTCAGGGAAACTTTTTTTAAAATTGGACTAGACCTGTGGTTTTATTGGTATCATAAGAGGCATCAGGCATAGTGAATAGAAAGCCAGCTTCAGAGTCATAAAGACTTGGTTTCAAGTTTGGCTAGTCACTTACTCTCTCTGTGAGGGAGATTATTTTTTGGCAGTTCTCTATAGAAATGAAATCACAGAGAAGCAGGGAGGACATATGAACAGCTACAAAATGAGGAACAACATCCATCCATACACACACACACACACACACACACACACACACACACACACACGTAGAGAGAGAAAATATTTATCATTGTTGTTCAGTCATTTCAGTCATGGTTGACTCTTTGTGACCCCATATGGGATTTTCTTGGCAAAGAATATTGGAGTGGTTTGCCATTTCCTTCTCCAGCTCATTTTGAGGAAACTGAGGCAAGCAGGGTTAAATGACTTGCCCAGGTTCACACAGCTAGTAAGTGTTTGAGGCCACATTTGAACTCATGTCTTTCTGACTCCAAGCCTGGCTATCTACTGCACCACCTAGCTGCCCTATACAAAAAAATATACAGCTGCAGAAAAACCATATGGACCTATGTAGAATATTACAGCAATATAAATAGAAAGAACATTAAAAAGTTTCTGAAAATGCCATTACTATAGTGTACAAGCTTTGCCTTGGAGAGGTAACGAGGAAATATACCTTGTTCGCTTCATTGAAGAAGTGGAGGACCATGGAATGCATAGGCCATCAGACACAGTTGTTTCATTGATTGGTTTTGCTGAAATGTTTGGTTTGGTTTAAAATTTTTCTTAAAAGAGGATGTGATGGGAGATAAAGTACATTGAGATGATTGTAATGTAAGCACAAAAGACATCAATAAAATGAAACAAGATAAAATGTTCCCCCAAGCCCTTTAATTTAGGTCTCTTCTTTCTGCCTCAGTAAAAAGAATTGTCTCAGTGGATGAAACAACCAGCACAGAAATACCAGCCCCTCGTTTGCAGTTCTGCAAATCAGGAGGACAGTTCTCATTTCTGAAATGGAGGCCTGCTTTGTATTGCAAGTGATCATTAGTGACCCAGCAGATGTACCAACCACATCTATAACCCACAGACAGATCTCAGCTGTGCCGAGAGCCTCATCGCAGCCTACTGAGAGGTGAACTCCAAACTTGTCACTGCTTTTGTGCACCCTCTTAATCTTCCTGTTTATTCTGTGCTTCATTAAAGTCAATCTCTGCCGGACAGACTGTCACTCAAGCTTGGCCTGTCCCGCTGGCTTCTCTCTCCAGAGAGCCTCCGTCATCCTGATAAGCAGTCTGTTGGCCGAGCACAAGAGTGGAGGAAGTACAGTTAGGAAGGTAAATAAATTCCACAGAACTGTTCTCTCCTTACTAGCTTGATAGGATTTAATGAATATGGGCATTAAAATCAGAGCTTCAGGTACACTCTTGTAAAATAGTTTGGATATACATTTTTCTTGGTCAGCAAGTGTTTTTCCATTTACTTACAACTGTATTAACTAACATCCATCGCTGACCCTCTCCTCAAGACTCAACATTTTAAACGTGCAGTTCCTGCTATGTGTAACGCGCTGTACTTGGGTTTGGTGATATGAAGTTCTCTAGAATACAGTCCCTGACCTTGGAGATTTACAAGCCAGTTGGAAAGAAAGGACAGATGAATAAAGCATTGTTTAAGTCTTATCCCCAAAGTTATTAAGAAAGAATATATGTGTCATTCTTTCACAAGTAGGAGTTATACTTGAGGACTTCTGTCTAATCAATTAACAAGCATTTATTAAATACCCACCTAACACAGCCTCTGTGTTAGGCACTGGAAATTAAAAAAAATTAAATGGTCACTGCTCTCAAAGAGCTTATCTTCCATCAGGGGAGACAACATATATACCTATTAGTATACACAGAATAAGTATACACTTAGATCTGTAAGAGGGACGGGCCATACCCTCAGCCTCAATAATTACAGAAGGCCCAGGTCTCTATTGAACCAGTCAGCCAATCACCCTATTCCACTTAAAGTAACTACCTTAATTAGGTGAGATTGCTTCTGTTGAATTAATCTGTCAGTCTTAGGCATTTTCAACTAGGTGAGAGAAATCTTCTTGGTCAGTTTGGAAGGAGTGAAAGCCATTGGATGTGTCAGGATTGACTAAGGAGACTTAGCCATGTCCTTTTGGTTGGGGCTAAAATAGCAAAACAGTTGGGAGCCAGCATTGGTGTTGAGCCAATAGTTTAAGCTGAGCCTTCGAGAGGGGATTGCTGGGAGTGGAGAGGACTAGAACCTCTCCTTCTCACCACCAACTTGACCTTGTGAACTTTGGAGGGTCAGATGATTCAAACTTCTCATCAGGGTCCTAGCCGTGTCCCCAGAACAGCAATGACTGGTGGCAGTATCTATGTTGGGAGCCAGAGTCAAAGTAGGGAACCCCTGTAGACCAGGGGTTCTTAACTTCAGATCCAAAGTAGGGACTCTGAAGAAAGGTACCTTTAGAATTCTACCAGAAACCCAACAAAAAGTTACATCACACTGTGGGGAACTTTATTGGGGCCTCATAAAGGGGAGAAAAGAACTTCCAGGAACTGGGAGTTATCCTCTTTGCCACATGTACTCTCTAAGCTTGCATCCACTTTCTACTGTACTTTGCACATACTGCTGGGAGAGTATGTGCAGACTTCTGGAGGGATGTTTTTATAGAGAGATCCATTTGTTGTGAGGACCCTCTGTGTGGCAAGAGCTATCCTCCCACCTATAACATGGGGGTGTTGCTGTATGGCTCAAAAGGAGGCAGAATAGCTGTCTCTGACCTCTTCTCTCCCTACCTCTTTTCCAGAGGAGACTTTTATTCCTACCAGGAGAAGAAGAAGGAATTTGGGGCCAGAGGCCACTCTGCTTTCCTCAGAGAGGATGACAGCCTAGAATTATATCTATCTGCTCCCTATGTATTATTATTCTAGGGGATACGATTAGGTTCAATCTAACTTCTGATTACTGGTGGGGGGGAGGACCCCAAGCTTTGTATCTGAGGCTTGACTCCCCTTTCCAACAAATACTGGTTCTATAATGAATACACATATAGCAATTATCAAAGAATCCCATTTATCCAAATCGATAACAAAGTAGAAATCAGAGAAAGTACACTAGAGATTACAGAGGAAAGAAGCTCTCCCATTGAGCGTGAGGTAACTCGCCTCAACCAAGAGATAGTCCCACATCTCAGCCAAGGGGAAACTCCATAAAGTCTCTAGTGTAGCAAGCTAGAGATAGAGATATGATGGAGACAGCCAGCTCCTCTCATGGCTTCCCAGAGTCTTTTCCTTCAGCAACTTGAAGTGGGTTTGCCCTCTCCCATCTTCCTTCTCAAAACTGGAAGCTGGAAAGAAGCTCATGAAGTCAGTTGGCCGCTTGAAGAATTCCTAAGAAGACAGAAGAAGGCTGGCGCTCTGCTTGATCTTGCCAACTGTGCTCAGCCCCTCACCCAGCCAGGGTATTTATCTCCACCACTAAAGAGAGTCCCACACCAATGGACCTTGGAACAGGAGCTGCATTCCCTACTAATTGTTCACACCACATCACTTTTAATAAATACCTGCTTCTAAAGGTTACTTAAGTAGCCTGGCAAATTTATATCAATTGACAATCATTGAAGGTAAACATGCCAGTGAGAGCTCATGAGCTATAGCATTAGAAAACCATCCCACATTCCCCCAGGGTCTTCTAGAACCCGAAGGGAGAAGTGGCCCTCTGAATTCTGAGGTCCAAACCTCTCAGTGAGAGTGGGAGGTGGCAGAATAGCCCAGAGCACATGCTACATATGTATACTTACGTGCTTTACCCACCCACCTGAACACTGGGGGTCCCAGCTTCATCTTTGGTCTTGTTCCTGATTCTATTGTCACCCCTTCCCGGAACTTGGGGAGTAGAATTGGCAGCCAACTTGGTTTCACATTATTACCCCAGAAACTCCAGAGGGGTTTACCTATGATGTCCCTTGGGACTACCTGTAGACCAGGGGTTCTTAACTTCAGATCCATGAATTTGTTTTTTTTTTTTAGTTTGATAACTCTAGTTCAATATAACTGGTTTTTCCTATTATATATATTTATACATTTAAAAATACTCTTCTGAGAAGGGAACCATAGGCTTTACCACACTACCAAAGGAGTCTATTACACAAAAAACGTTAAGAACCTTTGCTGTAGAAAGAAATTTCCTTGCAACCCTCTGCTCCGCTGGACATAGAAATGGGGAGGTGGTTGGTGGGTAAAGGAGATTTACCTTTTGTGGCAGAGTACTCTTTGAAAATGGTAGCATCAAATCCTACTTCTAGCCTCTGAGGAAGCGATGGGGAGACCATGCCAACACTGGCAGTCTTTCATGATTTAAGAGTTGGTAGCACTAGACGATGATGAAAAACAAAGCAGGGTTCCTATTGCTTAGGGGACAGGAGGTTAGGCAGGGTCCTGTCAGCCTCAAGATAGCTTGAATGTCTTGGAGTTAGTCTCTATTGAGAATTAGGTCAGCAGAAAAGAGGCTACCAATAATTACCCAGAGATTAAGTGCTGCAGATTTATCTATCCCAAAAGAGTTCATCCTTATTGAAAACAGCAAAGAAATGGGCTTGGAATAGTTATAATGCTCCATAGTTTCCCTTTCAAAGATGCTATTTAAAAAGAAGCATCTGAACATCTCAGTTCATCTGAGGGAAAAAAAAGAAGAGGGAACATCCTTTTCTAACCCACATAACAAATGTGGTTTAAAATCTTTGAATTGGAAAGTTAACTGATTAAGCCAGAAAGCTTTTCTTCCCAGATTGCAAACCTTGGCTCCCTCTAGTGTTTCTAACCCAGTCTTTTGTTTCTGAAAGAAACAACCCTTGGAAGTCTCTGTCACATGGAGGATTCTTCACAAACTGTGAAACTGTTGTTCCGTGCCTGGGTGGGGGAACCAACTGGGTTTGCCAAGATTGTTTTCCCTGAAGAGGTCCGTCGTAGCAATTTCTGCACATGAGGGCAATGGATATTGCCAGACTAATCTTCATAGATTTAGAGTTTGAAGAGACCCTTAGAGGCCAGAGAAGAAGCACAGAGAGGGTAGATGATTTGCTTTTAACATGTGAACATAGTAATCAGAGCTGAAAGTGACCTTAGAGTCCAGACTCCTCATTTTATAAGTAAACAAACTGAATCCCAGAGAGGACAAGTGACTGGACCAATGTCGCACAAAAAAATGATAACTCCCAGTCTAATGTTGTCTCTACTATATCACATCTCTTCCTTATAAAAGCAATAACCTGTTCTGTACTGTTTCAAATTTAGACTCACATTAAAGATAGCTAGAATTATTGCAGTTAGGTGGCACAATGGATAGTGTCAGGCCTGGAGTCAAGAAGTGAGTTCAAATCTGACCTCAGATACTGCCTAGCTGTGTGACCCTGGACAAGTCACTTAACCTTGTTTGTCTCAGTTTTTTCATCTGTAAAACGATCTGGAGAAGGAAATGGCAAATCACTCCAAAATCTTTGCCAAGAAAACCCTAAATGGGGTCACAAAGAGTCGGATGTGACTGAAAACTGACTGAGCAACAAGAGTTATTGATGAATGCCCATGAGAACAGCTCCTGACTCCAAAGGAATCTTACCAGTTTCTGTTTCAAGCCTTATCTGGCTTACTCGAGATTGATGCATTTGCAAAAGGCCCCGTTGCTTTATTTGTTTTGTTTTGTTTTTACTAGCTCAGTATGAAGCCATATAGACACTAAGATCTGTTGGTATATAAATCAACCAACAAGCATTTATTAAGCACCTACTATGTTTCACGCACTGTATTAAGCACTGGGGATGCAAAGAGTGAAACGTTCCCTGCTCCTGTAAGGAGCTTACATTCTAATTGAGGAGACACCATGGCACTTATGTAGGTACGTACAAAAGAGACAGAAGGTAGCTTTGAGGAGAAAGGCACTAGCAGCCAGGCCAGTCAGGAGAGACCTCATAGAGAAGGTAGTACTTGACTTGAGTCTTAAATGAAACCAGAGATTCCAAAAGCAGATGAAGAGGAAATGCATTCCAGGAGTTGGGACAGCCAGTGTTAAGGTACAGAGTTATGTGTGAGGAACTGCAGGAAGGCCAAGGTTAACTGGATAACCCATTTTATGGGAGGAGCTGTATATGTTGCGTCTTTCCTCTAGGATGAGACAAAAATGGGGACCCCATTGTTGGCAGTGAAGCATCTGTATACACCTTTTTATACCTTCCTTGCATGAGTAAATACATTTTACAGTCTATTATTCCATAAACTTTGTAGTCTGGTTCAGATGGTTATGGCGATGCCTTGATATCCTGAATCTAACCAGCATACATACTTTTACCCTTTCCAGCAGGAATCTTTCGACCATTCAAACTAATCTCCTAACTAACCCATGCACATGCCACACTTACTCTACTTTAGAGCCTTTACTTTTTTTCACCTAGAATGCTTTCTTTGCTTTTTTTCCATCTATTCAAATCGTTACTTCTTTTTCAAGGTTCAAATCACGGTGGCACAGTAGATAGAATGCTAGCCCCGAAGACAAGAGGATCTGAGTTCAAATCCTGATTTGACACTTATTAGCTGTGTGACCCATGGTAAGTCACTAAACCTCTTTCAGCCTCAGTTTCCTTCTCCACAAAATGAAGATAATGATAGCACCTACTTCACAGGGTTGCTATGAGGATCAGATGAAATAATATACGCACAGTGCTTTGCAAACCTTAAAGCGCCATAAGAATATTAGCTATTATTTGTTATCGATATCCTCTCCTCCATGAATCCTTCTCTAAAAACTTCAACCTACACTGAACTGTTCCTTTTCTCTGAATTTATATTATATTCATTATCTAAGTGATATAATTTAGCACTACTGTGTATACTGTACATATTTGTTGTTTAGTTGTTTTTCAATCATGTCTGACTCTTCATAACCTCATTTGGGGTTTTGTTGGCAAAGATACTAGAGTGATTTGCCATTTCCTTCTCCAGCTCATTTTACAGATGAGGAAACAGGAAAACTGGGTTAAATGACTTGCCCAAGGTCACATAGCTAGTAAGTACTAAGCCAAATTTGAACTCAGGTCTTTCTGACTCTGGACCTGACACTATATCCACTGTGACACCTAACTGTTCATAGTGTACACATTACATGTATACGCTGTGATTTCCTATGTGTCAGCTTTGTTCCTCAGGCAACACTATACGTCCCTCAACACTCTTTACCATTGTCTTAAACTTCTTACCCAGAGTCACTAGGACTGAATGAAGGTCTTAGTGTGGTATAGTAGAAAGAGCACTGGACTAAAAAGAATGTAAGCTCCTTGAGAGCAGGGACAGTCATGCCTTTTGTATCTTCAGTGTCCAGCAAATAGTAAGTACTTAATAGGTGCTTTGTTATTAAAAAAACCAAACAAACCAATAACCCACAGGACTAGGAGCCAGAAAGACTGGGTTTTGCCACTTACTAGCCATGTAACCTCAGGCAAATCACTGTCTGTTTATAAAATGGGGATAATAATTGTCCTGTTTATCTTGCAGGACTGTTGAGAAGAATAAGTGAGATTTGTAACTATAAAATGCCAACTAAATGTAAGGAACCTTCATAAGAGCAGGAAGCTTGTCTTATAATGTTTTTAGTGCTTAGCAATTAAAAAAAGGTACATAGTAAATATTCAGTAAATGTTTATTGAAGAAGGAATTTTAATGATGATCTAGTGAGGTCTAGAGAGGTTTAAATGACTTTCACAAAGTCATATTGTTAATAGCAGTATTAGGACCTGGAACCAAGGTCTACTGACTGGCAAAAGACCACACGGTTTCTCTTCAGTTATTATTAGTAAACATCAGAAGGCTCAGTAAAAATATTAATCCCTATTTCAGTGATCCTTGGTGCATTCTATAGATCATATCACTATAAACTCTATTATACCCAAGATAGACCCAAGAGCAAATGATTAATATTTTTCTTTTTCTTTCAGATTTGGAGGAGATGAGGCTTGGTGCAGTGGGACCACATAAAAATTTAGGCATAAGTCAATTTTCCCAGTGTTCAGGTTTTCACCTCCCTGCGTTTATTTCTCCAATGATCTCCCTGGCAACCTCCCCATCCTTTAATCCCAGCAACTTTCTACAAGAATTAGAAGAGGTTAATTATGTTACTCTCCATCTCAGCAATCACTTCTAGATGACATTTAAAACCCTCTATAATTTGGCTTCTACCTACCTTTCCAGTCTTTTAAAAATATTACATCCCTTCACAATTTTCCATTCCGGTAGCATTATGCCTCCCCATGTGACATTTCACCCCTCGCAATCCTTCACGCCTGGGATGTATCCCTTCCTCACTTCTGCCCCTTAGAATCGCTAGCTTCCTCCAAGTCACTGCTTAGATAATACCTCTCATATATGAGACCTTTCTTGGTCTTCATTGCTGTTAGTATTTGCTCCCTCTGGAAATTACTTTCTATAGCTTCTTATATACTTTTTCAATTTATAAACACACTATTTCCCCCTCCAGATACACGTAGTAAAATGTTCTTAGAAATGCAAGAACTATTTTATTTTGATCTGTATCCTTGGCCTACCATAATGCTTTGTTCATGAAAGTCGCTTCATATATGAACTTGTTGAAGGTAAAGTGATTTGAATTCTAAATATCGCATATAAAATTGGACTCTTTAATTATTTCTTTCCAAGTCTTCCCCATTGTCTGTCCGTAGCTCTTGATTTGGCATAGCTTGAATTCTCAACTCTTTCTGGCTTGTTCCCCTACCTTCATTTCTCCCTTTCATTTGGACAATCCTAAATAAGGATCATTCCTCAACACTAGAATATACTTTTCATACTGCACTGCCAAGCCACATTCTTTTACTCCTTCCAATTTCCTCACAAGTTTCTCCACCTGGTGAAATCTCTTCTTAGAATAGTCCCATTTATTCAAAGTATTCATTTGTTTAATTTTCCCATTCTCTCCCAGGTATCTTCATATTCCTAAATCCTAAATATAAGGTGGCAAAAAATGTAATCCTCAGTTTTCTCCCTCATCCTCTAAACTTAAGGCAAGGTACATCTAAGGATGCAGATTTGTCTCATGAGTAGGTAGAGTTGATGGAGTTGGCTTAGGGGAATGAGGAGGGATCTCCTACTAAAATATATCTCCCCCCATTTTGTCATGCTATTGAAATTCTAACACTAGAATTCCTTTGGGTTTTGGTGGCTTAGCAATCTTCAGGATTATTTCTATTAAAATAGAAATACTCCTGGGATGTGTAATACCCCAAATTCTTATGAACTAACACTTTCTTAGTGATTAATTTAGCAGTTCATTGAGCATTAGATTCTGCCTCCTAATGTGATCCAGATTACAGACAACAGCAGACCAAAGTGGAGGCATTAAAAGAGGCATTTGCCACAGATTCCTGGTTTTGCCTTGCCTGTATCCACGTACTAAGTCCAGTCAGAGAGGAAGCTAAGTGACTATATGCTGAGCAAACAACTATCTATAATGAACTCCTATAGGACCAATGTGCCTATCGTGAGAGTAGAGTTGTAATAATCATAATTGATATTTATGTAGAGTTTTTTGCAAAGTACTTCATAGATGTTATCTCATTTGACCTTCACAACAATCCAGTAAAGTTAGTACCACAGTTGTTATTATTTGCATTTTGCAGATGAGTAAACTGAGGCTTTAAGAGGTTGTGACTTGATAGTCACACAATTAGAAAGTACTGGAGGTATGACTTCAACCCAGGCCTTCTTGATTCTAAGCCATCATTCCACCCACTATACTATGCTGCTCACTTAACTTTTCTGAGATTCATTTTCCTAACCTATGAAATGAGGTCCATCAATCTATAAGCATTCATTAAGAACCCTTTGTGTGCTAGGCCCTGGGGATGCAGACACAAAATGATATCCTAATATTATTACACAAATGCATAAAATAATCATTTTTATAGTTGAATAAAAGTATGAGGAGGCAAGATTATCCTCTCAGACTATCATTCTTCAAACCATCCCTCATTCAAACCATCCTTACTATTATTATTATTATCTTGAAGGTAGTATGTCGCATTTTAAAAAATCACCCTCCATCACTACCCCTGCCAAGCTAAACATTGTTATCCATATTTATATCCTTATATGTAAGTAGGGATAGGGACTGGATATGTGATTTTATTGATATAAGGAATGACCAGATAAGGAAATTCCCTCTAACAATGAAGATCAGCGTCTCTTCTGTAGTTTTTATGGTCTTAGTTGACTAGACAGTAAGAGAGTGTGATTTGCCAAAGATCACAGAAGTAGTATAGGGCAGCTAGGAGGCACAGTGAATAGAGTGCTGGGCCTGGAGTCAGGAAGACCTGAGTTCAAATCCAGCCTCATACACTTACTACCTGTGTGACCCTGGGCAAGTCACTTAACCCTCTTTACGTCAGTTTCCTCATCTGGAAAAAATGAGCTAGAGAAGGAAATGGCAAACCACTCCAGTGTCTTTGCCAAGAAAACCCCAAAAGGGGTTACAAAGAGTCAGACACAACTGAAACGACTGAACAACAATAGAAACAGTATGCAGAAGAAGCCGGACTTGAACCCAAGCTCCCCCTGTCTTTTTTTTTTCTCTCTCTCCCCACCTACTTATTTCTCCCTCCTTCCTACCTCCCCGCCCCCACTAAATTTTTATTTTTATGGCATAGTATTCATCTTGGTGAGATGGCAAAAATCAGCAATTTCATTTTTCCAATTGTTTCCAGATTGATGTCATTTCTTTTTTTGACACTTGCTCAAGGTGGGAGTGGTAGGGCAGAGGTATATGGCAGAGCAGTCTGATAGCAAATGATGTGCCACAAAGGTCTCTGTTGAGTGTGTTTCCCTGTCCAGGAATCTTATCTTTCTGAAAATGGGCAAATGGAAATCATTTCTAATTTCTTAATGCTTTTCTAATGTTTGCCTTCTGGAATGCATTAATTTTTTCCCAGCCCTAATATGTGCCATAATCACACTCAGATTATAGCATTATTTTGGTTGTCATTATTATTATTGTTACTACTATTATTTAACATTTTCTGAAGCACTCACAGAATGCAACAGAGAGAGAAGGCTGCTGGAGTTGGTTCTCAGCAATTGGCAGTGGCCAGTCTGGCTGTTATTAGAAGAGATGAGATTCAACTCTCATTAGTCCAGCAGACTCATTTGAATGGAAGTCCCAAGAGTTTTAATTTTAAAAAAAAGAAGAAAAAAAAACAACAACAAAACCCCCTCAGCCTGAATGATGTCTGAGGGGCTAATTATATAGTCCTCCCATTACAGTTTTGCCTAAGTAAGGATTGTGCATCAGGGCCCTGAGTAAGCATAATTGAGAATTAATGTGTTCTGTTGCCTGGAGGTGGGGAAGGAAATAAGGCTGAGAAAATTGCCTTAAGAAAAAAAGGGCTTTACACTCTGTACAACTGAGGCCACACAGATCTGGATGATTGACTTTGCAACTATGTTCTCTTTTTTTTTTAATTAAAAATTTTTAATTAACAAAAATCTTTTTTTCCTTCCTCCCTTTCCCCCCTCCCATTGAAAAGCAAAACAAAAACCCTTGAAACAACATTAATAGTCAGGTAAAATAAATTCCCTTGTTGGCGGTGTCCAAAAAGTGTGTCTTTATCTATGCCCCAAGTCCCATCACCTGTCAGAAGGTGAGTATAATGCCTCATCATTGGTCCTCCGGAATCATGATTGGTCATTGTATTGATTGGAGATGCTTGTTTCTTTCAAAGTGTTTGCCTATACAATGTTGCTGCTGTTGTATAAATTATTCTCTTGGTTCTGTTCATTTCACTGCATTCCATCCAGTTCATCACTCAAATCTTCCCAGTTTTCTCTGAAACTGTCACTTTCATCATTTCTTATAGTACAATAGCGATTTATTGCATTCACATACCATAGTTTGTTCAGTCATTCCCCAATTGCTGGGCGCCCCTTATTTTCCAGTTCTTTGTCACTACATAAGCGCTACTATGAATGCTTTTGTAACATGTAAGTCCTTTTACTCTTGGATTCTCTATTAGACAGGCCTATGAGTCTGGACTGTAGGTTTCTATTCCCCAACTTTGGTTTAGTGAGTCTAACGTACCTCAGCTTTGGGAAGAATTTGGTTTTTAGACCAGAACTTTGATTTTCTCAGTAACAGGAACTGCTAACTAGGAGATCTGCCAATGCAAATCAGCACCTGCTTTGCAATTTATAGCATTGAAGAATTGCCTACAACACTGAGAGGTTAAGAGACTTGCCAGTATGTGCCAGAGACGGGGCTTGAATGGAGGTTTTCCTGACTTCAAGGCTAGCTCTTTACCTACTATGCCACGCTGCTTGTCAAACTTTAGCTTATACTCAGTAAAATGCACAAAAGAAAGAGCAAGGGAGGTCAATTAAAAAAATTCTGCCCAGGAAAAGCGGCACTGCTAGGCACATAATGGTACTCCTTAACTATTTGCTGAACTGGATTCTAGCATTTAGAGTAAAATGGTAAGGGACCACCTTTAACAGCTCTACCCATTTGACTGTTATGCTCTAGGTCCAACTTTAGGCTCACTCTTCTGACAGAGGTCCTGTCCAGTTACCTACTTCCCCAGCTTTCTTATAGGATTGTAGATTTAGAGCTAAAAGGGTTAAAGGTCATATAGTCCACCCTCCTCAAAGGAGGTAAGAGAAGAAGTAAATATGATGAAAAATGGAAGAGTTATCTTAAAACAAGGGTTCTTAACCTTTTTTATGCTGCGGACCTTTTGGCAGTCTGGTAACGCCTATGAACCCTTTCTTAGAAAAATGGGTTTTTTTGTTTGTTTGTTTTTAGGCAATTGGGGTTACGTGACTTGCCCAGGGTCACGGTAAGTGTCAAGTATCTGATCTGAGGCCGAATTTGAACTCAGGTCCTCCTGACTCCAGGGTCGGTGCTCTATCCATTGCGTCACCTAGCTGCCCCCAGAACAAAGTTTTTAAATGCATAAAATAAAACATGGGATTAGAAAGAAAACTATTTATATTGAAGTAGGTATTAAAATATTTAACAACCAAGTTCACATATCCTTGGTTAAGAACTCCTGCATGAAAAGATTAAAGGTTCCTAGTCCTATGATGAGGAAACTAAGACTCACGGAGGTTAGGTGGCTCTCCCAAAGTCAGAGAAAGAGTAATACCAGCAATGAGATTTAAACCCAGGTCCTCTGAATTCAATTCCAGCAATCTTTCCATCACACCATAGTGTCTCTTCCCCAAGATCCCAAGATCATTAGAACATAGCATTTAGAGCTAAAAGAGACCTCAGAAATCCTCTAGTCCAGTCCCCTTATTTTATAGATAAGGGAGAACCCAGAGAGGTGAAGTCCTACCTGAGGCCACATAGTCAGTAAGTGGCAGAGGCAGTCCTCTTAGTAGTTTTTGAAGTAGCCTCGTGGGTGTAACATCATGTGGGAATCACATGCACAGCTTCTGGTTCAGAAAATGGATGGCTTGACTACTATATATGGCCCCCTCAACTCACATGGCCACACCCCTAGTGAAGGCTTTCATCCCTTCTCACTGAGATTATTTCAATGATCTTTTAATTGATTTCCCTACTTTAAGTTTCTCTCCATAATCAATCCATCCTCAACTGCCAAAGTAATTTTCCTAAAAAGCCTCTTCTCAATCCTTATCTTTCTTGACTTCTGTGAAACATGTGACATTGTTGACTTTCTTCTCCACTTGGATATTTTCTCCTCTCTGGATTTTTATGACACTGTTCTCTCTTGATTCTTCTCCCACCTGTCTGAATACATAATAAATGTTTAATAAATTCCTGTTTCCTCCCTCCCTTCCTTCCTTCCTTCCTTCCTTCCTTCCTTCCTTCCTTCCTTCCTTCCTTCCTTCCTTCCTTCCTTCCTTCTCTTGCCTGCATGCCTTTGCACTGGTTTTGCTCCATGCCAAGAGCAAGTTCTCTTTAATCTTTTAGAATCTCTAGTTTTCTTCAGGGCTCAACTCAGGTGCCCCCTCCTCCTTGAGTCCTTCCCTGAATCTCCTGAGTTGTTAGTGCTTTCTCTTACCTAATCTTTGGAATTAGCCCCACAAAACCAAAACAATGATACTCTGCTGGATGATGCCGTGTTGTATATGGAATCTCCACTGGGCATGTTGCTTCCACTTCTAGCTTCAGCTTCAGCTCAAGTCCTTTGCTATCTCTTCCTCATGAGAATGAATGAGCAAAGTGGGCTGTTATACTTTTTCTGTTCAAAAAACCAGAGACTTAGCTCATAGCTATTTTAGAAAAGTAGTGTCTTTTTCCTCCTTTCCTCCCCCCTCCAATCATAGACCAACAACAGCCCTAAGGGTAAAAAAATAAACAAACCAAAAAAACAACCAATGCACCACCTTGCCTGGCTTTTTCTTTTCTTTATGGAATGACCCGTCTCGTTCCCTTCAAAATCTTGATTATCTCATCTGCAGAAGGAGATTTTCAGACCCAGATGCCTTTAGAACATATAGAAAAGACATTCCTAGGCAAGTAGCTATAGTGGCCAGGCTCTGGTCCAAGCCTGCCTTTTGTTCCCCTAAACTTTTTTGCCCAATTGTGCGGGTCTCTCTATTGGAAACCTCACCTGAGATGATGGTGAGCATTCCTGTGTCTCCTGATTTTAATCTCTGAAGCCTCGATGTACTCCCAGAAGCAATATTAGAACTGTCTCCAGACATCGGAATCAATACACGATGACTTTCTGGGCTGTGTCTGACTCAGGCCAGTCCCCTGATAATTTGGGTTCGAAATTGGAACACAATGAGACACTCATAGTTTATCGAGCAGTTAAGAAAAAGAGATTGATTTAGCTACAACAGGAGGGTATTCAACAAGAACACGGACTGAGAAGCACTTGAGCTGATTCAGCCGCATGAAGATTCCATGTTGATCCACTAGCCAAGCGTGCGGGCACCCTTGGAGCTCCTCTTGACTGCTTTGTACTCACATAATGAAGAAGTGAGATCACCAGTCTGAAATCTTAGTCTGAGCCAACCGAGCCTCAAGCAATATCTCAATAACTTTTAAGGAAAAATTATCCTTACTGGAGTAGGGGGAAGGATTGGGATGTTGCTCCTATCATAAATATGTACTCTGATATTTCAGCTGATTGATATAGGTATTCTCTCTAACAATGCAAATTATAACCCACCCATGTCACATTTTCCTATCTTTCATCACATTCTAGAAGCCTTCCTCAAATTCCCTTGACACCACAAGGATGCCAATTGATTGGTCAAGCTGTCTATTTAATTATTCTTCACTCTCACTCACTGCATTACTGGCTAATATTTTTTAATCATACTTTTAAAAAAATTCTTTTTTACCACTTCTTTATAATTTATTGTTTGTAAAGTCTTGCAACCTATTTACATCTGCTGGGCCAGGAGCATATAGAGTTTCTAACCCTTTCCCTTTATCCCTAGCACTTAGCAAAGTGTCTGGCATATAATAAATGCTTATTGACTGACAGTCTGATGAAGCCTTTGGACTTCCTGGAATAATTTCTTTTAAAATATATATTCGTAACTGTAGGGAATTCTAGGTTTCAGTTAGAGGTCTAAAAAAAGATGCAATTTCCCCCCCTCCCATCCCCATCTGAATGCACAGGTCCCCTGAAATCCATCCCAGGATCCCTCAGAGGTTTATAGGCTCCAGGTTAAGAATCGCTGACCTAGAGAATTGTATTTGTCTTTATTTCATGAGTTGACATGGCGAAAGAATCTATCCCCAGGTAGTCAGCCTACAAGTTAAGCCAGACGCAGTCTGAGTGAGTGAGTCAACAAAGAGCAGTTGGGGCTCTGCATCAATAGAGAGAATACCCATACTGACAAAATCACAGATCTTTGAAATATTGAAATTCATACATACAGAAGGAAAAAAAAAGTTACATTACTTCCATTCTCTTCCTTAATAGTCTTGGCTCTTGTTTGCTTTTGCCTTTACTCAAATTCTGTGCATATGTGTGTTCGTGTATGTGGTTTTGTATTTTTTTTTCTTTTAGCAAAACTCTGCATGTTGTAATACATTGAATTGCAATGCAGAAAGCTGCTTGAGCAGATGACTCAAGAGTTCATAGAAAATGTCACCAGATGCCTTCTCTAAGTAAAGCAGTTCTTTGGAACCTCCAGAGCTGTTACATTGCACAAAACTCATTTTAAATAGTGTATCAGTTTTGCAGAGTTTTGTGTAATTGCCTTAAAAACCACTATTTGTGATGGAAAAGAAAAAAAAAGGTACATTAAGTACCAGAAAAAGCAAAAGCCTTTTAGTCAACTGTACGCTGTTCACGGTGCAATCTTATTCAGATGATTATGTAAAAAGGCAGCCCTGAAGGCCAACCAAAAGCTTCACGCTTCTTACCCCTGATCTAGGCAAAAGCCCTCTTTTTATAGGGGAGGCAACTGTGGCTCAGAGAAATAGCTCTTCAAAGGTGACATAGCAGAGCAAGCTAGCAGCAGAGCCAGGCCTAGACTCAAGTTATTGACTCTTAAACCAAGTTACAACAACTGTTATTCTGTTGCATTTGTTGTAAATCCTCAAAAAAAAAAACCAAAACACTATGTGCCGGTTCAAGGTCAATAATGTATAAAGGTACTACCGAAACTTATTAACTTCTAACTGAAACGGCTTTTGCCAAGCTTACCATTCACTAACTGCAAAGTCTGAGTGCCTTTTTTGGTCCTCGTCTTCCTTGGCCTTTCTGCAGCTTTTGACAGTGTCAACCACCCTCTCTTCCTGGATATTCCCTATTCCCTTGGCTTCCATGGCACTACTCTCTCCTGGTTCTCTTTTTGTCATACCACTCCCTAGTCTCATTTCCTGGATTATCATTCATCTCTAACCCCCTAGTCTAAGTGGCTTTGGTTTGGGTCCTCTCCTCTTCTCTCTCTACATTCTGTCTAAGAAATCTCATTAATTCCCATGGGTTCAAGCATCAGCTATATCTACACAAATGTCCCCAAATCTATATATCTAGCCCCATATCTCTCCTGAACTTCAGTCATGCGTCGACAACTCACTGCTGGATTTCTCCTTTCAGAGGTGCCATCGACATCTCAAACTCAAAGTGCCCAAAACAGAATTCATTATCTTATCCCACCTAAACCTACTCTTCTTCCAAACTTCCTGATTTCTTTGAGAGGATAAGTGGTTATCTTTATATTGGCCTCAAGTATATTTTCCTTGGGGAATGGGCAAGTCCTTAGCCACTGGAGTAGGGGTGGAAGGGGTTCTACAAGTCTGGAGGACTATAAAGGTCTATGAACTTAGATGATGTGAAGAGTTTAGAGAGGATATATTAATATAGAATATATTAGTAATCACCTTAGAGTGTAAACAGTTCATTCTTGTTTAGTTTCCTTTCTTTCCTCTTGCATTCTTCAACAATCAGGCTTCTAACCTCATCATTCCATTAGATGTTTTTTCCAAAGTTATCAATGATCTCTTTATTGCACATCAACAAGAGTTTTAAAAAGAGGTAAAAAAGAAATGAGCTATTTTTGCCTTTTGACTATATTTACCTTTTCATGTTTCACTTGACTTCTGTGTTTACATTTCTAAGTTTTTACATAGCTATGATCTTTTCATTAGGAGTGCTTGAAAGTCCTCCATTGCATTAAAAACTCATTTTTCCTCATAGGATTATATTCAGTTTTGTAGTTGTAAAAGTATATCTTTAGCTTTCTGGAATATTGTATTCCAAGCCCTCTACTCCCTTTGAAGTGGTATACTCTAAATCTCGTGTGATCCTAACTGTGGCTCCCAGGTACTTTTAGTCTTTCTGGCTACTTTTAATGTTTTTTCTTTGACCTAGAAACTCTGGATTTTTGGCTCTAATGTTCCTGAGAGGTTTGATTTTGGGGTTTCGTTCAGACATGCCCAGTGGATTATTTTATTTTCACATTCCCCTTTGATTGAAAGAGATTTAGGCAGTTTTCTTTTATGACTTCTTGAAATATGATGTCTAGATTCTCTCTTTTTTTGATCATGATTTTCATGTAATCCAATGATTCTTAAATTATCTTTCCTTTATCTATTGTCCAGAGCTACTGATTTTCATATGAGATACTTTATACTTTCTTCTGTTTTTTTTCCAGTCTTTTGACTTTGTCTTAATATTTCTTGTTGTCTTATGGAGTAATTAATTTCTGTATGGTCTATTTTTCAAAGAGTCTGTTGCTTGGATAAAGTTTTGTACCCCTTGTGCCAAGCTGTTATTTCCCCTTATAGTTCTTTCATTTGTATCTCTTTTCTTTTCCAATTTTTTTCCTCTAGCTCTCTTACTTCTTTGATGGTTCATTTCTTTTTAGTTCTTTTTAAAACTCTTGTTAATGTGACAATAGAGAAATTATAACTTTGGAAAAAGCATTTGATAGAATGATGAGGTTAGAAGCCTGATTATAGAAGAGAGCAAGAGGAGAGAATGTGGAGGCATCTATTGTAAATGGCCTATTCAAGTTTAGCCACAAAAGGCAGAAAAGATATAGGATAATAGTTAATGGGGAAGGAAGGATGAAGTGAGAGTCTTTTGAAGATGGGTGAGACATGGGAATGTTTGTAGACAGTAGAGAAGGAGCCAGTCTGAAAGGGAACAATTAAAGAAAAGTGAGAGTAGGGATGGCAGAGGGGGGAAACCTGCTGGAAGAGATGAAATGAATTTGGGATCACTAGTGCAGCTGGAGGAGTGGGCCTTGGTAAGGCCACCTCTTCATGTGAGACAGGGATAAAGGAGAAGATAGTGGCAGAAGACATCGCATGATATAAAATGAAGAAGAGGAGAGAAGAAGAAGCTCATGGGGAATAGCCTCAATTTTCTCTGAAAAATATGAGACAAGGTTTTTAGCTGAGAGGGTGGAAGAAAGGTAAATCATGCAAGGTTAGATGAAAAGAGGTTGGATGGAGGAGGGATGAAAAAATTTGGAAGAACCACTGTGGAGAGTAGGATGGTGAGTTGGCAAGGGAGGTGTAGAAGGATTGCCTAGCTGCAGTGAGGGCGAAGGTGAGTCAGCATGCTTTCATGATTTTCACCATCTTTGTTCAACAGTATGTGTATAGGAGCAAAGGTAGTGGATAAAAGGAGTGATCTCAGTCTGGGGTTCGGCAGGGCATAATTGCTGATATAATAAGGTGTCAAGGAGCTCAAGAGAAGAGGATAGTATAATGTTGAACTGGTTCATCAAGGGAACAGGTTGTGAAAAAGAGAGGATACAGATGATGAACTGAGAAAGAACTTGGGAGTTGAGTGTTAAGAGGTCACAGTGCTGACTCTTGGAAGATGGAAGATGGAAGAGTAGGGTTTAGTAAGGGAAAATTGAGAAAGAGGTAGAAATAAGATTATGGTTAGATAAGGGATTTAGGAATTCTTGAACATGGAAGTAGTATATTCATAGACAATGGCAAGATTGTAGGTATAACCTTCTTTGTGTATGGCTAAGGTGGTTTGGGGGAGTGAGACAGCAGAAGTGAGTAGATTAAGGAATTGAATGGTTCTGTACTTATAGTCACTTAGTACACAGTCTTGGGCCCAAGACCATACTCTGCCCTATATTTCTATCTTAAGCACAGTCCTCAGGCCCCCAGTACTTGGTAGTGAGTGACAATGCTGTCAGTTGGCACCTGTTCCCAATCCCTGTATAAAGTCAGGCCCCTCTGTGTTCAACGTAGGACTTCTTACTGTGCTGCATATTTGAGGGGACACCCTTGTTCAGTCTCCATGTTGAAAAGGATACTCAGTATGTTCCTGGCTACACCCAATCTTCATTGTTTTCAGATCTCTTTGTCAATCTCCATATGCCAATTTGGCCTAGAAAAACGACTTGCTGTGATTTTTTTTTTCCTTGAATTTCCCGAAGACTGGGTATGGTATATTTTCTAGATCTTTGTAGAGTGGTTGTGGAGCAGAGCTTGGTTGTATTAACTTCTTTTTGTTCTGTCATCTTGGATGGTCTCCAAAAACCACTATTTTCCAAACCATCTTGTAGAGTTCAGAACTTACACAATACGCTTAGTAGGACATAAAGAGTTTTGTCATTTAGTTTTCAGACATTACTGATTACTGAGTTAGAAGGCACTTCCCCAAGACAATACTTGATACGAAACTTCATTGTAATGAACTTGAAATGTGGTCATCCAGCACATATTCAAAGACCTCTCGAGGCAGCCCATCCTACTTTGGGACAAATCTTATTGTTATGAAGCTTTTCTTAAATTTGCCTTTTGGGGGAATTTAATACATTACACTTAGCTTTGCTTTCAGGATCAAACAAGACAAGTCTAACTGTTCTATTAACAGTACTGCTGTTGTAATGCCCAGGGACAGCTGTCATGGTCTTGGAGTCTTCTCTCCACTTGGAAAACTGCAAGTATGGAATTGCAATAATAGTGGTAGTATAGTAATAATAATGGCTACGTGGCACAGTGGATACAGTGCAGGGCCTGTAGTCATGAATACTCATCTTCCAGAGTGCAAATCTGGCCTCAGACACTTACAAGCTGTGTGACCCTGGGCAAGTCACTTCACCCTGTTTGTCTCAGTTTCTACATCTGTAAAATGAGCAGGAGAAGGAAATGGCAAACTACTCTAGTATCTTTGCCAAGAAAACCCCAGATGGAGTCACAAAGAGTCAGACACAACTGAAATAACTGAGTAACAAAAATAATAAAATAATAATAATAACAATAATAGCTAGTATTTATACAGTACCTGCTATGCGCTAGGCATTGTGCTTAACCTCTGTTTGCCTCACAACAACCCTTTACAACAGATGAGGAAGCTGAGGCAAACAGAGGTTAAGTGACTTGCCCAAGGTCACAGCTACTAAGTGTTTGAGACTCCAGGCCCACTGTACTGTATTGTGTTGCATTGCATTGCATTCTATAGCATTGTATTATTATTATTATATTGTATCTCATAGATCATTTCTCCCCTCTCACTTTTAATCTCTTCCAATCTACTGCATCCTTCCATGATATCTACAACTGGTTTATGTGTCAAAAGAGACTGGGCCCAAAGCAGGTTATAGAAACTATTCAGTGGTTGGGCATACAAATAGGATAATGTTGAGTTAGATGACATAGTGTTATCTACTAGTTAGAAAAATATTGTGTGTCAGAGTGGCATAATTTTTGTTAATGAATGATTGTGTCTTGTCCTTTTCTAAAGGGACATTGGGTAAGAAGTACGTTGTAAACTTAAAGGAGAAGAAAAAAATAGAAGAATGTAGTAACCATAATAATAACACATTTATATGGCACATTAGAGTTTACAAAGTGTTTTATTGGGGCAGCTAAGTGGTGCAGCGGAGAGAGCACTGGCCCTAAAGTCAGGAGGACCTGAGTTCAAAGCCTACCTCAGACCAAACACTTGACACTTACTAGCAGTGTGACCCTGAGCAAGTCACTTAACCCCAACTGCCTAAAAAAATGTTTTATTCACAATTTTGTGAGGTAAATAATGGAAATACTCCAAATATATACATGTTAATGCCCCTTTGAACACACTTGTCCTATCCCTATTCAAATCCTGCCAATCCTCAGCCCTTGATGACTCCTCCCCATCTGCTTCCTCTGTTCCTACTCCAAAGCTCCTGAATTATGCTGAAGAAAAATCATACAATTGTACCAACTGAGTCCACTATAAATTCGTGTTATCTAATCATGACTGGGCCCTTATAGCTGCTTGGCAAACTTTTTATTCTTTGATTCCCACTCTCCATAGTGACTGTTCTAAACCAGCTCCTCTCTTCTCAACCACCCTCAGATAACATTGCCTCCTACTTCACTGCCAAAATTAAGAGCACTTCTGTCTCCCTTATTCCACATCTCTAAACCCCTCTTCATTCTCTTTTCCTCTAATCTCTGAGGATGAGAGGGGCCCTTTTCCTTGTCAAGGCTAAGCCCTCCATTTCTGCCTTTGACCCCATCCTTTCTCATCACCTCCAGATCACTCATCTCATTCTCTGTCTCTTTCTCTCATATCTTCCAGCTCATATCTGTTGGCTTCTTTTCTGCTGCCCACAAAGATGGTAAGGTCTATCTTATTCTTTAAAACTCACAAGGTCATCTCTAAGCCTAGACATGTCCCCCACAAGAGCACTGTTGAATAATTTACTCGGTAAAGGAAACACAAAGAAGAAAAGGCAGCCAAGGGCCCAGGTGGACCCTCACGTAGCTGAGTTCATGTTCCATATAGGAATAACCGTGGTGTGAAGGGAAAGAGCACCTGGGAGTTTAATGACAGAGAGAACTCGTAACAAAAAAGACAAAGCAGTAGACCAAGCAGGAAGCTGTCCCTCCTTTTAAAATAGGCACTGAGTTATCAGCAACTTTAATCAAGCAGCCTGTGTAGGGACCACTTCATCATTTCAAAGCACTCATATTCTTCAGTGCTGAGCCACCATGTCAGCTAGAAGTGCCCAGGAAGTTCATGACCCCCCAAAAGGCCCAAGTGCTGAGTCACAAATGTGGTTGTCCAGAAGTAGACAAGGGATATCTATACTCTGTGTAAAATTCCTGTTGCATACAGAAAATAAGTACAAGGTAGTTTAGGGAGGTAGGGCCCTAGAGATTAGGGAGGATCAGTAAATGATTCCCATAGAAGTAGTGGTTGAGCTAAATCTAAACAATAACTAGTGATTCTAAGAAGTGGCAATGAGGAGGAAGCCCATTTCAGGCATGTAAAACAGCCGACACAAAGGCACAGATAGGGGATGTGGTATATATAGTGTGTGAACTATAGCAAGAAGGCTGGACTGGAGAGTGTGGATGACGGTGTGATGTCAAAGCTTACCAATGATTTCTGGGCTGCTAAATACAATCACCTTTCTCAGTCCTCACTCTCCTTGACCCCTCTGTAGTTTTTGACAATACTGAACATTCCTACTCCTGGATACTTTCTCTTCTCTTTGCTTCTGTGATATTTGGCTTCACAAAGACACTTCTCTGTCTCTTGCTTCTGCTCCTGCCTATCTGACCATTGTTTTTCAGCTTCTTTTCATAGGTCGTCATTCATCTCAGGCCCTCTAATTGTGTGTGTCCCCCAGGACTCTGTCCTGACTCTTCAGTTTTCTCTCTGCACACTCTCCTCTGGCAATCTCATCTGCTCCTCCGATGGGTTCAGTTAACATCACTAGGCAGACAATTTCCTATTCTGAACTCTTACCTTGCATTATTAACTGCCTAGAAGACATTTCCCCATAAATGTTCTATTGGTATCTAAAACACATGTTCAAAGAACTGAAGGGGCAGCTAGGTGGCACAGTGGATAGAGCTCCGGCCTTGGAGTCAGGAGGACCTGAGTTCAAATACGACTTCAGACACTTTACACTTACTAGCTGTGTGACCCTGAGCAAGTCCTTAACCTGATTGCCTCACCAAAAAGCAAAAACCAAAAAAAAAAAAAAATAGAACTGATCATCTACCCCTCCCCCACTCTGTCAAACTCACAAATCCTCTACACTTCCTTATTTCTATATGTCCCTTATATTTCCAGTCACTAAAGCCACATCCTCACAGTCATCCTTGACTTTTATTTCCACCTCATCTCCAGTGTTCAATTAGTTGGCAAGGTTTTTGGATTCTACCTCCATAACATTTCTCACATTTGTCCCTTCTCTCCAGTTGCCCAAAATAATCCATCAGTATTACCATGTCATTCCCTTGTTCTGAAACCTTCAATGACTCTCTATTGCCTTTTGGATAAAATACAAACTGCTTAGCCTAGCATTTAAGGTCTTACATCAGTAATCTAATTCCAACCTATCACCTAAGCTTAATTTCTTATTACTCCCCTTTAAGAACTCTGTTTGAGCCAAACTAGACTCACTCGGCTTCCCACAGGTCATCCCTCCATGACTGAAAAGTACTCTCTCCTTATTGGTAGCCATTAAAATCTTTTTCTTCCTTCAAGGCTCAGCTCAGGTACCACCTCTGCCACGAAGTTTCTAAGTTGTCAGTACTCTCACTCTTTTCAAATTACCTTGTTTCAATTTACATTGTAAATTATCTTCATGTTCTGTCCCCAGTAGACTGTAAGCTCCTCAAGGGCAAGGGCCCTCATTTGTGTCTTGTAATCCTAGTGTCTCACATAAGGCCTTGCAAATAGGAGGCACTTAACAGATGTTCATTAAATTGAATCATCACCATTTATAGATGAAGAAACTAAAATTCATAGAGGTTATGTGATTTTTCCAGGATTACACTGCTGGTAATTTTTGAATCCAGGTCTCCTGAACTCAAATCTAATTCTCTAAAACAATTTAGTCCTGCAGGATGGGGGAAGGTGTCAATAATTGTAGCAAAAAGATAATTAGGAAAAAAGGAAATTAAGTTGGTTCCTCTCCTTTTGGGTATTTCTGCTAATGAGAGAGAATGAAATTAGAACCTTCAAAGTTCACTAATAAGTTCATTGAGGGATTCATTCTGTCAACTAACTTGTAGTCTACTGCAGATTTTTTTTGAAAGTTAAAACAAGTATGCTTCAATATACACTTATTGTTCATCAATTCTCTTTCTGGAGATGGATAGTATTTTTCAGGATTCCTTTGGAAATGTCTTGGATCACCATCTTGAATGGAGTAGCTAAGTCTATCATAGTTGATATCTCAACAGTGTTGCTGTTACTGTGTACAATGTTCTCCTGGTTCTGCTCATTTCACTTTGCATCAGTTCATATAAGTCTTCCCAGTGTTTTTCTGAAACCATCCTGCTTGTCCTTTCTTATAGTACAATACTATTCCATCACAATCATATATCATAACTTGCTCGGTCATTTTCCATTTGATGAGATATCCTCTCAGTTTTCAATTCTTAGCCACTACAAAAAGAGCTGCTATAAATATTTTTGTACATATAGGTCCTTTCTCCTTTTCTTTGATCTCTTTGTTCTCTTTGTTATACAGACCTAGTAGGGATATTGCTGGGGCAAAGAGTATGTACATTTTTATAGCACTTTTGGCTCCACATCAGGTTACAAAAGCATCTAAGGAAAACATACTGGGATACTGTACAATTTCATTGTTGATATTAAAATGAATGTTAGGTAGGTGAGTTTATTCTAATCACTCAGCCTCTAGGCACCAGAATTCTCCAGCCTATTGTGCCACTGAACTTAGTCCTAATGAATACTGTAGGGTGATCTCTATAGCTACCCAGCGTAGATCTCTAAATACGTTAGTCAGACTTTTAATGAACCACTTTTGGACTCTCAGACATGGGTCTTGATTCTTGAGTAGCAGAGAGATCCATGTTAACACTACTCCAAAGAACAGGTGGATTTTAAGACGCATCTGGCATATCTCATAGGGATGTGTTTCTATAAAGGCATGCATAAGAGTTGGCATAGTTTTAGATTAGTTACAGAAACTATACATCTTATTCATGATAATCATATTTCTGTAACCTCAACCCAAGAAGCTGTTTCAGAAAGGTCCATTACAATTTCCAGAAAGCATTATCAGCTGCTGCTTTGTTTCAAGATAGATTGAAGGCACAACAATCTTTATTTAAAAAATGTCAACATCAGATATGAAGAAACAAAGCCACTTCTAAAGATTTTATGAAAAGTTTTTGTTGTTGTTGTTTTTACAAATAAATAGTTTGTCAGGATGGTTGGTCAAAAGAAAAAGAAATCCATACTTCTTTATTTAGGTCCTGTTATTATACATGCTAAGGAGAAGAAAAATGCATTGAATCCAATCCAATGGGTATTTATTAAGGATCTACCAAGTGTAGGGACACTGTGCCAACCACTGGAAGAGATGCAAAGGTTAGATAAGAAGCAGCCTCCAATATTCTGGAACTTATACTTTTATTTAATATTTATTTATTTAAGTCTAAGCTTCACCATGACCCTCTAATCCTGTTTATGGCTACAATCCTTATGCTATTCATCTACTTCTATTTCTAATTTCTAAAGCTTTGACCACATGCTATGACCACATCTGTAACAGACATGAATGTGACATTTACCTCCACTCCATTCACAGGAAACTAATAGGACTGCTCCTGGACACAAGAGGGAACATTTAAACTTTGAAGAGATAAAGATCCCAAGCTACATATAAGAACTAAGGTGAAACCTGTGCATCCTATTTAAAAAAAAATGTGCATCTAGGAGCCAGTACCAGATGGAGATATTGAAACAGAGAGAGAGCCCATGCAGGGGCAGCTAGGTGGCACAGTGGATAGAGCATTGGGCCAGGTATCAGGAAGACTTGAGTTCAAATGTGAGCTCAGACACTTCCTAGCTGTAAGACCCTGGGCAAGTCACTTAACCCTGTTTGCTTAAGTTTCATCATCTGTAAAATAAGCTGGAGAAGGAAATGGCAAACTACTCCAGTATCTTTTCCAAGAAAACTCCAACAGGGATCAAGAAAAGTAGGACACAACTACAAACGACTAAAACAGCAAAACCCTGGCTAGTGCTAGACAGAACAGCAGAGCAGGGAAATGTGTACCAAAGTATGACAAGGCATAGTGCTGTGGTAGGGAGGAGCAAATTTGTGGAATTCACCCCCATTGGCACCAGAGAGATTTTTTCAGCAAGAAACCATATACACTGAGGAGCTATAAGGCACAGAGAAATAATGTGGAAGAGCAAACACTGACCTTTCTCTCCACTGATATTGTGAGTCATGTAAACCATGCAAGTCCATAAGGGAAAGTCAATTCTTTAGCAACTCTGAGTTCCTTCCCTAGAAGGAAAGTGGGGCCCACCATGGAGGGGTGGACTGATTGACTCCCTAGCCACCCTCCCCCCCTACACAGAGTAGTTATCGTTGCTGTTTGTCCTTCATTCTTGATGAGGACCAATGACATCAGGAGGGTGATGTCATGACTTACAAGTGAACTGGATTTAAGTGAGGCAGGGCTGTGCAAAGTCATCAGCCTCACTCTCTCCTCCAAGGTCATCTGAGTCCAGTGGCAAGGCATAGGTCAAAACTATTGGAGATGACCCCAGATTCATTGGGAGACCTTGGCCTTTTATCACACATAGCAGTATCATAAATCAGAAGAAATGTATTGGTCCCAGTAGAAAAGCAGTGGGAAAGCTGGCTGTAAAGCCTGTGGCCTTGGGTGCTTGGGCCTTGGGTCTGTCCTTTGCTTTTTATTGGGCTAAATAAAGCCCAAATGATATTTGATGTCTAATTGGGCTGAAAACTTGCAAGGGAACTGACAGGCCTTTTTGAGGGGAGCCAAACAAGCCAAATGCTCACGCGCTCAGTATGTCCCTGAATGAAGGAATGAGCCAGAGAGATTTTGTGAGTCTATATACCCCTCTTCCCCATTGTATCTGGGTCCAATAACTTATTTAAGAGGTCAGAAACTAATTGACACATGGGTTACAGTCCCTTGTTTTAGAGGTATCTTCATATGCAAAAACCAAACCAGTTAACTGCATAACTTCATTTTTATAAATGTATCACAAGTACCTGTTGTCTTCCAGAAAAAAAAAGTATTTTAGTCTAGATTTTTTCTCCTGATTCCTTTTGTTTAGAAGCCCCAGAGTCAATAAGAGAGAGACAAAGACAGAGACACACACACACATATACTGAGAGAGAGAGAGAGAAACTAAAGCACATACACACACACACATATCTATATGTATATACTGGCAGCTAGGTAGCGCAGTGGCCTGGAGTCAGGAAGACCCATCTTCCTGAGTTCAAATCTGAGCTTAGACACTTAGCTGTGTGACCCTGGGCAATTTCCTCATCTGCAAAATGAGCTGGAGAAGGAAATGGCAAACCACTTCAGTATCTTGGTCAAGAAAACCCCAAATGGAGTCAAGAAGAGTTGGACACAACAAAAAAATGACAACAACAACAAAATAACTATATACATATATATGTATGTGTGTATGTATTTTTGCACAGACCATTGAACAGAAACTGGGCAGTATATATTCATATCACTCATACAGTCAATCTAATTCTGTGGTTAAAATGGCTAAAATAGCCAGACACAGATTTGAACTGTCTTTAATGATCAGATACACCATATGGCAACTGGCCTGACCTGAACAAACCAGAAAGAAGTTATTTTCCTACTGAATACAGATAGGACCAGGGACTGAAGAACTAAAAGAAAGTTACATAGAATGAAACCATTAAATGCAGATTTGCCATGAGGCAAAATGGTAATGCTTGAACATTATGAACTACAAAAACTCCAAGAGCACATTATATTTTAAACACTTCATCTATTTAACAAACTATGTACATTCTTCTGCTAAATAAGATGAATTGGGATTCAAGAGGCGGCACATACTGGCAAATCTCTTCCTAAAGGCATCCATTAATATAAATCAACACTAGCAATTTGGTTTGATCATTTATTTGCAAGAATCATTAAGGTTTATTAGCATAATTATTCCCTGCGGGACTTCGTGTCATGGAAATGAAAAATGGCATTATCAATATTTAAAAGATAAGTGTGTAATGTTCAGAGTACTTAAACAGTCATCTGCAGGTGGTGTCCAGCTGCAGCAAATTACATTAGATTTGGGCATTTTTTGGAACTAAAGAAAAATTGTTTTGTTCTAATTGCTTCATTCTATGAAGCAATAAAATTTTACTTTGCAAATAATTCCAAATGTTGCAACTTACAGTGGATACATTAACATAACAACACATAATAGTCTCTAACTGGTCTCCCTGCCTCCAATTTCTCCCTTCTTAAAACTAGCCTTCCAATAGCTGCTAAAGGAATCCTCTTATCAGACCAGAAGTCGGGTAATTTCATTTTCCAGCTCAAAAACCTTGTGTGACTCCCCAGTGCCCCCAGAATAATACATTAATTCTTTAGCCTGACATTCTTGAACATACACAGTCTGTTTCCAACCTACCTTTTCAGTCTATTTCATAGTATTACATATGCTATATTCCAAGCTGGAATCCTAATTGTCTCTAATCTTGTTCAGTCCTTTTTTATTTTTATGTATTTATGCATATTATTTATTCTATCATCTCTGGAATAAGAATGGTAATAATGATATCTCATGTAATAATAACAATAATTATTATTATTACACTCAACATTTGCAAAATGCTTTATTGCACATATATAATTTGATTTTCAAAAGAATGATAATGCAAATATTATTATATCCTTTTTATATATGAGGAAACTATAATATAAGAAGGTTAAATGACTCGCCCATGGTAACATAGCTAGGAAGTAGCAGAGCTAAGGCCCAAACACAAGGCTTTTGACATTAAATCCATCCTTCTTTCCACTATATCATATCTGGAAGGGACTCCTTCCATATCTAAGCCTGAAATCCTACTCTTCCCTCACAGTCCTGCTTAGGTGGCGCTGTTAACCTGGCAGGAGGTCTCCAAAGGAGTGCCCCAGGGATCTGCCTCTAGCCTTTTGAGGCTTAATGTTTTTTTTCCTTAAAGACTTGGATAAAGGTGTAGATGACATGCTTATCAAATTGGCAGATGATGCAAACTTGGAGGGATAATCAACATATTATATTCAAAATGATTTTGACAGGTTTGAACATTGGGCAGAACTTAAGATGAAATTTAACAATGCAAAGTCATTAACTTGGGTTCCAAAAAATCAACTTTATGTAAATAGAAGATGGGCCATACTCTTCACCTTTTTGCCTTAGATAACTTTATACTTGTAGATTAATAAATGAAAAGACTCTTAGCTCTAGATCTGCACATAAAAAGGAACATTGTGAAGGGGAGGATTTCTTTATAACTCTATAAGAAATATTCTGTATTAGAAATCCTAACTTACCACTTAATCACCATTTGTAATGGTGTTAGTGATAATAATAACAACTATCATTTATGTAGTGCTTTAACGTTGGCACAGTGCTTTACATATGTTAGCTCATTTCATCCTCATACCAACCATGCAAGGTGTTATTATTGTCCCCATTTTGCAAATGGGGAAACTGGGGCCAACAGAGGTTAAATAACTTAACTAATAGGGTCACGTAGCTCATATCTGAAACAGAATTTGAAATTAGGTCTTCCTGACTACAGTTTCAGAGTTCTATCTGCTATGCCATCTCTGTGGATAAAATAATTCTTAAGTTTAGTGATAGCTAATTGGGTAAAAAAAGTAGCTGATCAGAAAAAAAAATGCAGCTGACTTTGGACTGATTGTTGTAATCCATTCAATTTGTCTATGATAGAGACACATACTCAGATCTACAAAGTTTTATCTTTTCCTCACTCAAAATACCACTCATTTTATGACAATAAGAATCCTTCTATAATACTTAAGAATATAATTGAAATCTCAACGGGAATATTTAGCCTGTACTCAACAGTAAATTCTGATGAACATTCCCTTCATGTCCAAAGCCCCCAAATTAGAGACCTGAAAGCCTAAGTGAAATATGCTAATAGCATCTTTTATGATATACTAATGATTTTCTTATTAGAAATTCTAAAATTCCCATGAATTCAAATATTATGAGCTTTGTTAATAAATAACATAGCATATTTATCCATATATAGCATACTAGCCAAGTATGAATATCAGTCACATATTTTTGGAATGAAAGTTTGGTTGGAGGAAACAGTATCGATTCATTACTGCTTGACTAGGCAGTAAAATGTAATCTATATATTGATGAGTCAAGCATTTTCTGCATTCAGTTAATAAACTAGTCTTCATATTCCAAATCATCCATTTCAGAAAATAAATGTTTTGATATATTAGTCCACTGTGCTAAGAGTAACTTTTTATTACTGGTGTTCCAATTGACTAATAATAATAATAATAGCTAGCATTTATATAATGCTTTAATATTTACAAAATACCTTATATATGTTAACTCACTTGTTCTTCACAACAATCTTACAAGCTAGGTGTTATTATCTCCTTTTTACAAATGAAGAAATTTGAGGCTGAGAGATAATAGTGATTTGCTAAGAGTCATAACAGCTAATAGGTGTTTGAGGGAAGATTTAAATTCAGATCTTCCTGATTCAAAGCCAACACTATCTCCACTATTTCACTTTTCTGCTTTATATATTATGGACCCCAAATATGAAGAGTATAAGTACTTGCTTCATTCATGCAGAATGTGACCTCTCCATGTATTAATAGATGGTTTCATGAATTGCTGTGGGCAGAAAAATTCATCACATGATGGCCAACCATCTTATGATAAGTCTTTCCAAACTTAACTAGGTTATTCTTTCTTTCTTTCTCTCTTTCTTTCTTTCTCTCTTTCTTTCTCTCTCTCTCTCTCTCTCTCTCTCTCTCTCTCTCTCTCTCTCTCTCTCTCTTTCTCTCTCTTTCTTTCTCTCTCTCTTTCTCTCTTTCTTTCTTTCTTTCTTTCTTTCTTTCTTTCTTTCTTTCTTTCTTTCTTTCTTTCTTTCTTTCTTTCTTGTTTTCAACATGCACTTCCATAAGTTTTTGAGTTCTAAATTTTCTCCCCCTCCCCAAGACAGCATGCAATCTGATATAGGTTCTACATATACATTCATATTAAACATATTTTCACACTAGTCATGTTGTAAAGAAGAATTAGAACCAATGGGAGGAACCATAAGAAAGAAGAAACAAAACAAAACAACAGCAACAACAAAAGAGAGCAAATAGTACGCTTCGCTCTGCATTCAGACTCCATAGCTCTTTCTCTGGATGTGGACAACATTTTCCAACATGAGTCTTTTGGAGTTGTCTTAGATCCTTGCACTGCTGGAAAGAGCCAAGTCTATGAAAGTTAGTCATCGCACAATGTGGCTGTTACTGTGTGCAGTGTTCTCCTGGTTCTTCTCACTTCACTCAGCATCAGTTCATACAAGTCTTTCCACATTTTTCTGAAGTCCACTTGCTCATCATTTCTTATAGCACAATAGTATTCTATTACAGTCATATATCACAACTTGTTCAGCCATTCCCCAGTTGATGGGCATCCTCTCAATTTTCAATTCTTTGCCACCAAAAAAAGAGCTGCTATAAATATTTTTGTACATATGGGTCCTTTTCCCATTTTTATGATCTCTTTGGGATACAGACCAATTAGGTTATTCTTGAACAATAGTTCTTCTTCAGGACCATTCTCTAAAACCTTCTATCATTTTAGGACCTGCCAAAGCTTCTATTATGCTGCAAGAGCCTTAAAGAACCCAGTAGAGATATCTTCCATGGCATAATGAAGCATCAGAGAAGGATGGGGAAAGATGAATATTAAAAGTAAATAGATCATCTCAGTATTTGTTATCCTCTCTAAATAAACATATTCATTGGGTGCACTGTGTTTTGTTTTGTTTTTGTTTTTTTTAACAAAGAGATCATTAATAAATGAGCATTTCAGATAAATTATCTTTAACTCAAATTCCATAATAAGTAGAGTTTATCATTTAGTTGCCAAGTAGTTGCATCATCTAATGGTTAATCCAGTTTGCTCACACTTGTTAGGAAATGACCATCTTTATGACCAAATTGAAGAAATTGCACAGTAATATGATCTTCTGCTCAGCATTTGTTCATCAAGATGTCAAAACTGCTGAGTCAACACTCTTTTGGTAGATTTGTTGAGGCTGTATAAACATAGTATGCTTAGGAGATGGTTTCATGAATTGCTGTGAGCAGAAAAATTCATCCCGTTATGGCCAATCTTTTCATAATGAGCCTTTCCAAATTCCTTAAGCTCTTCTTGGACAATACTATAAAGCCATTTTACATCTCAGTTCTAAAATTTTATTTTGTAGCTACACATGGAGCTTGGACCAAATGTGTCAGCAGATCCAGGCCATATTCTATATGTGCCACAGTTAAAAATATCGTTTAGAAGTTGTGCTTTGTGTAAGAATATATGCAAGATATAAGCTCTTCCGTAAACAGTTTCTGTATGATTCTTTTGATGAGTTGAGCCATTAAAGATGTAGATTTACAGGTAGTTTCTAAGGGAGGCCTTTGTCTATGGATCCAAGTCACAACAGCATGGCAGATAAGACTCTAAGAGTAAAGTGGAAAATTTCCACTTCTTACTATGGAACTTCAGAAACTCATCATAGAGACATAGCCTTGTGAAATGTCCTGTCTTTCTGCTTCTAAAGGTATATTTTTTAAATGAAGGAAATATAAAAACAAAAGAATATTTTTTTAAAAGAACAAGTTCAAAATGTTGAGTTTCGAGACAGAGGACCTAGGTTCACACCTACTCCATGCTTTCCATTCACATTCACTCCAGCTCTATTACTTTTTGTATGACTTAGGCAAGTCACAATCTCCATGGGCTTCAGTTTCCTCACCTGTAAAATGAGGGAACTCTAATTATATGAATCTATAATCTTCAGGCAAGTCAGACTGACTTCATTTCCTTTTATTACAGGATTACGAGCTAATACATTTGGTAAATACAGTAGATGTAATACACTTGGAAATCAGCAAAATATTTGACAAAAGTCTTTTTAAGATATCTTTGTCGGTGAGATGAAAAAATGTAGGCTCAGTCACTGTCAGGTTAGGTGGATTTGGGATGGGTTGAATGATCATACACAAATTAAGACAGCTAAGTGGTACATCATATAGTGTACTGGATTGGGAGCCAGGAAGAGCTGAGTTCAAATCCTGCCCTAACTACTTCCTACCTGTGTGAACATGAACATGACACTTGACCTTTCTCAGTCTTGGTCTCATTTGTGGGAGCATGATGTTCACACTTCCTCCCAGGATGGTTCTGAGGATTAAATGAGATAACACACGTAGTGCTTTGCAAACCTTAAAGCACTATGTTGTTGTTGTTGTTGTTCAGTCTTTTCAGTTGTGTCCAACTCTTTGTGACCCCATTTAAGGTTTTCTTGGCAAAGATACTGGAATGGTTTGTCAGTAGATAGAGCACTGAGAATCAGGAATCAAGAGACTCAACTTCATGAGTTCAAATCTGGCCTCACTTACTAGCTATGTGACCTTGGGCAAGTCACTTTACCCTGTTTGCCTCAGTTTCCTCATCTATAAAATGAGCTGGAGAAGGAAATGGCAAACTACTCCTGTATCTTTGCCAAGAAAATTCCAGATGGGGTCATAAAGACTCAGACATGACTGAAAGAAGTTAACAACAACAAATCTCCAGTTTATTTTACAGATGAGGAACTGAGGCAAACAGGGTTAAGTGACTTGCCCAAATTCACACAGCCAGGAAGTGTCTGAGGCCAGATTTGAACTCAGGAAGATGAGTCTTCCTAACTCCAGGCTCAGCACTCTATCCACTGCACCACCTAAAATGTTCGCTATTACTAGTAAACCAGAAATTAAGAGATTGGTGACACACTGGAGAAAGCTATCTAATGGAATTCACAAAAGTTCTGTTCTTGACCCTGTTCTATTCAAACTACTTATCAGTGATTTGAACTGAGACATAGGTGATAGATATCTTTATATATATGACTCAAGCAGGTAGAAAAATGAATTTTAGATGACAAAATCAGGCTCCATCAATACCTCAACAGGATGGCTGAGTCTAATTAAATTTAATTTAATAGGTTTAAAACTAAATGAGAGGCAGAAAGGTATGGTTGATAGAGAGCCAGCCTTGCAGTCAAGATGACCTATTCTCAAGTTGTGCTTTTGACACCCAATAACTGTGAGGCCCCTGGGCAAATCATTTATCTGCTTAATTCCTCAGGGGACTTTTTGAAAATACAAATGGCAAAGGAATCGTTGATCTCTGTTAGTGGTGGGAATTTCCATGCCAGAAGTTTGCTGTATTGATCAAATCACAGGTCTATGCCAAAACTATAAATTCATGAGCAGGGTTTTAAAAAAATCAACCACAAACATACAGCACCATAGAGTAGGGCGTAGAAGTGATCTCTGAGACTTTATTGTATAGTCTGACTTCACATCTTACAAATGAGGAAACTTGACCTAGGGAAAGTTAAATGACGTGCCCAAGGTCAGACAGATAAGCACCAGAGGCAGGATTTGAATTCAGGTCCTCTGTTCCAGAGTTATTGCTCATTTCCTTGGTGTCCTCCCCAATTTACCTTCTATTTAACTATTTTGTATATATTCACATTTATAAACTTTATGTTTATGTTGTATATATTTTTATGGGGCAGCTAGGTGGTACAGTGGATAGAGCATTGGGCTCGGAATCAGGAAGACTCATCTTCATGAGTTCAAATATGGCCTCAGATACTTACTAGCTGTGTGACTCTGGGGCAAGTCACTTAATCCTGCTTGCTTCAGTTTTCTCTTCTATAAAAATGAGCTGGAGAAGGAAATGGCAAGCCACTCCAGTATCTTTGCCAAGAAAAACCCAAGAAGGGGTCATGAAGAGTTGAGTTGGACACAACCAAAATGACTGAACAACAACAATATATTTTTATGCATGTTTTGTGTCTTCCTCTTTAAAATGTAAGTTCATTGTGAGTACATATTCTTTCATTCTGTGTGCTTTTATCACAATGCCTTGTATGGCACCTGGAAGATATTAATATGTATATATTTATTGATTTATAATATATATTGATTGATAGCAAACCTGATAGCAGAGATATAAGCCAGAAAATAATTCATGTGAAAAAAAGTTCTGGGGTGTTTTATTGGATTATAAGCTCTATTTAAGTCAACAGAGTGATATGGCCAGCCCCCCCTCCCAAAAAAAAAGCAAAAAAAAGAAGAATGCTACCTTAATATACGTTAACAGAAACATAGTACCCAGACAGGGGGAGGTAATATTGTTGTTCAGTCATTTTTCAGTCGTGTCCAGTTCAGTCTTGGTTACCCTATTTGGGATTTTCTTGACAAAGATACTGGAGTGATTTGCCATTTCCTTCTCCAGCTCATTTTACAGATAAGGAAACTGAGGCAAACATGGTTAACTGACTTGCCCAAGGTCACCCAACTAATAAGTGTCTAAAGCCAGATTTGAACTCAGGAAGATGAGTCTTCCTGACTCCAGGCCTGGTACTCTGTGCACTATGTTGCCACCTAGCTGCCCTGGAGGAGGTAATAGTCCTAGTTAGATCACATCTGTAATATTTTGTCTAATTCTGATTAAAGGATTAGAAACTTAGAAGGACATTGACAAGCCAGAGCAGGTCCAAAGGAGGACAAAAATGGGACTTGAAATCATGCAATATAATAATCAGTTCAAGAGCCTGAAAATGTTTATCCTGGAGAAGAAAAGACTTGTGAAAGAGATGATTTCTGTGGTTATTAAATATTTGAAGAGCTATCATGAAGAAAAGGAAGCAAATTTATTCTGTTGGGCCATGGAGTAGTGGATAGAAGCGACAGAGAGGTTGATTTACATTCAATAGAAGGAAATGCTTCCTAACAGAGCTGCACAAAAATTGAATATGCAGCTTTGAGAAATGGTAAGATCCTCATTGGTAGGTAGGTGGCCTAGTGGATAGAGTACTAGGCTTGGAGTCAGGAGGTCCTGAGTTCAAATTCAGCCTCAGACACTTACTAGCTGTGTAACATGGGCAGGTCATTTAATCTCTGTTTGCCTTAATCCACTGGAGAAGAAAATAGCAAACCTCTCCATTATCTTTGCCAAGAAAACCCCTAGACAATGTGATCCACGGGTTTGAACACAACTCAAAAGAACAACAAAAACGTTGTTTGTTATTCATGTTCAGGCAAGGGCTGAATGACTTCTTACATGGGAATTTATAGCTCAGGTATCGATTGGATTCGCTGACTTCTGAGGTCCCTTTTGGTTCTAGGAGTCTATCACACCATGTATAAGTCATTGGTTTGACTCCCAGCTCTGCAACTGCTAATTTTCTGTGTGCCCTGGACTAAGACACTTACCCTTTCTGGACAGTTATCAAAAGCCCTTGGGTAGAAAAGAAAGATTCTTCACAGACAGGAGCAGTGGATAGACTCAGCCTTTCAATCAATTAACTAATATTTGACTAACCTCTGGGTGCCAACGACCATTATGATGAGGTCTAGAGGTTTAGAGGTGCTGGGACACCCCCCCCCCCGATCACAATATGGGCCCTGCCTGAATGAATTCAACCCAAATCTTCTTTCAGCCAGAGAAAAAGTTTATTAGAGATAAACCACACAGGCCAGACTCTTAAGGAATCTGAACATTAGTAACACCCATACGGACAAGCGGGCATGAGAAAGTCTCAGCGTTTGAATGGGGGCCAGGGTGGATCTTATATACACTAAAGTAACTTTGGGTGACCAGGGAAGGGGCTGGGAACAGGTGAGAATTCCGATTGGAATGTCTGAGATTGAATAGACAATGGGATTAGATAATGAGAGGAACTGGAAGGAAGAAGTTTGAAAGGTATTTGAATAAGGTCCCAAAGGTGGGGCTAGGGCTTTCAAAGGGAGATGGGGGGAGTCAAATAAGGAACCGTTTGAGACCAGAGTAAGAAAAGTTTAAGGGCTTTCTGGGGCCCGTAGACAAATGGGAGCCAAATTCTTTTTGGGGCAAGGGGTAAAGGTCTCAGCTTGGGCCCATACTCCATCATTTATAATAGGCACTGTGATATCACACCATTTCCCAGCAATGGTCAAGTCAAACAAGGCTTGGTGGCCAGGGCCATACCCAGCAATCAGAAACAACTGCTGGGCAAGAGTTGGGGGGTGGGAACAGGAATCCAGCACCAGAACAGTTAAAATGCATTACCATGGTCCAAACTGGAGCATCAAAGAGAAATCGTTATTGTGCCCACAGGGTCTGAAGAAGCAAAAATTATGACATGTAGGCTGGACCAGGAATCAGGAAGGCTAGGACGACTATGAAGCCAGGACAAGCCATCATCAGAGAAGTCAGATCAAGATCTGGGCCATTTTTCCTCATACTCTGGAAGAGAGCTTCCTCCACTTACCACTACAATCAATCAATTGACAAGCATTAATTAAGAACTTACTACGCGCCAAGGACTGTGCTTAGTGTTAGGTGATACGAAGAAAGGCAAAAACAGTTCCTGCCTATGAGGGGCTATATGCTTCCTTTTAAAACAAAATAAAAGTTAAATAATTTTTTATATCTTTTGTTTTTATATCCCCTAGATTTCCTCATTTATTCCTCCCTCTTTCCCCTTCCAGAGAGCCATCTCTAATAATAAAGATTTTTTTTTCTTAAAAAAGAAGGAAAAAAATTGTACAATATCAATCAATACTTCAAAAAATTATGATGTCATATGTAATGTTTCTGTGGACTTAATCTCTGCACAAGAATAGGGGAAATGTTTTATCATATCTCTTCTTTGAGGTCAAGCTTTTTTAAAAAAATTATTTTATAATATTCAAAGCTTTATACTTCTTAAAGGATCAGCCCAGTCAAAAGTTAAAATCCATACCTGTGGGGAATGCAAAGAAAGACACAGCCCATGCCCACAAGGAAATTACAATATGGTTGAGAAGATAGAATAAGAACACATAAAAACATATCAAACTACAAAAGGCTAATGAGAAGTACCAAGAATTACCAAAGACTAGGGATAATACGGGAAAATTGCATGAAGAAAATGGGGATTTTAGCAGGGCCATAAAGGATGAGTAGGAGGGAACACTCTAGGGCAGGGGTGGGGAACCTGCAGCCTTGCAGCCAAATGCGGCCTTCTAGGTCCTTGGGTGTGGCCTTTTGACTGAGTCCAAGCTCCTTTTATTATGGGGATTTGTTCTGTGAAGTTTAAATTCAGTCAGAGGGCCACACTTGAGGACCTAGAGGACCACATGTGGCCTTGAGGCCACAGGTTCCCCACCCTTGCTCTAGGGGCAACTGGGGAAGAGTGGAGGGAGGTATGGATAAGTCAAAGACACAAAGAAAGCAGAAAGCTTGTTTGAACCCAGATTAACTAGAGCACAGAGTTCACGTAGGGGAATGGTGGGACATAAGACTGGAAAAGTAGATGGAACTAGATCATGGAGAGCATTGAATGTCAAATAAAGAAGTTGGGCTTCTGTAGTCAATAAATGCCCCTAAAAGTTTTGGACCAGGAGAGAGGTATGATCAAAATGATATCTCCCCTCACTCTGCTACCACCATATACACACACACATTGCCTACATATAAGGCAGATTCAGCTGTATACTTGATTTTACAGACTTCTATTATCATTCCTGTAAGCTTTTGTGTTTTGAGATGCCCTCACCTCCCTGATTATTTTAGTCATACTTCTCTCTACTTTATCCAATTATATGAAAACTTTCTTAAAGTATAGCAACAAGAAGCCTACAGTGTATTCCTTTATTTTTTTTTTAACATCGTGGTTTTGTTCTTAAGTAAGGTAATGGTTGCTATTACATTATTAGTCTAACACTGAAAAACCATGAGTGGGACGAGGGGGTTTGGTCACTGTACCCAAACCCTCCTCCACTAAGAACCTTACTTCTCTGGACCTATGCATAGAGTCCATACAGGGCTCAGTCCTGAGAAAGTATGGCCTCTAATGAGAGGGAAGTTGTATTCTCTTTTCTCATATTCTTAGGCTCATTAAATCTCTATCCAGCACCCCAGGGACAAATTACTTAAAGCTTAGCGATGGGCTCATGACTAGGGCCTCTCAATGTATAATATGCATCAGACATGGGATAGTCATTTATTTCTTCACACAAAAGAATGCTAAAACACAAATATATAGTATGCATTGACAGAATGATTTAAAACGGAATCCTGTAACTTGAGGAAATGGAAAACCATTCCAGTACCTCTGCCAAGAAAATCCCAAATAGGGGTCACAAAGAGTCGGACGTGACTGAAATGACACAACAACAAAAAATTTAACTTAGAACTACGGTTATATTTTTTTCCCAGGACAATTAAGCCTCCTAAGAAAATAAAGCAATTTGTGGAATTACCAAGTAGACATGGCCACATGTTGCCTCTGCTCTGCTCTGTTCAAACAATTCCTTGTTATCCTACTACCAGTGGTCATCTTCTCCAATGAAGAAACTCCCTTTGGTTTCAATCATCTGGATCTGATGGTCCTTTGTATTCTGGAACCCACAAAATCACCTCCAACCCCTGTCATTGTTGTTTGAGAAAGGAAACAAAACAAAAAAAGGCAGCCAGAGGCACAGGCCCAAGCTCGCCTAACGAGAGCCCTGCATTCTAGTTGCCACATGACAGCAATCACCCTAGTGTTGGATCGGAGAAGGGCTACCTTCTCTCTTCCCTGCCTGGAAGTCTCACAGTTATATGATGCCACCTAGAGGGTCAATTCAAAGGGCAAGCCAGAAACTGTCTCTCCTTTAAACTGCCACAACACCCCCATCCCTTGCTACTGTCATAGGGTAGGGGGCAGACCAGTGCACCGTTCAGGGTTTCCTGAATCATACCAAAGTAACAAGGCCTTTAAGGACTGGGCCAGCCCATGGTACAGAAGCCACTAGTCAGATTGTCATTCCCAACGAGCACCCCAAGTCCCTGGAGTCCCCATGAGTTCCTTGAAGAGCTCTGTACTCATACTCATACTCCTTGGAATGTCCCTGACTGGCCAATTCAACCTCTTCTGCTACAATGGAAATTGTGTGATCTAAGCAAGGATTGATTGGGCAGTTAGGTGGCACAGTGGATAGAGTGCTGGGCCTGGAGTCAGGAAGATCCATCATCTTGAGTCAAATCTGGCCTTGGACACTAGCTATGTGACCCTGGGCAAGTCACTTCACCCTGTTTGCCTCACTTTCCTCATCTGTAAAATGAGCTGGAGAAGGAAATGGCAAACTGCTCTAGCATCTTTGCCAAGAAAACTCCAAATGGCGTCATGAAGAGTTGGACATGACTGACATGAACAACAACACATATTAAAAGAAAGGTTTAAAATTGAACCTTGCTAGACACCCTAACCACCTCTACCTCTGTATATGTGCACCTAAGAAAGCTGCCTACCTTGTCTACCCCTAGTTTCATATTCTGTGCTTCCAGGGCCTTTCCTAATGATGCCCAGCAACGTTTTGCAGAATACCAAGCCACTCTATTTTCACGAAACACGCTACAATGACGTTGAAGTCCTTTTGCCTGGATTATAAATCAGTGCCTACCACTTAAATGCATTGTTTATATTATTTTACCTCTCTATAGAAAAATCACTTAACACCTTTGGACTTCTGTTCCCTCATCTGCACAATGAGGGCTTTGGAATAGATTCAATTCAATTTCATGAGCACTTGTTAAATGCTTCCCATGTGCCAGGCACTGTGCTATTTATTAGGTTTACAAAGACAAAAAGAAAATAGCCTGATTTTAAGGAGCTTACATTCTATGGGGGCAAAGAAAACTAAGACCAAAGTCATTCTGATGAGGGTAGGGAGAGCAGTGACAACTGGGGGGGGGTGGCATATCAGCTGAGCCATGAAAGAAATGAACAGTTCCAAGAGTCCCCGGTAAGGAAAGAGAGCATTCCTGCCATGGGTAGAAAATGGAATGTCCTATTTAGAAAAACACAGGTATGATAGTTCGGCTCAAACATTGAGCTCCAAATCCTATGATTCTGTCTTTGTTTTTTGTCTGTAAGCCAACTTCATAGAGAAATGTAATCGTGTAGTAGATAGAAAACCAATCTGGAAGTCAGGAATACCCTGGATTCACATCCCCTCTCTGCCACCTATTGGCTGTGCGACCCTGGGAAAGTCACTTCATCTGTCAATGCCTATAGCAAATCTCTAAGATTCTAAGTTTCAGAGAAGGTACAGAACTTCGTCTTTATTGGTAGATAAAGTTCCTTATAAGTAGCAACCTATGGTGATGAAATCATAGGTCCGACAAAAACATAAAACAATGACAACAACTAGATCCATGTCCATGGCAGTCTGAAAGCGATTCAATATTTTAAACTTGGTGGGGAACTTTCTAATGCTTTCTTGAAAGTCTAAATAAGGATGACCCTTCTTTGTCCTCCATTGTCTCAGTAAATTAGTTATAATTTCTCCTTAAAGAAACTATGTTAATAGTTTATATTTGTTTAAGTGTTCCTATTCTTTATTATGATTTCCAACAGCTTGCCAGGCACAAAAATGAAATTATTTGGTCCATGGTGCAACATTCACCTGTGCAGTCAGTTTAAATATAGAAAAGTCAGTGGAAGGTCCGATGGCTTTGGAGTCAGAGGATCTGGATTCAAATTCAAATTCTGATGCTATATAACTTTGAGTGAGCCATATAACTTTCATGGGACTCAGTTTCCTCAGTTATAAAATGAAGGGGTTAGATGACCTCTGATGTCCCTTCCTTTTCTATACCTATGATCCCATGATCCTAACTCAACAGTTCTCTAATAAAATGGCTGTCTATAATGACAAACTACATATTTTAGCCAACATATCTACAATTTTATCCTTAAATCTCTTCAAAACGCTTATGGGTTGGCTTCTAATCTAATCAATTTATTTGCATCTTATTTTGATGATTTAGTTTTACCACTAATTTGTGCATTTACCACTAATAATATCTCCTAAAATATCCAGTAAGTTGTCAAATCTTGTTTCTATTTTCATGACATCTCTCTTACATGTAACCTTTCCACTCACACAGTCAACAGCACTGTAGTTCATGCTTCTTCTCCATGATAATGGCATAGCCTTATATTGCTTTTGAAACCTCTCTCTTATATTACTAATATAATAATAATAATAATAATAATAATAATAGCTAACATTTATATAGCACTTATTACGTGCCCTGCATTGCGCCAAGTGCTTTACAAATATTTCCTTTGATCCTCACAACGACCCTGCCAGGTAGCTTTTATTATTATCCCCATTTTATAGATAAGGAAACTGAGGCAAACAGAGGGTAAATGAATTGCCCAGGGTCACACAGATGGTAAGTGCTTGAGTCTGGATTTGAACTCAGGTCTTTCTGACTCAAGGCTTGATACTTTATCCACTATGCCACCCAGCTGCCCCATGTTTAACTTCCCCCTTTTTCTCTGTCTCTGTCTCTCTGTGTCTGTGTTAGTCTGTCTCTCTCATTTTCAATTTCTCCCTATTACTCTTTTCTCTGCTGCCTACAAACATAGTCATGTGTACCCTATCCTTAAAAAACCCTCACCTGGGGGCAGCTAGGTGGCATAGTGGATAGAGCACTGGCCCTGAAATCAGGAGGACCTCAGTTCAAATTTGGACTGAGACCAAACACTTGACACTTGCTAGCAGTGTGACCCCAGGCAAGTCACTTAACCCCAATTGCCTAAAAACAAAACAAAACAAAACAAAACAAACCCTCACCTGACCCTACTATCCCTACTGGCTCTCATCCTATGTCTATCCTCCCTTTCATGGCTAAAATCCTTGAGAAAGCCATCTATACTCTATGCCTCCATTTCCTCTCCTCTTACCCTCTTCTAATCTCTGCAACTTGGCTTCCACCCTCATCATTCAACTGAAACTGCCTTGTTCAAAGTTACTAGTGATTTCTTAATTACTAAATCTTTTGGCCTTTTCTCAGTTCTCATACTTCTTGACCTCTATGAATTTGACACTGTTAATCATCTTCTCCTCTTATATACCCTCTCCTCTCTAGATTTTCATGCCATTGCTTTCTCCTGGTTCTCATCCTCTATGACCACTCCTTCTTCATCTCATTTGCTGGTTCATCATCCATCACAGTCACTAACTTGGTGTCCCCCAAGGCTTGGTCCTGGGCCCTTGTGTCTTCTCTACTATCTCACTTGGTGATCTCATCAGCTCCATGGGTTAATTATCAGCTCTATGCAGATGATTCCTAGATCAATATATCCAGCTCTAATCTCCTTCCTCAGTTCCAGTACCATATCACCAACTACTTTTTGGACATTTTGAACTAGATGTCCCACTGGTATCTCAAACTCATTATGTCCAAAACAGAACTCATTATCTTTATCCCAAACACACCTCTCTTCCAAACTTTCTTACAAATGTCAAAATTCTTCCAGGATCACCATTCTCCTTGAATTCACCAAGGCTTGCAACCTTGGTGTCATCATCAACTCCTTACTGACATTCATCTTTCATATCCAGTCTGCTATCAAATTTTGTCATTTCCATTTTAACACAATCTTTCGCATATACCCCTTTCTGTCCACTTATACAGCCACCACTACATATCAAGTGTTTATCACTTCACACCTAGACTATTTTGATGGCGTTCTAATCAGTCTTCCTGCCTGATCCCGCTTCACTCTATTCCATCCTTCACTCAGCTACCAAAGTGATTGACTCAAAGCTCAGGACTGATGATGTCTCTCCTCCCCACCCCCAAATGATTCCAGGGATTCCCTATTGCCTCTAGGATCAATTATAAAGCCTTTTCTTTGGCAGGTAAAGCCTTTTACAACATGTCTCCTTCCTACTTTTCCAGTCATTTTATACTTTACTCCCCTCCACACTCTGGCTCACCTGTTGTATCTTTGCTCTGACTGTCTCTCATGCCTGGAATGCCCTACCTTGCCTCTGACTCTTAGCTTCCCTGGCTACTTCAAGATTCAGCCCAAATACTCCATATATCATCTTCCTGATATCCCTAACTGCTATTGCCATCCTTTCCAAACGACCTTATATTTAACTTCTTTGTATGTATTTGTATTTTACAACTTTACATTTGTGCTGTTTATATTTTTGCATGTACTTGTTGTCTCCTCCATTAGAATATAAGTTCATTGCAAACAGGGATTGTCTCATTCTTTTTACTTATATCCTCAGCGTCTAGCATAAGGCCTGGCCCATAAGCATGGAATAGGAAATAAGAAGAAAGAAATGGAATAAGCATTCATGTAGCACCTACTACATGCCAGTCTCTGTGCTAAGTACTTTACGAATATCTGATTTGATCCTCACAACAGTACTGGAGGTAGATGCTATTATTATTATTATTATTTTATACTTGAGGAAACTGAGGTTAAGTGAGGTACCCAAAGTCACACAGCTAATAAGTGTATGAGGCTGGATTTGAACTCGGGTCTTCCTGACTCCAGACTTAGCTTTTTTTCCAGCTTTCTATCTTTCTGATGCTGTCTTTCAAAGGATCATGAAGCCTGCCTTGGAGTAGGCAAAATAATATACAAAAAATAACATACCACAGGCTGGCATAGACACCTATTAGTAAATAGTAAAGACTCATGATCATTATAAACATTATAATCAACTAGAAGGTAAAAGTATGATATCATATGTCATATGCTTGTATCTGATCATAATGTATAATTATGCCCCACCCCTATGGATAGGATGATTCAAGTCTATAAAAATTAAGTGCCTGACATGTGCTGCTAGACACTGGAGTAGATATTTATCAATCAATAAGGTAGTCCCCTGTCTCATGGAACTTACAATCTGGTGGAATTAGGGAGGAATTATAGAATATGGCACATATTAGAAATAACTATAAAAACGAAACAGAACATAAGTACATAATAAAGGTATGAAGGGCTATGCAAGGTTAAAGGAAGGTTAACTGAGATAATCAGGAAGATTTGGTGAAGGAAGGGCAATTTTAGCTTTTTAGATTGGAACAGGATCATGACATATGGGTAGAAACTCAACAGGCAAACAGAGTTCATTCAAGAGAAAGGCACAGCACCACGGTGCCCAATACCCTAGGTTACCCAATGCTACTCTGGGCAATCTCCATCTGAAGTAGAACCCAGGAGGAAACTCAGAAGTTCACAATTCAAATATGCTGAACTACTCAGAATCTGGTCCAACTGTCTTATACCAGTGCTCACTCTGTACAGGCATACACTAAGCATATATGTTGAGGAGGCAGACTGCCAACCATGTCACAGAGACCATTCTCCCATCATAGTCTCTCTTCTCACTCTATAACCCCTCTCAGGACACTTACAAGATATATAGTAACTGCTGAAGCTCTCAGCCACTCACCCATTCACACTTAGGTCATTGCATGTCCGTCTTCTCCCATTGGTGAGTTGCTTCCAGGGCCTCCATGTGGGGACTAGCCTAGGCCAATCGTGCTTCATTCCTCTCCCTGGTCTATGACCAGTGTGGGTACCTTCTCTTCTCTTCCCCCCTTTTTAGCAACTTTTTATGTGTTGTCTTCTTCCATCAGAATGTAAGCTCCTTGAGAGTAAGGACTTTCTTTTCACTTGTATTTTTATCATCATTGCTTAGTACAATGCCTAGCACATTTATTGCTGTCGTTGGGACATTTCAGTCCTGTCTGACTCTCCATGACCTCATTTGTAGTTTTCTTGGCAAAGATACTGGAGTGTATTTCCATTTCCTTCTCCAGCTCATTTTACAGATAAGGAAACTGAAGCAAACAGTTAAGTGACTTGCTCAGGGTCACATAGCCAGTGTTTGAGCCCATATTTGAGCTCAGGAAGATGGGTCTTCCTGAACCCAGGCCTAGCACTCTACCTTCTTCACCTAGCTGCTCCAGGTATGACGTATAGTCAGGAGTGTCTGGAATTAACAAAGAGGGGATACAAAGACATATCCTGTGACCCCAAATCCAATAAAATCCACCACTATGAAACTGGGACTTTGTCAAGACCCTCCAAAGATTGCAAAGCATTACTAAGTGTTTGTGAAGCAGTAAGGTTGGGTTTGAAAAGAAATCGACCATTTTTTAAAGTTGATCATTAAGTTGCCAAACTTATTGTCCTAAGGTCAATCCAATTTAATTGTTAAAATGGCTTAAATAATTGGAGACAGAAGTGGGTGGGTGAATGGGGGGAAGAAGAAGGAATGAAATGGATTAAGCCGGCATCATCTTCATGGGTGGTTCACATGAAACAAATGGAGGGAAACCATCTATCAATTTCTATTACCAACACTCAAGTTTCCAAAGTAGCAAATTAGTATATCTATTTGAATATACAGGCAGCTGGGTGGATGACCTAAAAGTACTGCTAGAACATGGTTGGCTCCCTGATATTGCATATCAGACTTTGCCGCCGTCTCTCAGACTGCAACCACAAAGGCACCAAGGTGCAGGAAGAGCATCTTCGGTGGGCTAGGAACAACGCTCTCACGGCTTCCTCCACACCCTCATGTTCCCCGAAAAGAAGAGAGAGATGGAGAAGCCGAGACGACGATGAGCAATCAAGAAACAGGCCAACTGAAAAGCTTTCCACCCTAAAAAGACATTCCCCCAAATCTGTGGAAGGAGTTTGGAATCGTCTAGGCAACCTGCGAACGTGGCTCATCCCTGAGCACAGCGGACTCGAACCATACAGACAGTAGAACTTGCCTTCCAAGCATCCAGCTCCGCCCCTAGACTTGAAACCCCATCCAGGGGCGCCGATTGGGCATTCCCTCCAACCAATGGGAGGCCGCGTTCTGAACGAAGCCTCCAAGGCGCCTGCGCCAATTCAACTTGGGCTGTGACCGTTACCTGGGATACGCTTTGTAAACAGGAGAGCGGGAAGGATCCCGCCAGGCGAAGGGGCAGAATTGGTGTTCCGGACTCTGGTTTGGGTCTCGGGGGCGAAAGGAGGTGTCAAGTTCAGTAAGAAGTGCGGTGCTTTTCGTAAGCCAAGATGGTAAGTGGGACCTGGGGGTTCCAAAGGTGAGGCACCCTAGGTGAGAAACTAGCTCCTACCTGCGCACTGGGAGTCCGCAGGCCCTCCTCCCCCTCTTTTCTCCTCGTATCCCTCTCCATTCTTCCCCCTTCTCTCTCCCTCTCCTTTCCTACCTCATTTCCTACCTCCTCCCCTTCCCCCCATCATCAAACCCTGCTACCCAGGAATCTGGAAATCTAGTTCATATCTAACAACACCAAGAAAGCTTGAAGATTTGCGTCCCCCCCCCCCCCCCGCCCTGCATCCCATTTAGTCAATTAGCTACTGCAACCACAGGCTTCCAGGTCTTTTGTTCTTTGGCACCTTGGGTGGGGAGGGCATTATAAAATCTCAGCCTTGGAAGATTGGATTAGGTAGTTCTGGCTAGTCAGTAGATTTACTGGAATTGTGTTAGGAGAGTTTGACAGTGATATTTAAGAAAAGCAGTTTGTGTGTAGGAAGAGGTCAGCATGTTGACTTGGCCCCTTCTAATTTATACAGTTCTCTGAATTCAGGAAGAAAAATAAAAGCACCATCTTAATTTCTTTGCAAACACTTGTCACAGTCAACTTTTAAGCTTAATACTGATATTCATCTGAATGTTTTTCATCCTCTACTCTTTCTTCCTTCTGTCTTCCAACTCATTACCTCTTTTTCTTCTCTTCTCTCCGTCCATCTTCCTCTGTTGCACTCTTTCCTCACACTCCATTTCAAATGATGGAAAACAACATAAAATCACTTGTGACAAGATTTTATGTAAGGATGATAATAATAATAGCTGACATATAGCACTGTAAGGTTTGCAAAGTTTTATTTTTTTAATAAGCGTCTTTGATCCTCACAGTTTAGGTTTGATAACTGGAGTTTTATGGAAAAAATAAGGAAACAGAAGTGGTGTTATTTTTCATTTTAGGCCACCTCAAAAAAACAAAAGTCGAGTGTTGCAGAAAAGCATCAGAAAACAGTAAATGAAAACTTCCTTAAGAAAGTACAAATCGAAGAGCAAGTAAAGCTCGGAGAACAAGTCAGAATACAGAAGATGATGATAGCAAATGATGAACGTATTGCACGGAAAAGAATCCTCCGATTACTACAGGATGAACAATTTGAATTAGATATGGAAGAGGCTATTCAAAAGGTAAGTGCTTCCCAATATAGTATCTCAGATTAATTTTTCTTCCAATTTCTATTGAGAAACCATAAATGCATGTAGCTGATGTTGATTACAGTCCATTGAAAATGATACAGGTAACAATTGTAATAATAATTCACACTTACATAGGACTTTAAGATGTACAAAATGCTTTCTTCACAATAACCTTATAATAAGGTTATTTAATAGAAAGCTGTAATTCTTAACTTCCACTTCTTTTTCATAGACCTATACCATTCTACTTCCATTAAGCTCTACAAATGAAAACTTGTGATTTTTAAAATATGTGCTTTAAGCTTTAGTTTATTGAAATAAGAAAAATGAATATTGTTTAATCTTAATACAAAGATCTGTGATCTCATTTCTGTGGTCCTTTGTACATGTCACGACCCCTCTTAATCTTCTGTGCCATTCTTTTTCTTGTCTTTCCTTAATTCTTTCATAGATGATTGACTCAGCACAATGGAGGCTACCTTCTGGATCTTTTATTCTCTTTGAGATACGACTGTGATACTTGTTTTTTTTTATCTTTTGTCTCTTATTAAAGATTCAGGGATTTCAAGATCCCACTGAATATATTTGTCAATGATTTCAAAGAATCTTTAAATCAGTAGACTAAAGTACAGCCTGACTCTACTTTAATCAATTGTCTCTCATATGTATTAAGATTACACAAAATTTCTTGAAAGAGTTAGCAACAGAAATAGCCTTATTCAACCCTATCATTGTTAGTATCAAGCAATGAATAAAACAAAGATATATACTTGCAAAGAGTGTTTGCCACTGTCATAGAGTATGTCCAACACAAAATGCAAATAGAAGAGGATTCCTTATAGATTCTGAAGATTTTTTCTTTGTAGATAACGCTGTGCCAATTGCATTAAGTTTCTGAATGCTATAAAGCTAATCGAGGGAGATCCAGAGTAACTCAAAAAAGCTTAATGGTTCATACAAGAAAAACCAACTCGAAGAATGATGCTTTATGATTACAGTTGGAAGGATAACCCTTTGAATTGGCCCATTCAGTACATATATTTCAGGCAGACCTTACAGATGGATAGTAAGCTGGGTCTAGACTTAACAAGTGAAGACAGTGGGTTGTTTTGAATTTAGGAAATTGTGCAGTGATTTCCGCCATCCCAAGCTGTTCCTGAAAAAAAAAAACCTTATCTTTTCAACATCAGTTTTCCCCTAACTGAATCCTATAATCTGAAGAATCAGAATTGTGGATAGCCCAAAGGGCATCATGAAGAGAATTATGGTGGACATAAATAGCAACATATTACCAGTAATGATTTGTATAAAGATGTGGTCTAAAAATGTCTTCCAGAGTATGATAGGAAAAGGAGATGGATTAGTCATTTATTAATAGCAAGAAATAACAGACAGAAAGCACAGGTGCTGTTTCGGCATCCATTGATTATTAAAAGACCAATAGGAAAGCCTCCAGTGCCCTTACAGAGGTATAGGGGTAAGGCATTGACAAGAGTTGCACTGGATGAAAAGGTATAGATAGATAGGTTATTGTGAGAAATACCCAAATTTATGAAATCATGGATCCACTGAAATATTGATGTATGTGTGTAAGGCTCTGTGCCAGGCAAAAACAGTATTATCCTTCCCTCAACAGAATTCACAATCTACTATGGTGACTGTATCATGTACACAAAAATAGAGAGTGCAGAATGTGGTACAGGCAAAGGAGAGATCCAAACAAAATGCTCTGTGAAAACTTCAGGAGAGAAGGAACTTATTAAGTTGAAACCAGAAAAAGCTTCACAGAAAAGGTAGTAGAGTTGAGCATTAAAGGAAGAAAGAACCTCTACATAGGGGATAATCTCTGTGAATGCATAGAGTTGGGAAATTGCATTTTGAGTAGTTTGAATGGATCAATGTGTGTACAAGGGAATAATGTGAAATAGGACTTGAAAGTTAGGTTGGAGCCTGATTGTGGAGGGCTTTAAATGCTCGCCTGAGTAGATTATATTTTTCCCTAGGAACAGTTAGGAGCTAGTGAAGGTTTTTGTTGAGAGGAGTATAGAGGACAACAATTCCTTGTGAAATATTTCAGAAGACTAAACTCGTTACTGACTCCACAACTGCCTTTCTGCTTAAGTTTCTGTTTTTCAGGAATTAAGTTTTTTCATTGGCTTTCTCTTCATGGGGAAGACTTCCTCTTAATTATACTCTGTGCAAAGCCACCCCAAGAGGATGTTACTTTGAAATAGAAACATATCATTCCATTCAGTCATAAGACTTGGTTCAAATTATACTAGTAATGCTTATATTACTTCCTTTCCTTAAACATCTTGCCTGAATATGACTCCTCTATGGCTAGAGATACTAGTTCACTCTCTTGGGGAAAGCTTCTCACTTCTGTGGTTCAGATGCATTACCTTTCCTGCTGTGCTAACAAGAGTATTTAATTAGTATTCTTTATTAAACATGCACCTTATGCTGAGCAATCTACAAGGTAGTCTGTAGGGAGTTACCAAAAATAGAAGATGTAGCTCTTGCTTTTGAAGAGCTTTAGTTTAATTCAATTAAACAAACATTTACTATGTTCAAGACACTGCTACTGCTAGAATCTGGGGATATGAAAAACAAAAATGAAGCACGTTCTGCCCTCAAGGAGAACGTTATGTTGCTGCTGAAACTGCAGTAGGAAAACTAATAAATTGACTTTTATTGAAATACGATTTTCTACTTCTGGAGAACGAAATCTAAAATTATTTTCTTTGGGTAGGCAGAAGAAAACAAAAAGATGAAGGCAATGCAGCTGGAACAAGAACAGAAATTGGCTACAGAGCTGGCAAAACTAAAAAATGAAAGTCTAAAGGATGAAAAAATGAGGCAACAAATAAGAGAAAACAGGTATCTTTATTTCTTTAAATTGCAAATCATTTATAAAATTTCATCTTGTGTGATTCAACACAGTTTTAATTTGTAATATAATAGTTTGAATCAAAATTTTCTATAGAATGATAATTAAAGCCATTTTATGCTGCAAATATTTATAAGCACTAGAACATTCATCTCAAGGGGAGAGGAAATATTTTAATTGGCTTTAAATATTTAAATGGATAAATTTTATGCTGGTAGAAAATATTTTTTAATATTTAACCTGAAATAAATATACTTCTTCATATTATTTCTTTATATGAAACTTGAAAAACATGACATTACACTGAATAGCAGAAATACCTTGACTAAGACAGTTCCAAAGGAGTCATAATGAAAAATGCTTTCCATCTCCAGAGAAAGAACTGATGGAGTTTGAATGTAGATCAAAGCATATATTTCTCAGTTTCTTTTGTGTGTGTGTGCTTTTTTGATCTTTATTTTCTTTAACATAACTAATAGGGAAATACATTTTTCATTAATGCACACATATAACCTTTATCAAATTGCTTCCCATCTCAGGGAGAGAAGATGGAGAAAGAGAATTTTTAAAAGGAATGTTAAAAATATTTTTACATTAATTGGAAAAAATAAAATATTATTAAAACCGAAAGAGAAATCAGAAAAAAAAAAAAAGAAATACCTTGATTAGCTGTAACCCAGCTAATCAGAAAACTCAACTGACTGGGATTTTTCTCTCTTGCAATCGTATTTTCAGATGATAAGTAATTAACCTAATATCTAGGACATATCACAAAATTAAAAGAAAATATGTCCTCATCACAGTATTTATCCAGCCCAAATCTCCAATATTTCTTAACATCGCTAGAGCAGGAAGTCCACAGTGTTTAAATAAAGTGTCTTCCAGAAGTTTATTTGTAAGTCTTTCAAGAGTTTGAAACACATTTTGGCATACCTTTTTTCACTAGCTAATATTTACTGAGTACCTTGTACATGCAAGGCACTCTGTGGAGGGCTGTAAAGTATACAAAGATTTATAAAACATGGTCCCTGTATTCCAGAAATTTAGAATTTTATAAAAATAAAATAACACGGGTGAAGAATCCGTAATACAAAGCAGTATATAAAAAGTACCACAATAGTGGCATACTTAATACTGAACAGGACTTTAAAAAAGGAACAGATCACCTCAGGTGAAGACTTCATGAAGCAAAGAGAAGTAGAAAATCCTTTAATTTTTATGTTTCCATGCTAGCCCACAAAAGCATATTTTACTGTATTTCAAATACTATTTGCAATGTAAAAATATAGTACTAAATGGACTAAAATGGACTTTTTAGTGGAAAAAGGTACCCTCTCCCCCTCCCCGCATCTTCACTGTATTAACCCCTAATCTTTTTTTTTTTTTGGTGAGGCAATGGGGTGAAGTGACCTGCCTAGGGTCACACAGCTAGTAAGTGTCAAGTGTCTGAGGCCAATTTTGAACTCAGGTCTTCCTGACTCCAGGGTCAGTGCTCTAGCCACTGAGCCATCTAGCGGCCCCAACCCCTCTTCTTTTTTTTCCTTAATAGCGTTTTTTCCCCAATTACATGTAAAGGTTGTTTTCAAAATTCGTTTTTGTAAAATTTTAAGTTCCAAATTTTTCTCCCTTCCTCCCTCCCCAAGACAGCAAGCAGTCTGATATAGGTTGTACATGTACAATCATGTTAAACATATTTCTATATTAGTCATATTGTGAAAGAATCAGAAAAAAAGGGAAAAACCATGAGAAAGGAAAAAAAAAACCTGAAAGTGAAAATAGTATTCTTCAATCCAAATTCAGACTCCATAGTTCTTTCTCTGGATGTGTTTAACCCCTATTCTTACCCATCTAGCCCCAAGGGCAGCTTAGAAAGAGAAGGAAACACGTCTGTTCTGGGAATATGTCTTTTCCTGCCATGACATAGCCACATTTGTATTTATGGGATGTTCTGAAGTTGAGTATAATTTTGAAAGTACAGTGAAAATTGAGAAGTTGAACTAGATTATTTCTAAGGTCCCTTCCAACTCAAACTAAACTCTAAATAATCTTCTCGTGGAACAGATTTGACCATCAGTTTGCCTGTTTGAAAAACATGGTTCCCACCTTGTCTCTAAGGGAAAAAAAAATTTATACACACACACACATATACAATATACACATATACATACACACACATATATACGCATATATATATGCGTATATATGTATATGTATGCGTGTATATGTATATGTATGTGTATATATGTATGTGTGTGTGTGTGTGTGTGTGTGTATGTGTGTGTGTGTGTGTGTGTGTATATATATATATTCCTCAACCTAGCATTTAAGGCCTTCCATAATCTGGATTTAACCTACCCTTTCAGTTTTACCTCATACTAATCACCTTCATGAACTTTGCATCCAGCCAAATTAGATTGTTAGATTATTTACTGTTCCTCAAACTATATACTCCATCTCCTACCTCCATACATTCCCATGTTATCTTCCTTGGCTGGAATGTACTCTCTCCTTATCTTGTCTGCTTATAACCCTTGTCTTCCTTAGAAATTAATTTCCTACCTTCTGTTATGAAGTTAGCCTTTCTGGATCTTCCCTAGTTAATGCTGTCTCTCCCTCCTCCAGCTACCTTGTATTATACTTGTGCTGTACCCCAGTAGAATGTAAGCCCCCTCAAGGTAGAGAATATTTTATTTTTATTATTGTATCCCTATTACCTAGCATAGAATGTGCTTAATACATTTCTATGATGATATTAATTCTGTAATACTGTAGTGTTTAGAATGACTCAGGAGTACAATGTATTTAGTCATCAAAAAAATCTAATTACATTTAATATGGTGTTTTAACTAAGGCAGAAAAGTATATCAGCGCACAAAAATATTTTAGACAGTAAGTATAGAAACTAAATGTTTTTTGGTTAACTGCTTAGTCTGAGCATTTTGGTTAACTAAGGTTTTATTAAAGTTATATTATAACATATTTCTTGTATATATATATATATACTTTTAAAAATCCAATTCAATAAATAGTTATTAAATACTATGCACAGATCACTGTGTTAAACACTGATGGAAGATATCAATTTTAGATAAAGATCTGTTTCCTGACCTCATGGAATTTACAGGCTAACAGGAGACACATAAATGTATACATATATTTATGTATGTATATATAGAAATATGTGTATATATACATGCATTTATATTTAATCACATTATTTAGTGAATGCTAGTTTTGTAAAACATTGGTTTTGCAAAAGTCCATTTTTGAATTTTTGGAAAAGAATAAGGAAAACTTTTTAATGTAATTCAAATTTTATATTTAATATATTGCATATACTAAATCTTACATAGATTCTTGAATAGTTCTTAAAGAAAATAAATTATCTAATGTCTCTTATTGGTTAAATAAATTTTTTGAACAGTCTTGAACTTCGAGAACTGGAGAACAAATTGAAAGCAGCTTACATGAATAAAGAAAGGGCTGCACAAATTGCTGAAAAAGAAGCCATCAACTATGAGAGGATGGTAATACTTTTTTCTTAAGACATGTAGTAATTTTATTGTGTGTGGAGAGATCTGAAATAAACTATAGCTAAGGTCTTAACATTTCTTTTGCCCTACTATACTTAGTTTCATCCCTTTATGAAATATTTAAATCATCTAAATATAATACATTAAAATTCCTAAGCTACTGATATCCATAAAAATAAAACAATAGAAGAGAGGCAAAAAAATTGTGTGTGTGTGTGTGTGTGTGTGTGTGTGTGTGTGTGATATGTACACACATACTGAGATACTCAAAAGGATCTGTGATCTTATTGATGTGGATGTTTACAGTCCATCACTGCCTGCCCCAATATGTTCACCACAGGGAATCCACTGAACACACTAAAGGGGGTTTTTCTGATTTTGAGGATACTAGGGAAGTAAATACGTTGTCCACTGGTCATTTCTTGTCCTCATGGTCCACATGATCAGCCTATCTCCATTTTTTTTTTGATCAAATAATTCTTGAAATGACCTTATTTAATTCTTCTTAGTTCCTTATTTGTTAAGTGCTGTAGTCTTCTCATATACACCATTTACCTCTCTTTTGCCCTCTGAGTATTTTTAAATTTTTTTTTTTTGCTTTTTGGGAAGCAATCCTGTGGTTAAGTGACTTGCCCAGGGTCACACAGCTAGTAAGTGTCAAGTGTCTGAGGCCACATTTGAACTCAGGTCCTCTTGACTCCAAGACTGGAGCTCTATCCACTGTGACACTTAGCTGCCCCAATTTTTTAATTCGTTAGAGACCATGTAGTGTTCTATGACCTAGGCATACAGCAACATTGGTAGAATATAGGTATTAAAAAGATGGACCCTTATTTCTGGGAGAAGTTTGGGGTATTTAAAAAGCTTTTTGATTTTTTAAGGGCATTCCACCTTGTCCTCCTTATCCTGTTACTCTTTGCCCAACTCATTATCCATTTATACTGTATTCTAAGACCTGTATGCTGATAGAGCTCAAGAGATTGTCCATCTTACTGCATGTCATCATCTGGACAGGAAGCATATGTGTGTGCATACATGTATGTATGTGAATATGACACCTTTCTACTACCCTTTACCCTTGTAGTTGTTGATTTACTAGGTGATCTTCATTTTTAGTTTTGTGGAGTGTGATTTCTAGTAATATTTTCATTACAACAAAACAATTAGGTTATTATTTGAAGTTCATTATGATGGGTTTTTACTCATTAAATGTGTTCTTACATTCTTATGACAAATTGAATAATTAATATATACACACACACACACACACACACACACACACACAGAGAAGCATTCTAGGTGCCAGGGTCAGTGCTGAGTTTATTAAATAAGATACCATCATTCCACTCTTGATGTCATGATTGTAGGTAGAATAGGGGCACCTAATGATAAAGAGGATGAAGAAAACACAAGCAGCATCTTTTATTGCACACACATAGGACATTCCTCTAAGATCCTTCCAAACAGTTGAGCAAATGGTGACTGATTCTGCCAACATTTCTTTTCTTTTCTTTCCTTCCTGTCCTGTCTTGTCTCATTGTGGTATCAAAGGGTATGCACAGTTGAGTTTTTGTTTTATTTTTTTCGAGTATAGCTCCAAATTGCTTTATAAAATGGATAGATTAATTCACAATTCCACCAACAGTGCATTAGCATGCTTTTCCTCCCAAAGCCTTTCCAAAAATTGTCATTTTCCTTTTTTTATTATCTTTACCAATCTAATAGGTATAAGGTAGAACGTCACCATCGTTTAGATTTGCATTTCTCTTAATATTAGTGATTTAGATTTTTTTTTTCATATGGCTGTTGGTATCTTCTTTTTCTTCCTTTGAGAACTTCCTGTTCTTAGCCATTTAGCTGTTAGGGAATGACTTTGTTCTTATGTATTTAAATCAGTTCCTTACATAGCTCTTAATAGAGAAATTTTCTACAAAGATTTTTTTCCCAAGTTAATTGTTTCCCTTTTCATTTTAACTAAATTGATCCTTTTTGTGTAGAAGCTTTTCAACATTAAGTAATAAAAATTGTCTATTTTATCTGAAGTGATCCTCTTTAATCTTTTCTTTGGTCATGAACTTTTCTCCTATCCATAATTGTTTATCTCTTAACTTGTTACTTTCACTTTTTCATGATGTGGCCTTTTATATCTAGGCCACATGTTTGTTTGTAGCTTATTGTTGTTGATATAAGGTATGAGACATTGGTCTTTATCAGACTACTTTCTAGTTTCCTCAGAAAGTTTTGTTGAATGGTGAGTCCTTACCTTAGTACTTTTGTAGTCTTTGTATTTATAAAATATTGTGCTATTTTTTTGTATAGCTAATCTAATCCACTGATTATTTTCTACTTTTTAACCACTGCCAAATAGTTTTGATAACTGATGCTTTGTAGTGCAAATTTCAGATCTGATACTGCTAAGCCCCTTTCTTCCTACTTTTTTTTGATATTATTTATTTAGATAATCTTGACCTTTTCCTTTAGTTGAATTTTATTATATTTTTTTCTCAGTCTACAAAGTAATCCTATAGTTTGGAATGGCAATGAATAAGTAAATTGATTTAGGTAGTATTGTCATTTTTATCAAATTGGCACAGCCAAACAATGATCAGTGAATATCTTTGCATTTATTTAGGTCTGTATTTCTGTAAATAGTATTTTGTGGTTGGATTAATATAGTTCCTCTATAATTTGGTATGTGGACTCTCAAATACTTTATGCATTTTGTAGTTGTTTTGAATGAAATTTCTCCATCTCTTCCTGCTGGGTTTTGTTGGTAGTGTATAGAAAAGCCGATGATCTATGTGAATTTATTTTATATCTTGAAACTGCTAAAATTAATTGTTTCAATTCATTTTTTGGTTGACACCCTAGGGTTCTCTAAATAGATCATCATATCATCTGCCTAAACAAATAACCCAGTGATTTTGACTCTCTTTACTGATACTTATTACTTCAATTTATTTTTCTTATTGATATAGTTAGCATTTTTAAAACTTTATCAAATAATAATGGTAATAATGGACATCCTTGTTTTACTCCTAAATGTATTAGAAAGTCATTTTAATACTTTCTCCATTATATATAATGCTGGCTCTTGGATTTAGATACTCTTTACCACATCAGGAAAAGGTAGGTTTATATTTATGCTTTTTTTAGTGTTTTTAACAAAAATCAGTGTCATATTTTGTCAAAAACTTTCTTCTGCACATTTTGATAAGGTGATTTTAAATTATTTTTAAATTAATATAGTTTTGTTTTTATAATTTTTTTTAAATTTTTGAACCAACTTTTGCATTTTTGGCATAACTCCAATCTGATCACAACGTATAATCTTTACAATATCTTGCTGTAGCTTCTTTGCTGATATTTTGTTAAATATAGTCATATTAATATTAAGGATATTGGCATATAGTTTCTTCCTCTGTTTTGTCTCTTCTTGGTTCTGGCATCCAGACTATATCTGTATCATATAAGGAATTTGGTAGAATCCCTTAGTTTCCTAATTTTGAAAACAGTTAATGTAATATCAGAATTAATTGCTCTTAGAATATTTGATGAAAATTCACTTTTAAACCCATTGGATTGTGTGTTTTTTCCCCCTTAGGAATTAATTTATGGCTTGATCAATTCCTTTTTATGATATTGGGTTATTCAGATTTTCTATTTCTGTTAATCTCTTATTTTGTATTTCTGTAAATATCCATCCATTTTATTTAAATGATTAGTTATGGGCATATAGCTGGACAAAATAGTTTCTTTTTGAAAATAATATTTAATTTTTTCCCAATTACAAGTAAAGATAAGCAAAATAGTTTTTTAAATAATATTTTCCCCAATTACATGTTAAAACAATTTTAACATTTTTTAAAGTTTTGAGTTCCAAATTCTATCCTTCCCTCCCTTCTCCCCTCCCTGAAATGGTAAGCAATCTGATATAAGTTATATATGTGTAATCATGTAAAATATTTCCATATTAGTCATTTTTTATAAAAAGACTTTAAAAAGGGGAAAAAAAATGAAAAATAGTATGCTTCAGTCTGCATTCAGACAATATCAGTTCTTTCTCTGGAGATCAATAGCAGGTTTCATCATGAGTCCTTTGGGGTTCTCTTGAATCATTGTATTGCTGAGAATAGCTTCATTATACAATATCGCTGTTACTCTGTGCAGTGTTTTCCTCGTTCTGCTTACTTCACTTTGCATCACTTCATGTAAGTCTTTCCAGGTTTTCCTGAAATCATTCTGCCTTTCAATTCTTATAGCACAATTAATATTCTACCACAATCATATATCACAGCTTGTTCAGCTATTCCCCAATTGATGGGATCCCCTTCATTTCCAATTCTTAGCCATCACAAAAAGAGCTGTGATATATGATTTTCTTCTTTAGCATATTCCTTTAACTCTTACCTTTCTTCCTTTTGTTAATTCTATCAAAACAAAACAAATCCATCTCTATGCCCTCTGCTTGTCTTATTTAATTCTCCCTATGACCTTGAAAACATTAAAATTCTGAAAGGACACTTGATGACCAGAAGTGGGGGTGAGTATGGGCTGAGATCCTTCTGACAGGGCCATCTCAAATTTGATTGAGCTATTGACTTTCAAACCAAGCTATATAATTTTCCTTTCTAACTTTCTCACACCCTCTCAACATACTTAAGCCATCTGAAATTGGCACAAAGGTACCCAGAACAAATATCCAGAGATAGGAGAGGCTCAGATGTCCCCCATTTGTCCCCAAACCTTCTTATTGCCTTCCATATTTTCAATCAAGCCTTTATTTATCTTTCTAAATCTGTCAAACTCATTACTCAGACTACTCTACTGCTTTAAACAAAGTAAAAGAGTTTCCTGACTTTAATCTCACAACTTAATAGATACACATCCTTGTTTCACAAGCTTGTTTATCCTTCTCTAATTATATTTACTCTGGAAAAGATACTTGAGGAACTGAATCTTATACATATGATAAGTTCAAACACTAATTTAACTCTTGCTTAGACCATGAAATGACTGCAAATTCAGATCAAAACAGCAAGATCTCACATGCTTACATTGTGCTCGTATCTTAATGACCACTTGCTCTGATTATAGAAATTTGCTATAAAAGGAAAAAGTAAGGAAATGATTATACTAAATATGACAGGGTAGAATTCCTTAGCTCTGTTTTAATTTAGTAACAGTTTTCCAACCATGCAATATCAATTCTACCTTATAGCCAGGCTCAGTAATAGCCATGTGGGAAACATTCCTTTTCAAAGGAACACAATGGGGAAGCTGAACCAGGAACATCCCACCTTAGGCTGAGGCTAAGGTTGTCCTCACAGTTTTTTCTCAGGCACAGACCTCCACCTATAATAATTCAGAATCACGTTCCCTCTGAGTAGCTTATGGCATTTCTCTCAGATGGTGGATCATTGAATATTAATTATTGATGGATTATTATGATCCAACAAGAGCCTTTTACTCCAAATAGCAAGTTTGCTAATCACAGCTTAGAGCCAAAAACAATTATTTTTACTCTTACAGAGTTGCAATAAGCAATAAAAATTTATCAAGACTCACATGTATAAGAGATTTCACTTAACATCTTTCCATCTCAAATTTAAATTTGTCCTGGTGTAAAAGCCAATTGTCAGAAATCATTTTTATCTATTGTACATAAACTTGCAAATTGTCAGCAAGCCAAATTCATTGCTTGGGAACTCCATAACCCAAACAAGTTCTTTTCCCCAGGGCTGATGACCTTGCCCACACAGATCATTTCCAGGGACCTAGCAAGTTTACAAAACAAGGGGAATTAACAGGGACCCCAGAAAAGGGCTGCCTGTCTACCTCATGATATTTTCCCTCTGGACTGGTGTAAACTGCATACTTTCTAGAACTAATACAAAAGTTTACCAAATTGAAACTCTATTATGTATTTGAAACTTGAAACAAACCTATTACTGATTAGGTGACTTCAATTTTGTTGAATGCATTTCCAAATTACCTTACACAGAAGATTAAATTCTGACTTATCTTAGACATCAAATTAGGAGAGACATATTTCATTTAAAATGAGACCAGAATGAATTAAATTACCTTTTGGTTGTGTCCCAGCACACAAAAACTTTTCCTTTAGGTGAGGCAGGAAAGGGTTAAGGTCCAGTTGTGTTCCAAAGTACAAGCTCTGAAACTTTTTCACTGACACAACTTCCAAGTTTGCCTCTCTCTAATCAGTGAAATGAACTTGTCATTTAACCCTTCGTACTCAGAACATGGCTTACATAAACACTCATTCACACCACACAGAGACACAAACACAGAACAAATACAGATAGTGTGATACAGATGGGGAGAGTCCAAAAGCTCAGAGAGTTGAAAATACCCTTCACAAATCAGACAGTTTTCTTGGTCCTCTAGATCTTATTGAGGCCAAGCAAGACATTCTTTTTTAAGGTCTTGGAGACCAAGCTTTTTCCAGCTGTATCCTCAGGGCCAATTGGCTCCTCTTTTTGCCTATAAGCGTTTAGATAGAAAGAGGGACCAATGAGCTCCTGTAGCCTACTTGCTTCAACCAGCATCCTGGAGAGGGAAGAAAATGACCTGTAGATGTTCCCAAAACAAGATGTCCCTTATCAAGAGGGAATTCTGCCAGAGCCTGTTGCAGGCTCAACCCAAAGCCCCAGCAAGCCTTTCTAGGTGCTTGAGGGGTGACCTGACTACAGGGCGAAGGGAGAGGAGGCTTACCTTGACTGGGAGAGGGCTCGAGTCCTCAGACTTGTCCCATGCTGCATGCCATTAAATGGTGCAGTTTAAGAGTATAGGAACCCCAAAATACTGAGGTTCAGGGCAGAGTTTTCTGGAAAGAATTCACAGACTCAAGCAGTCTTCTAGTCAAGTGGCAAAAAGTTTATTATAATACAAATATGGCGGGCAGAGCTCCTTAGGGAATTTGTAACCTAAGAGGAGTGATGCTAAAGCTTATATAGAAAAAGTTCAGTGAGTGATGTGCTAAGTATGCTAATTAGGTGGTGAACATACAGTTTCTATACCTTGGGCACAGGCATCATTCACTACTGGCATGGCCTGCGTGGGGGGGGGTGCTTCTAAGGGTTCTTTACATACGTACATCTGCATTTGTAACAAGACAGCCTTGGGAGTTGACATCTGGATTGTATATGGTAACTGCAGGAATCAGTACATGGTAGTTCAGCTGGTATAGGCTAGTCCTTTTCATACAAGGGAAATCCTACAGAGGTCAGGTTGTTCTTATAGCAGGATTATTGCCAGAGATAGGGTCTTTGGGCTGGGAGAGGTGTGGTCTTAAGAGGTATGGGGTCTAAGCACAAGCACCCCATCAGGTTTATACTCAGTATTACAGGGCAAGTTATTCTGAGTGTAAGTCTTTACCTTTTACCTTTTGTAATATGGTTTTTCCAAGCTCTCCTCTTCTTTGAAGTAGCAGCTGTCCAATCTTGTATGACACTAGCTGTGGTTCCTTAGTACTTGACATCTTTCTAACTGCATGTAGTAGTTTTTCTTTGACCTGAAACTCTGGCTTTTTGGCATTGAGATCCCTCAAAGTTTTCATTTTGAAGATTTTTTTTTCCCAAGAAAGATTAATGGATTCCTTCTATTTTCACTTTTTTCTCTAGTTTTAGTAGATCTGGATAGTTTTCATTTATGATTTCTTGAACTATGATGTCTAGGCTTTTTCTTTTGTTATTGATTTTAGGTAGTTTGATTATTTATCCTTTACCTATTTCCCCAGTCAGTTGGAAGTCGCTGATTTCTGTTTAGTCCATTCAGATTTTCAGTGCTTCTGTTTCTTGGGTAAGGCTTACCAACATCTGTTCTAAGCTCTTATGTGCCTGTCTTTCCTCCATAGATTTTATCTCACTTGTAATCTCTTGCTTCATTTCTTTCATGTAATCTCGCACTGTTTGAACTAGGGCATTTTATTCTCAGAGATGCGGCCTGTAGTTGTAGAGTTATTCTCCTCTAGATTTTCCGTTTAGCTGATTCTTGACTCAGTATTTCTTGATAGTGTTTTGTGTCTTCTCATGCTTATTCATATTTTACACCTCCCTAACCTGTTTTTCTTAGTCCCAGTGCCAGGCACACCCCTTTGGTCCTGACCTTGATTTTCTAGGTATTGGATACTGTTGGATTCCACTTCCCTTGGTGTGTCTTCACTCATAGCTTTGGAAGACTTCAGTGTCCCTAATGTCGCTCTACATTGATTGGGGCTAACTCTCAATCAAGACACAAGGTGGCTTCTATCCCTTGAAGCTTTCTTGATCTGGGTGTTTGTCTCTCCCTGAACTTTTTTGATCAGGGTGCTGTGTGGTCTCTGTCCTTCCTTTGACTTCTTTGATCCGAGGCTTGGTTGGGCTGCTCTCTCCCTTTGGGCTGAATGGTATTTAATTTCCCCCTGGGTCTTTGCTGGTGAGTGTGTTGCTGACCAGGATGCTCCATTTCCCTTTCCCTAATATTTCCCCTTTTAGAGTGCTGAGCGGTCTCTATTGCTGGGGACTTCCCTGATCAGGACTTTGCCTCGGGTTTCCCATTTGTGGTGCCACCCCAGATTTTTGGTCTACTTACCTGCATTCATGTTGGCTTCTCTGACAGAACTCCTTTTTTGGTATTCATAGCTTCTGGCTGGGTTTTTTGTTTGTTTTTTGAGTAATTCTAGGTTGAATGAGAAGCTTACTGAGGTTTCTGTTTGGATTTCTGGGCCATTTTTTAAAATCTTCTACTCTTTGCTGGAGTACAGATAGGAGAGTTGGGCTCCTGTGTGACCTGCCACACTTCCATCTTAGACAGAACTCTCTGCCAGGATGTTCAAGGGAGCCAGATAATGGAAAGTGTTCCTGGTATTGAACTTACCATTATGTGGTAGTGAGTGGAAGTTGGAGGGAGAGTATATAGCACCTTTAGTTTTGTGGCTTTGTTCTACTCCCTGATGTCATCACTGTAGTGCATAGGGGTGTTTATAGTTATCTGTCTTTAGAAGTTGAGAAGGAAGCCATAATAACAATTATGGTGAGATTTTTTAGGATCATCACCATCCAGCATGATATTTATCCCTCAAAGCCTCACGACATCTACAAATTTGACAAAGATGCCATCTCTGTCTATATCCAAGGCAGTGATAAAAATGTTGAACAGGACATGACCTGAGGCATTCTATTAATGACACTTGTCCTGTAATGACTACTTTTAGTCTTTATCCGGTTAACCAGTTCCATATCAATCAAACAACAAACAAATTTGTTAAGCTCTAACTGTATTCCATTTGCTGTGTTACATTGATATAACTGTTATTACTGAAGATCCAAAGTAAAAACAAACAGAAACAACCAAATCTCTGCCACAAAGCGTACATCTTACTGGGGGAAACAACATGTACACGTATCAGCAGTTACAAAATGTACACGGAATTGGAGAGGGGCAAGCAGCTGGGATGTTCAGGAAAGGCCTCATATAGGAGTAGTGATTGAGGCTGAGCTTTGAGGAAAGCCAGGAATTCTTAAATGGTGAGGAAGAATGTCTTGCAAGTATGGGGGATAGCCAAGACACAGAGGCAGGAGACTGAGTGTCATGTAGAAGGGACAAGTAAGCCAGAAAGAAATGAAGGCGAGTCATGTAGAATAAGCCTGTAAAGGTAGACTGGATCCAAATTGTGAAGGCCTTGCTTTAAGTGCTAGACAGAGGAATTTGTTTTTATCCTAGAAGTATTAGGGAGCCACTAGAGTTTTTAGAGAAGGGGAATGACATGGTCATACCTTCCTCTAGCCCTGAAGTTCTGTCTGTGCAAGCATAGAGTAGGAGCCTTAGTAAATATTTCCATGAAAGTTAACTGTACTGTGGTTTTTATAGTCTCCTGACTTTCTGGTCTAGTAGCTCAGTACTTTAATGCTTTGATGGATCTGTGATCTCACTGATGTGGTTATTCTCCCTAGTGGTCTAGATTACATAACATATAATAGCTAAAATTTGTACAGTGTCTCAAAAGTCTTAGTGTAGTCTTAAGCTTTAAACAATATCTTTCTTTTAGGCTTAGTTTTAAGCTTTACACTATAGCTTAAAACTGTACTAAGACATTTGGGACACCCTGCATTGTTCTGTAAGGTTTACAAAGTACTTTATAAATATTATCTCATTTGATCCTCACAATAAACCTAGGCAATATCGCTATTATTATCCTCATTTTCCAAATGAGGAAACTGAGGCTAAGTGACTTGCCCAGAGTGATACCGCCAGGAAGTGTCTGAGGCTGGATTTGAATTTAGGTCTTCCTGACTCCAGGTCCAGCCCTGTATCCACTGTGCCACTTGCAACCAGTCTACATTCTCACCCTGTGCAGTTCTTGTCCACATCCTTTAAATCTTCCAAAGGAAGATCAATCAACATACTAATATCCTTCCTCTAGATCTCTTGACACTGAACACCAGTGAAGCTGGCCATCACTTATTCCTCCCTCTCACTTTGTCTGACCCACCTCCTTTTCTGGTCATATGTTTCTGTGATGATTTTTTTTCATTGTTTCTTTTGTGTAATTCTTCATTGGTAAGGCATGGAGTAATGGAAATAGTGCTGGATTTAAGGTTGGAAGACCTGAGTCAAAATTTCTTCTCTCCCAGTTACTACCTGTGTGACACGGGAAAAATTACTTGGGCCTCAGTTTCCCTCACCTCTCTGGGTCCTACTTTCCTCTCCATCAAATCAGACTGTTGGACTAGTTGACCTCTAAGGTCTCTTACATCTTTAAATCTTCTTAGATCCTAATGTATTGCAGCCTATTCACACACACACCATATGTCTTTCCATTTCCACTATACCTTTGAGTGATCCTACACTTTAATTCTTCAGAGACTGTAGTATCATATTACTTGAAAGAATTTAGCATCAGGAGAAGACTACTGATGTCTTAAATATTGGGCTTCTGTTTCAAGGAGAAGCTTTGGGTCAGTAAAAGCACTATGCAGTTTTCCTAGTAGAGTAACCCTTTCCAAAAAGGAAATGAGCCCAGACTGGCATTATCCCCTCTTGATGAAATAAAGCTAGCTTTTAGGGAGCACTAAGTGCTTGCAATCTATCTTCATGATAATGTGTTCCAATTTTTTTCCAGTTATAGAAATCAAGCATATCCATCCATGATTTGTAGACTACACTCTTCCCCTTAAAAAAAAAATTAAAAAAATAAGAATTTGCCTTTTCTTCTGTTATTTGGGATTTTACTTAGATCACTGACAATGGCTCCACAATCCCATCTGCTAGTTCTTTTAATATGCTAGGATATAGTTTATCTGGGTCTGGGACTTGAACTCATTCAGGACAATGTTCTTTTTTCACAGGTCTTGTGTTTCTATTTCCTGATAACCTTTTTTGTTCTATCCTTCTTAGTCTAGAGACTGTCCTCAGAAGAGAAAACAGAAGCAAAATAAGAGTGGAATAGTTTAACTTTTTTCCCTATTACCCATTATCATCATTCCATCTTCAATAGTGGTTCTGTCCTTTATTTGATTCTCTTCCCCATCGTGAGTTAAAAAAAAAAAACGTATTTGTTGCCCCCTGAATTCATAACCAGCCTTGGTTCTTCTTAGTCTTTGATACGATTCTTACAGGATAGTGCTACTATTAGTTGTTCATTTTTTTTTATTTGACCTCGTTTCCATTTTCTACGTGTGTCTTTTTTACATTTGATGAATTCCCTTTACTTTCCATATTGTTCACTTCAAGCAGCTCTGCCTTTTCCTCCCTATCTTTTTGTCTTCAGAATTCTATTTTTGATCTTTCTTGGGACCATTTTCTTTTCAAAATATTAAGCCATTGGATATTACTTCTCCTTTTTCTGGGACCCTTTGCAATCTGCTCTCCAAAAATTTAGAATCCCAGTTCCTCTTGTCATTTCATTTACCTCTCAAAAGCTAAAGTTTCCATTGAGTTGTGTGAAGGAGTACTGTTTGTCAACTTGACATAAACATCATAGAAGTCTACTTTCTTCTCAGGATATGCATTTGGGATGTTATGGAAAATCCCCTGAGACTTGTGAAACCTGACAACCTCTACCTACTTTTAGTGATTATGTGTGGACAAATGATACCATCAGGAGAAACCCAGGAAGTGCTGCTAAGGAGTAGGAAGTACTTGGAGGGGAGGGACCTGAAGACCTCAGTGGCACAGGCAGCATTTTCATTTACTCCTGCTTATTGAAGTTAAGGGATTCATAAAAGAGAGGCAGATCTGAGAAGTGGATAGCTAGCTAAGGATGGTCTCTAAGAATGAGATTTAGATTTGGGGGCCATGACTATTTTTCACATAGGAATGAGGGACTGTTATTATACTTGGAAAGGGTTGGCAAAACTCTAGCTGCTAAGAGAATTGGGAAAGGCTTCCTATAGAAAATAGATCTTAAGCCCTGTCTTGAAGGAGTAAAGGATTCTGCAATGTGCACGTGAGTAAAGAGGACATTCTGGGCATGGGGAATAGAGTATGGCATTTGATGAACAGCAAGAAGCCTAATTTGGTTGGACCTAAGAGTGTTGAAACGGGTAGGCGCTGCACAGTGGGGGTGGGAAGAAGTCCTAGAGGTCATAGGAAGGTGAAGAGTAGGTTTTGAAATTATACAAGGATATGAAAAAGAAGCCAAAGATGTTGTGATCAGTGGGAAAGCTCTGAGTTCAAGATCATTGACCTTTTAAATTCTGAGTTCACTAAGTTAAAACAAAAAAAAAAATCTTTCTGTATAGAAAAATAGGTTTTCTGCTTTCACTTTCAAAACTCAAAATTTACTTTAGAAACTGAGCCTTATTTTCCTCTGGGTTTTTTTTTTTTTGAGATTTCTCATAGACAACAGTATCTTAAATTTTACCCAACTGGTGTGGCACAAGCTCTGTGATCCTAGCTTCCTGCAAGAATGGAGCTCAGAAGCTCTGAAATGCAAATGGCAATGGCCCACAGTGTGGCATCCATGGGGTCAGCCCCGGGAGCAGGAGACCACCAGGTCGCTTGAGGAGAGGCAAATGGCCCCGGGTGGCAAGTAGAACAGGTCAAAGCCCCAGAGCCAGTCAGTAAGGATTGTGAGTAGCACTGGTATGTCTAGCCTTGGACAAGGTGGACAGACTACTCTTTTCAAAAAGGGAAGAAAAGAAATTTCGCTTCTGAACCTCTAGAGAATCTTTAGAGGCTAGTTTACTAGCTCTACATGTAGTTTTATTTTTACATTTGCAAAAGCTCCTCTATTACCTTATTTGTATTTTTTGAGAGACGAGGACAACTTCATTCCATGATACCATAAAGTTTTTTGGTTTTTTTGTTTTTTGTGGTAGCAGGATTTTTCCCTAAATCGAATTCAGTTTTTTTGCTTATTTAGTGGATCCTAATAGGGCCGAATGCAAACCAACCAAAAAGACTCCCATAAAAGCAAATCCTTAGCGGGGGTGGGGTGGGGTGGGGGAAGAAACTGTTCAGTAAAAATAGATTAAATGTAATCTCCCTTGTAACACAAATGTATAAAAGGAGATTGTAGCAATTACCAAGAAAACATCTTCCCCCTCTTGAGGCAATTTTATCTTAAAGGGACTCTAGGGAAACTCAGAAAACTTCTAAAAGTATCATTTAATCTTATGCATTGTTATGCTCACCTAGAGGTAAAATGCAATTTAGTTTGCCTGTAATTGAGAAAATATGACTTCAGTGTTTACTGAAATACTGAGAAGCAAATTATTAGTTTAACTTATTTAACTGATTGCTTTTCTGTCTTTGGAGGGGAGAATGGGAATTCCCAACCCTCTAGATTTAAAAGAATAAAATAAAAAGGGCTAAACTTTGCTAAATTTATATTAAATGTTTTGGAATTTCTTTGTAAGAATTGGGGAGGAGACGGGAAGATTCTCATGAAATCCTTTCTTTATCTTATTTTCCGTAGTAGAAAAACCTTGACTCCCTATTTTCAGAAAGTAGAAAGTATTTATCTTTGCCAACAGCCAAACTCCCTTTCCGGGGATCCGAACACCTTAGAAAATGCTCCTAGGTATACAGTGGCCAATAGGGCCTGGGGTCATACCACAAAGTGACTTTCACAATCCATGAATCAGCAAAGACCAATCAATCCTTGGTAAAACATCCCTCTTTCACTTCCCCCTCCCATCCAGGAAAGGTCAGGACGGAGAGCTCCCTGAGCCCACCTCTAAGCGGTCTTAAATGTGGGACTTCCTCTTCTAATTGCTCCTAGTTCCCCCTGCCTTTGGGTAAAGGGGTCATAGTTCTGTCACCTGGTTCTGTCTTACCTGAGGGGTACCAGGGTTCCAACCAGCTCAATCTTCTGGGAAATCCTGGTGAGCCCCGGTTGTTTTAGGGTTCTTCTTGGGAGAGTTCTAGGAGCATTTTTTTTTTTGGCTAAGCAGTGGGGTTGAGTGACTTGCCCAGGGTCACACAGCTAGTAAGTGTTATGTGTCTGAGGCTGGATTTGAACTCAGGGCCTCCTGAATCCAGGGCCGGTGCTCTATCCACTGTGCCACCTGGCTGCCCCCTCTAGGAGCATTCTTAAAACCAAACTGTGCTCAATAGCCCCTGGGGAGGTCTTGTAACCTCCCAAGCCACAGAGAGTCGGTGAAATATGAAAGCCCTTCAGAACTGTCTCCTCCATGCATACACACTTGGGTCGAATATAAAATCATACGTAGCAAGACCATGGAGATGGAGCTCTTTTTATCTAAGCAAATAAAGCCTAACGAAAAACAAAACAAACAATGTAGCAGTGGAAGATCAGCATAAATCTCTTGTTATCTCTGTCCTCCGCCTATGCCACTCCAGCTCCACACTGCAAGTTATCTCACACCTTGATCTCAAATCTTGTGTGTTTTTCCTCCCTTTTCTCCAGGGCTGAGATGGAAAAACTGCAATTCCCAAGATGCCCAACTTCATTAAAAAAAAAAAGGAAAAACAGTCTCTACCCTCAGTGTACTAATACTTGCATTCTAATTATTTCATTGACCTGAGGGTTGAGTTTTTTCTCTCCTGAAATCAAACTCAGTTTCTGTTTGTTTTAATGGATCCTAAGGGAGGTAAATTGAACACTCCAACCTAACTTATTTCTTCGGGAATAAATAGATTAAATGTGGAAAGTTTGAAAAGTTTTGTATACTCCCTGATAACAAAAAGACAGGATATAACCCTGAGTGATTCCTACATGATTCTTACATATGAAGATATTTGCAATCCCTTTGAGCCTGGATTATAACCTAAAAACACTAGCTGTAAATAGTGACATTTACATTTTTCTAACTTAAAATATATTTTAAAAAAACCTACTGTACAAAGGTCTTTAACTTTTCTAGTTGTGGAATGTGATCCTGGGGCTGATGAAAAAAAGGCAACAAGAAAAGAGTTGCTATAGCTATTGTTATTTTGTACATACAGATCCTTCTCCTTTGATCTTTTTGGGATTACTTTATTATTTTGTTTCCCTAGCACTGAATTCTTCTTTCATTCTTGGTATGAATGGAACTTGATCATAGTGAACCAAACACATTTTCAGGATAAAAACATCACAATGTATATTTTTCCCTCTTTGCCTGTAAAGATAAAATTTCTTCATTCCAGAAAGTTAAATTGTAAAAGGTTATGGTACATTTTAAGATGTTATTCCTTATGTTATGTTTGGACTAGAAAGTGGGAACATGAAATAACACATTTTTCCATGACAGAAACGTGATTCTGAAATAGCCAGATGTATGAAGGAAGAACATGAGAGATACACGAAGGAACAGAATGAAGCAGAAGTTAGACGTCATAAGGAGAAAATCCAGTACCAGCAGGACTTAGAGCGACAGCTTGAAGATCAAGAGAGGAAGAAGCAAGAAGCTTATGAAGAATTATTACGAGAGAAACTCATGATAGATGAAATTGTCAGAAAGGTCTATGAAGAAGACCAAATGTGAGTTTAGCCAACCTTTTCTATGTAAAACTCTGCACATTTGTGATTGACTCAAGATTTATTTGTTTTTATTGTATAATTGAGTTACTTTTGAAATTGTCACTACCTCAATTTTGGATCACCCAGTGAATTTTTTTGACAGGTAACCTTACTCTATAGTTCAGTCAAGAAAGGATGGTGGCTTCTGTTTTCTGAAATGAGTAGGACATGTCATGAGTAGATTTTGGAGTACAAATGTATGAAGCATTTTACCAACACCAGAATATTGATCTCTCATGGTATATTTAGATAAATTACAAATATGGAGACACTTGGGAAGTCAAAGATCTTTTTTTTTCCATTTCACTATTAAAAAGTCAAAGAGAAACTTTTTAAAAACATATTTTACATTTAGCTATCATATTTGTCACTAGAAATAGTAACCTTTTGGGTATGTTCTTTAGGGAAAGACAGCAGCAATTAGAAAAAATGGCTGCAACTCATAGATACATAGAAGAATTTAAAAAAGAGCAAGCTCTGTGGAGAATGAAGAAGCGTGAAGAAATGGAGGAAGAAAACAGGAAAATCTTAGAGTTTGCTACTGTGCAGCAGCGGAGAGAAGAAGACCGGATGGCCCAAACCCAAAAGCTTGAGGAAAAAAGGCAGCAGTACAAGAATTTGGTATTTATATACTTGGCTTTAAGAATCAGAAAAATTATTTAAAATGTGTGTTGAGTCTTATAACAATATATTTTTTTTAATTTTCTTTCATAGATTGCCCAGCACTTGGCAAAAATACAGCAGCAGCAAGATGATATGGAACAAGTGAGACTAGATTTATATGAGATAGAACAAGCTGAGTTAGATAGAAAAAAGATCCAGGTAAGTGTTGAGAGTTGGCAAAATGAGCAGTACAGATTATAACATTCTCTAGAGAGTTTTGTTGTTGTTCAGTCTTTTCAGTCATGTCAATGTCTTCCTGACCCCATTTGGGCTTTTCTTGGCAAAGATACTGGGCTGGTTTGCCATTTCCTTCTCCAGATCATTTTACAGGTGAGGAAACTGAGGCAAACAGCGTTAAGTGACTTGCCCAGCTTCACATAGCTAGTAAATATCTGAGGCCACATTTGAACTCAGTAAGATGAGTCTCACTGACTTCAGGCTCAGCACTCTAGAGATAAAAGCAGTTAAACTGCATGATTAGTAGGCCATGTTATTTTATCATAAATCAGGATATACTACGTAAATGGTCTGTTGGACATTTTAATCACTTGTCCACATAACACCTACCCTATATGTCCCTAGGCACCATGCTAGCCATTTATAACATTTATAATTATTTGTAGCAGAAATCTTTTAAAAATTTTTTTTATTGTAGCAGAAATCTTAAGAAGTAGGGAATTTAAAATGCAGAGCATATAAGCATATTTGCTAATGTGAAACTACAAATATAGTGTTGCTTCTCAAATAGAGTAACCACTTTTATTTTGACTCCATGACCGTGGATTTTAAGTTTACCTTCTGGTTTTAAGGACTCTGCTGATCCAACCATTGGCTCTAGAATAGAAGGGACGATGCTAACAGTAGCAGATAAGGCACCCAATGAAACATTGCCGTTTTTCTAGGAAGCCGTCTATTTTCCTATGACTTAGAAATAAGTCGTATAATTGTTAAAGTGTAACAGTACCTAGCTCGAGTCAGTTCTTGCCCTGTCTGAATGTTTTAGTGATTTCAGTGTGATATGGAGACAGAAGGACTTGCTTGACTCACTGCAAGCCAACAGTGACCCTTTCTCTTCTATACTCTTACCACCGATCTCATAGATCTTTAAGTCAGTGGTTGTTTTGTACCTCATCATTTTCGACCATTAACTCATGTCTTACTCGCACATTTCATTGATGGTATAATGTTAATGGGATAGTTTTCTTTTAACTAGAAGACAGTCAACTCATCTCCAGGTACATGAAGTTCTTTTTTTTTTTTTAGGTCTGAATTTTTTTTTTTAAGGCAATTGGGGTTAAGTGACTTGCCCAGGGTCACACAGCTAGTAAGTGTCAAATCCAGTCTGAGGCCGGATTTGAACTCAGGTCCTCCTGACTTCAGGGCCGGTGCTCTATTCACTGCGCCACCTAGCTGCCCCACATGAAGTTCTAATGAACATTTTCTATCAGTGATCTAGTTGCCTACAGTTATATAATCACCAATTATATAGTAGTCTCTGTTTATCACATTAGAAAATCCTTTAAGAAGTCAGATAAATATTAACAGTCTTATTCAAAAAACTTCAGTGGGAGTCTCTTGCATTTAAGCTCCATTAGGAGTATAAGATAAACTTAGGATTTCTTTTTCTGACCATTTCCAATTTTCCCACTTTTTACATCACTTATTGATATGCTTTTGTGTTGGGTACAGGAAGGTTCCAGGAACTAGAGACCTAGAGCCCATCCTGAGCTCATCATGTTCTGGATATAGGCTACATTTTGGGCAGGGGGGGAACCTTGTTAAATTTATTTTAAAACATTGCGCTATTCAACAGGTGTTTGTTATAAATGTAGATATCTATATGCATGAAAAATCATTATGGTTCTCAGCCCTCCAGTCCCACAAGCTTAGGAACATTGATCTTAATTGAGGTATTGACATGCACGCTTCCAGGGGAGGTAGAGGTATGGGAAGCCAAGTTTCCCGTGCAAACCTGTGCCTTGCAAATTGAGAAAGTGCAGGAATTGAGCTTTGAGTAAGCTAGAGGGGTACTGATCCAAAGAGTGCTGAGGTGGATAAAGGGAAAGAGGTGATCAGCTGTAGTTTTCATACAGTTTAAATTAGGGAGCCTGAGCCACAAGAATATACTTAGTTGAAGGAGAGTACCCCAAATAAAATAAAGAACTGCTCACTTAGCGCTAGTGGTGCGAACAGGAAAAAACTACCTGTCTTCTTCATGTAAGACATGGGCTCTCCTTGAAAGAAAAAGAAAAACCAATCCATGGTTAATGAACAGTTTTCTCTTTCAATAATCTGAAGAAAAACAAGAAGAGAGCAGGAAAAAGCATTTGAGGAGTAATGAGGCGGGAAAGGGAAGAAAATAAGCATTTATATAGCACCTACTATGTGTCAGGCACTGTGCCAAGCACTTTATTCATTTGATCCTCACCTAACCTGTAAAATATTCATTTTACAAGAGGAAACTAAGTGGCTTGCCCAGGATCACACAGGTAGTAAGTATATGAGGTCAAATCTGAACTCAGGTCCTCTTTGAGTATAGGAGATTTCCTGAAGCTTGGCCTGCTTTGCCTGATGTTATTTTGCTTTCCCATTTAGTGGGTAATAGCAGAAAACTGAGAATAGAGAAGTGTTGGAAAGAGATGATACTTCTTGATGAGTCCTTCTTAAAAGAAAATTTTGGCAAATTCTATATATTTGCTCAGTTGATAAAGGTTTTTATGATTTAGTATCATTAAGAAGAACTTTAGAGATGAACTTGTCTAATCATCTCATTTCACAAATGAGGAAACTGTGGAATAGTTTAAGTGATTTGTCCAGGGTCACAAAATGATTGAATAGCAGAACTGAGGTGTAAATGCAGGTCTTTTGACACCAGATGCCAAGTGTTTTTCCATTACTGCGGGCTTGCCTTGTAATACTACACTGTTAAAGATGCTTGCTTGACTAGTGGCATGCCCCTGGGATACGCCATCCAAGAGCAGGCTGTAATCCATCAGCCAATCCAAGGGGCTGCGACTGAGTTCACAACTAGACTTCTCTGAGCAGTTTCTTTAAGTGGAGTTAAGTGTCTGAGAGTTCCATCTTGTGGCAAGAATGGATAATTACTGTGGTATCTGGTCCACATCCGGGAAGGAAGAGCTATGCAATGAAGTTTTTATAAGAATCTCACAGTTTGTGACTAGCCAGTAAAATTAATTAGAACTTCATTGTTAGAGCATTAAAAAAAACTAGTGGGAAAGCACAGATAGCTTCTTTCCCAATGCAAGTCTTAACTTTACCCATATAATACTCTTTCCACTGAGATGTCAGTCTTCCTTCTCTGCCATATGTAATTACCATAATCCTGCTTGTGAACATACATACACACGGTGACATGAACAGGGACAGGCTTCAGGATAGCACCAGCATGATTATGTAAGTTAACAGAGGTTGGTGTCCTTGTTCCAGATTTTGCATTTTGCTTTCTCTTGCTCAGTATGGAATTTAAGAATACCAATTTTAATAGGAAATTCATAATCATTTAAATGTAAAGATATGGTGATTACAACCAGCTCTCTGCATTTTTAGTGCCTTCATATTGAAGGAACTTCTCTGTCCCAGACATTCCTAAAAAGTATATTAAATCTTTCATCTTAAATGTTCTTCAACAGTAATCCCAAGATTTATATTTATATAGTGATTTATAATTACAGATGTTACATTAACCCTGTGAAATAGATAGTGCTAGTAACATTATCTCCACTTTACAAATGAGGAAGTCGAGGCCTAGAAAGACAGTGAGTTGCCTTTTTATCCAGATACAGTCTCTTTCCTGAGCTCCAGGGTGACATTACCTCCTTCCTTATAGCCTACATTTTGAACTGGATGTCCTGCAGGCATCTTGAATTCAGCATGTCCATGAGAGAGCTCATCTACCTTCCCACTCTTCTGAACTCCTCTGTTATTGTCCTGGCCCCATCATCTAGTCACCTGGCTTTGTGTCACCCTTGATATCTCCCCTCCCTCACCTTGAGGATCCACTCATTTGCTATATCTTGTCTTCTGTATCTCCACAACACACTCACACAGCCACACTCCGGCCCAGACCTCCATCACTTCTTTCTTGGTCTAATGCAGTAGCCTCCTACTTAGTCTCCCTGCTGGCCCACTCCATTCTTCACATAGCTAATAAAGTGATTTTTCTAAAGTGCAAGTGTGGTCATCTGCCCTTCCACCCCAACTCGATAACTCCAATGGTTCCATAGTCCTTCTAGGGTCAAATATAAACTCCTGTTAGTGATTTAAAGCTCTTCACAACTAAACGCCTTCTTACCATTCTAGCCTCATTATGCTGTGTGCTCTGTGGTCCGCTTGGCTGGCTTCCTCGCTATTCCTCGCACCAGTGCTCTGTTCTCTGTCTCCTTGCCTTTGCACTGACTGCTCTCCGTGCCTTCAATGCTCTTCTTCCTTGACTCTATCTCTTGTAATTCCTTGTTTCTTTCTAAAATCAGTTTTACTATCACCTTCTTACATGAAGCCCTTCCTAATACTACTGGCACTACTGCTACCCTCCCTCCCCAAACTTATATATATATTGCCCACACACATGTATATGCATGTGTTCCTGTGTATATATGTGTATGTGTATATACAGTTATATGTGTATATACATTGGGTATGCATGTATACAAACATAAATACAAGTTGTCTCCCCCATTAGAAGGTCTCCTCGAGTACAAGAACTATTTGATTTTTGTATATGTGTCTCGGTGTTTAGCATAGTTCCTGGCACTTCATAAGTACTTAACACATGCTTTTTGATTGATTTATTGCCCAGAGACACAGAGAATAAATTGTGGAGCCAGAACTCAAACTTAGGGCTCCCAGGCTCTGGCTTGCGTTTTCCCCACTACTGGGGCAGCTAGAGCATTGCCATGAAACCATATGGAAGCTGGAAGAAATCCAATTCTTATTTTATCTGAAATCTCCTTATTTTTAGCTAGAGACAGTCTCTTATCAGAACATAATGTCATATATCTAGGATTAAGTGTTGGAGAATGGCACTTTTCAATCCAGAATCCCAGATTGTTTCCACTGTAAATTCCACAAAGATTTATTGAACAACTTCTAGAAGTTTCCAGCATCCAAAAAAATATAGACTGTGAACACTGGTGTTTACAGTTTAAATGGCAGAGAAGATAGTCACACATGAAATGGTTAAATAACAAAACAAAGCACCATATGTACGCATAAATCCACAAATCAATGACACAAATTATTTCAGAAGAGGGAAAGATCAGTAGTGTGGGCTCAAATTATAGGAAAGGGATTCATAGAGAGATTGGCATTTGAAAGGGACCCGAAGGATGAGCAGCATTTGATTAGGTGAAAAGGTGTGGAAAGAACATTGCAGGCAGGAGAAAACAGCTTGTGAAAAGGCGCTGAGCTAGGAATTTAGCATAGTGTGTTTGAGACTATTAAAAAGACTCTTATGGCAAGAGCAGAGCCTGAAGTAGAGAACTGGACCTGGCGTCAGAAAGACCTGGGTTCAAAATCAGCCTCAGATACTGTGTTACACTGAGCAAGTTGCTTAGCCTCTCTGTGCCTTATCTGTAAAACTGGAATAATATTAACACTGACCTCCTAGGGTTGTTGTGAGGATAAAAGGACATATTTGTAAATTGCTTTGCACACTTTAAAGTGTTATACAAATGCTAGCTAATATTATTATTGTTATTAGTAAAAGGTTCATGTTCAGGTACAATGGGAAAAAAATGTTGGATTGAGTAGGGGAAGATTACAAAGGTGCTTGAAATTTATATGAAATCATTGTTGTTTATGTGTTACTTCTCTAGAAGGCTGCCCTTCATAGACTCAGGGCAAATAAACAAAATTAGAATTTTTAAATAAATACCAGGGAAATTACAGAAAATATTTATGTTCCCTCAGATAGGCCTGATACTATGCATTAAAAGATACTGTGCATTAAATAGCCATATTTTTTCCCCAGAGTGCTTGATTTCAGTTTGCTATTACATACTGAGCTGAAAACTTCCATTTACAAGTCAGATTTTTTAAAGTTGTGGAATTAAGCTTTTAATGTTACTCTTATTGTGTTCTTTTAGGAAGAAATGGAAAACAAAATCAAAAAGCGTGAAGAGCTACAAAGAAGTTTTGCAGAACAAATGGCTTTCAAAGAATTGGTTCTTCAGGCTACTAGGGAAGAAGAAGAAATCTTCAGACAAAACATGATGGCTAAATTTGCTGAGGATGATCGAATTGAATTAATGAATGCTCATAAACAAAGACTGAAGCAGTATGAACACAGGAAAGCTATAGAAAAACTTATTCAAGAACGTCATGAACAGTTCCTTGCAGACAAAGTAGGTATTCTGTTCTTTCTGGTTTTGATATTTTGTCATCAATATTAAATAAGGAAATAAGGGAAGAAGAGGTTATTTCTGTTCTACTTATGATATATTTAGATAATACATAGTCCCACAGATTAAGTAAAAAAGAAAAAATGATCTCAAAATAATAAAATAGCTACTACCATTTCCTATAGCATTTGTATCATTATCTCACTCAAACACTAGTATCCTTTTAGCTCAACCTTCCCTTGCCTGTGCTTTTTATTATGAAGGTTTATATGGTATCCAGGGAAATGGGATGCTTGTAAGATGGGTTGTTAGAACAGTTAGTCCTCAACTTTCCACAAAATTGCTCAACTCTTCGTTTACTTTCTTTTCCCTTACATTGAGAGCACCCTACCAACCTTTGTACTCCTAATGTAGATGAAACAAAGCAGAAATGAAAAGAAAAAAAAAACCTCGCACATTATTTTTAAAGCAATATTGGCATGGATTCAGGAAGAATATTTATTCATTTATCAAGGAAAGGATTAAGATAGAAAGCGGGGCTAGGAGTAAATATTTACTTATCTATATAAAGACAGGATAGTATCTGGGGCTCAGTGCTGGAACTGGTATAATTTGGCATTTTGATACCTTTTTAAAAGGATATGCAGACTAGGAATCTTAAGCTTGCAGGTGCCACTCAGCCCTTTGGGATAGTGAAATGCCAAATTGATGGTAATAAGCTAGAGTAAGCTCTCACAACACTATGTGAGCAAATAGATAAATAGCACATGAGCTTAAATGTAGGGAGATGGGTGAGACTGGGGATGTTGTAGAAAGTGAGTTATAATCGGTACTAGATAGCCGATGAACTACTCTCTGGTCCTAAAATTCTTTTTTTTTTTTTATTAAATCTGGGGGGTGGGTATCCAAATTACACTACAATAAGGATAGGATCTGCAATTTCCCTAAGAAAGTGATACAGGAATTATTATAGATTATTAGAGTGGACACATTGCCTTTTCATTGTTTCAGAGCTTATCTGCAGAACATGGTCCCATCCTAGGACTCTGGGCTCAAATTATTCTTCTTTAGGAAACTGGGCTCATATAGGCAGATGGACTCCATAGAAAATGTCACCCACTTGCCTGGTGCCTTTCTGATGTCTTTTCTTCAACCAATATTTATCCAGCAAGTCACTCAGACTTGTTAGTGTTCTCTGCTGGTCTCTGGGGAGGTCAGGGGTGAGGTGTGAGTGTGTACTAACCAAGTATAAGACATGGCCCTTTTCTTGTCCTCAAGGAGCTTGCAATCTTATTGAATAGAAAAGGCTAACACAGGAAACTGTAAAACTAAAATATAAAACAAAATGAGCATGCTTAAGTACTAAAATTAGTGGTAGGGTGGATGCTATCTGAATTCAGAGAAGAAAAAGATACAAGTGAGCATATGGGTTAGGGAACTTTTCATGGTGCAGGTAGAACTTTGATTATCCTTGAATGGTGGTTAGGATTTAGATGATTGTAGAGTGAGGACAAGGAGACAATATCATGAGCAAAGATTCAGAGGTGGACTGGAGCCTGACTTGGCTGGAGCTGGAGGCTTGGAGGCAGCATAGGGTTATCAAAAAAGTACTAGATTTAAAGTCATAAGTAAGACTTGGGTTTGAATCCTGCTAGGAAAACTGGAAAGAAGTCTGACAGAAGTTAGATTTAGACCAGCATTTTCCATCACATATACCATAACAAGCACAAAATGGGCAAGTGATATGAATATTAAAGGTCATACCTTAAAAAATTTAGAAGAAAACAGGATTGGATACCTTTCATAATTATTGCCCAGGAAAGAAGTTCTTAACCAAACAAGGAACAGAAGTGATCTTAAAAGTCAAAATAGATTATTTTGATTTCATGAAATTGAAAAGCTTTTGCGTAAATAAAGTCAGTGAAGCTCAGGTAAGAAGAGGAGCTGTCACTTGGGGCAACAAAACCTTTGCATCAAATATCTCTCATAAGGGTGTGATATCCATGATATATAGGAAACTAATGCAAATATATGAAACTAAGAATCATTCCTCAGATAAGTAGTCAGAGCAATTCACAGAAGAAAAATTGAAAATGATTTACAATCACATGAAATATTGCTAATTATCTCTAGTAACAAGAAACACAGGAATCCACAACTCTCAACTTTCATTTTATACCCAGCAAACTGGCAAATATGACAAAAGATGTAAGTTCAGTGTTGGAAGGGATTTGAAAAGCAGGCACACTGTATACCATTAGTGAAACAGTGCATCAGTGCAACCATTCTGGAATGCAGTTTGCAATTATGTTTTTAAAAAGTGATTAAAATATCCTTATCCTTTGACCCAGAAATCTCACTTCCAGACACATTACCCAAAAAAGTTAAAGACAGAAAGGTCTCATGTACACCAAAATATTCAAAGCAATACTTTTTGTGACAGCAAAGAATTGGAAACAAAGTAGATGCACATCAGTTGAAGAACTGCTAAACAAACCACAGTATATAAAGATAATGAATACATATTGTGCTATAAGAAATAATGATTGTGAAGATTCAGAGAAGCATGAGAAGACACACAAACTGATGAAAGTGGAGTAAGCAAAGCCATGAAAATAAGATACACAGTAACTACTACAAAGCACATGGAAAGAACCGAAAAATCTTGAGAGTTGTGTAATGTATAACGATCAAGCCTCCTCCCTTCTTTGCAGGGGTGGAGGCCGACCCTAAGAGTAGAGCTTGCTGTCGTACTTGATTGATGTGCTGGTCAGTTTGCTGAACTGACTGCATTTTTTAAAAATTCTTTTCAGTAAGGGATGGTTTACTAGGTGGAGGTAGAGAGAAAGAGATACTCAGAAATGGTGATGAAAAACAAAACATAAATACATTTTTAAAAAATTTACTTAAGGAACAGGGTCACAGGAGAGAATAGAAAAAACAAGGGGCAGGATAGGATGGAGGGAAATAGTTTTTCACAGTATGACTATTATGGAAGTGTTTTGCATGACTACACATGTATAACCTATATTGAATTGCTTGGCTTCTCAATGAGGGTGGGTGAGGAGGGAGGAAGGGAGAGGATTTGGAACTCAAAGTTTTAAAAATGAATGTTAAAAAATGTTTTCACATGCAACAGGGAAATAAGATATACAGGCAATGGGGTATAGAAATCTATCCTGCTCTACAGGAAAATAGAAGGAGAAGGGGATAAGAGAAGGCAGGGTGATAGGAGGGAGGGCAGATTGGGGGAAGGGATAGTCAGAATGCATGCCATCTTGGGGTTGGGGGAGGAGTGAGATGGGGAGAAAATCTGGAACTCAAAATAAGTGAATGTTGAAAATTAAAAATTAATTAATAAAAAAATTTTAAAAATTTACCTCAGAGAGAATAACAAAAACTGGTTGCATTTCCAGGAACGTGAATTTGAAGAAATGAGGTTACAGCAGCAAAGAGAAAGCGGTATCAATGCAGTTATTGAAGAAGAACGACAAAAACTTCTCAAAGAGCATGCTGCAAATCTACTGGGCTATCTTCCCAAAGTAAGTGAAATTTACCTAAAGGTAAATGAATATGTCATTTTGGAGATAGAGAGTTGTAAGAAAAAGAGCACTGAACTAGGAGTCAGGAGACCAGGTAACTCATCCTAGAATCCAGCATGGAACAAGGCCATATTCTGGCCATTAAGAGTGTGCAACCTTAGACTCACGAGGCCTTCGTTTACTCATCCCTGAAATGAGAGGATTAGAGTAGATGACCTCCAAAATCGTTTCCAAACTACATGATTACAGTCATGCTTCTCTTTCAACAGATTGCATCTATAATTAAATTACACTTGAGGCACATATTACAATTCTATATATGCCAAAGAATCATGTTATATGTCCTTCTGGTACTTCTAATAATAAGCACCCAGAATGACTATGAAATAGACCAGCCTTATGAAAAAAAAAAGACGAGCTTCAGTGAGTTATGTTATAGCTATATAAGGGACCAACTTAACCTTAAATGTTCAAAGTTGTTAAATACTCTTTATGTCTATGTATATACACATATGTATATATTGTGACTATAAAGCAATGAAATGGATTTTCATAAACCACACGTAAAACCAGTTACTTTACAATATACTACAAGTACATAAAATTACTTTTTAAAAATTAAAATTCATTGTATTGACAATTTTTAAGATCATTCAGCAGATGTTTATACAGCTTATATGTAATATGCTCAGCGCTGTGTTTGGTACTGTGAGGGATAGAGAAATATAAAACATGGCCCTTTTAAAGAAGTTTAACAGTCTAATTGAGAAGAAAGTGATTAAAGTGCATTAAGCAATTAGCTCACATTATAACTAAACATATGATTAAGTGATAAATTATATGAAAAAAACCTAAGTGACATGAGAGTTTAAGAAATTGATGATGGCTGGAGTGATTCAATCCAATTATCCTTACTGTTCACAGACCACTGTGCTAAGTTCCAGGGAAAATACAAAAGGTAAATAAGTTGGTTCTTGCTGTCATGGCACTTACAGTCTACCCTAGAACATACACTGTTACAGAATCTAATAATTGGAACACATTTACTATTATAAAGTCTAATTAGTGCTTAAGAAGGGTGCAGACAGAGAATGCTATGTGAACCCCGGGGAAAAAGTAATAACCCATCAAGGGGATTAGAGATGGTTTCATAAAGGAAATGGCATGTGAGTTGAGCTTTAAAAGATGGATAGGAATTCAGCAGGCTGAGGTTGGGGAGAAGGGTACTGTGGGCATTTTAAACATAGGAAATGGCATGAACAAGGACATGGAGGCAGGAAAATGCATTTTGGCTAGAGGAGAGAAGTCTTTCAAGATAAGATTGAAAAGATAAGGAAGTTTATTGAGCATAGGAGTGCTATAACTAGATCTATAGACAGTGAAGACCAGGTGTGGCAGAGTTATTAAAATGGATTGGGATGGAGAGGGGAGACACAAGACCCATTAGGCTATTGAATAGTCTAGTCTAATGATGATAGGAAGTCCTATACTAGAAGGATGGTAGTGGGAATGGAGAGGAGGATTTGGATGTGAGATATGTCACAGAGGTAAAACCAACAAGCCCAGATAACTGAGAGAGGGTAGAAAGAGTCAAAGATAACACCAAAGCTTTGAACATTAAGACTGGGTGAATGGTAGTATGTACCACTGAGAGAAAGCAAAGTCAGAAAGGAGAATGTGTTTAAAAGGAAAAAGTATAAGCTTGATTTTAGACATTTGAGGTGTTGGCAGGTCTTCCAGGTAGAGATGCACCATAGATACCATACAGATTTAGAATTTGGTGTAGGTAGGTGGTGCAGTGGATAGAGCACTGAAGCCTGTAGTTAGGAAGACATGAGTTCATATCCAGCCTAAGACACTTACTGGCTGTGTGACTCTGGGCAAGTCACTTAACCTTGTTTTTGCCTCAGTTTCCGTTCTGTAAAATGATCTGGAGAAGGAAATGGCAGACCACTCCAGTATCTTGGACAAGGAATCCCCAAATGGGGTCATGAAATGTTGAACACAACTGAAACGACAAGATTTAGAATTTAAAAAGAGGTTAGGGCTTAGAGATACGGATTTGGGAGTCATCTGTGGAGAGTTTATGATTGAAGCCAAGTTAAAAACTAAGATCAAGTAGAGAGAAGAGAGGGAAAAAAAGGCTAAGAATGGACCTTGGGGAACATTTAACGAGAGGGGGTGGTTAGAGGGCTAAGAAGTAAACTATGGTGTCACAGAAAAGGGGGGCAGTGAGAATGGTCAGGCAGAGAGGGGAAGAATAATTATTTGTATCAAATGCTAGATCAAGGTCCAGGAAGAAAAGGATGAAAAAAAGGCCATAGAATTTGGCACTGGTGAGCTTTAAGATGATAGTTTCAGTAGACTGATGGATATAGAAGTTAGTTTACACAGGGCTCAGGGGACAGTAAGTGGAGAGAGAGTGGGCAGACTGCTTTTCCAAAAAGTTTAACTAGGAAGGGGAGAATAGAGATAGAATTGCTAGACTGAGAGAAGAAGCTTTAAGGGAGAACTTCAGTTTGTTTTTTTAGGGTTAGGGAGACCTGAGCATTTTTTTTTTAAAGCAGATCAGAACAAGGTGGGGGGAAGAGATTGAAGTTGAGTGACAGCAGCAGGGCTTGATGGGATGGGGGTCTGGGGGAGGGGAGGGATGAGAATCTAAGGCACAAGTAAAGGGCATTAGACTTAGCAGTAAGCACAGGATCCCAATTCCCCTGGAAGCAGGAGAGAATGGGTAATGAAACATACTGAGAAGTTTGAGGTGGGAAAAAGGAGCTGAGAGAGCTCCTCTGGACGGACTTTATCTTCTCAGTCAAGTTGGAGGCAGTTGCCTGCAATATATGTGGGGGCAGCTGGGCCTTTGAAAAAGGTTTGAGCAGTTTTTGTGGGGAGTGAAAGAGGGAATTTATGAGTAGAATAAAAGTATTGCCAATACACAATAAGTTTATATTATATTTGTTGTTCAGTCATGGTTGACTCTTCATGACCACACTTGGCAGAGATACTGGAGTGGTTTGCCATTTCCTTCTCCAACCCATTTTACGGAAACTTTAGGCAGACAGGGTTCAGTGACTTGCCCAGGGTCACATAGCTAGTAAATGTCTGAGGCCAAATTTGAACTCAGGAAGATGAGTCTTCCTGACTTTAGACCTGGAACTCTATCCACTGTACCACCTACCTGCCCTGTGCCACCTTAATTTTGTAGCTACTCAGCAGCCTAGAAGTGGGAATCCATGAATTAGATGGTAAAGGTTACCACAAGTTAAGAATTAATGAGCCGGTGGAAAATGATGCAAAGTGTAAAGCGGGTAAGGACGGTGGGTGGTGGCTCCCAAATCAGTCTTTTAATTAAGAAAAGCATTATTGATAATGCCTTTTCTGCATCACTGTCACTTTCCAGCCACCCTCCCCCATGATCTCATCCCCTGCAGACAGCCAAAACATTAGCCAAGCACATGAAGACAGTTAAAACTAGAGAGGGTTAATGAACTGGAAGAATCAGGAGGGGTTCAAGGAACTGAAGATCATAATCAGTATGAAGAGCAAGTTTCTCATGCATGAGGGGAATTGGAGGAGCAGAAGGATAGGAAGTCGTGGGTAGAGAAGAACATTTCGAAGGTCAGGATCTTGGAGGGAATATAGTACAATTCTATGAAGTGGTGAGACATCCAAGGTGTAATTGTATTTGTGTGTGATTAAGCTCCAGCCTTGGAGTCAGGAGGACTCAAGTTCGAATGCGGCCTCAAACACTTGACACTTACTAAGTGACCCTGGGCAAGTCACTTAACCTTGATTACCTCACCAAAGAGAAAAAGAAAAAAAAAAGAATAAGCGATACAGGTTCTGTATTAATGGGATTGGAGAACCATGAGGACACATTGTAAATGGCATGTTGACAGTAGAGAGGAGAGGGATTCTTCAAACAGTAGGCAGTAGAGTAACTTGTAGAATAAGCCAGGGAAGAGGAACCAGGTGCTTCTCTCCCAGTCCTTTTATTAGGATGAGGTATCTTGGAAACCAAAAAGGAGGGGTCAGTTTTCTCAGCCCCAGTTCTGTATAAGTGTCCTTTAGTAATATATTCCATGATTGCTTATGTAAGTGAGGCAAGGAGGACCAGAATCCTTGAAGTTCAAAGTGCCCTCCCCTGTCTCATATCAACACTCTGTCACCATTTTAGGGGGAGTGAGGAAGGATGCAAAAGATCCCACTACTATATAGGTAGAACTAGGTAACATACCTATGGTGTGGTAGTAGGAGGAGTGGGGAAAGGGGAAGGAGAAGGGACTAGCTTCTCATTCTAAGAGCCTTGGCTTGGCAGTTCCTTGTTTGTATTGCTAAATTAGGAAATTCAGTATAAACTATCCAGATATCCATTTCTTGATTGATTAATTCCAGAAATTCATAATTTTTCTGAGTAGATTACTTTGATATTGGATATACCTTGGAGAAGTCACTTAACTTGCCTCTTTGGACCTCACTTTCTTCATCTATCAAATGAAGGATTGGGCTAAATGATCTCTATGGAATTTTTAGTTCTAAAAGTCAGTTTGTTATTTTTGAGTACCAGAATATTTCACTAAATGTACAGATTTATGAACAAAGTGTTTTCCTTTTAGGGAGTAATTAAACATGAGAAAGATGTTGATATGCTTGGTGAAGCATTTAGGAAAGCATATCTGAAAAGCGACAGACCATTAGGAGACAGCTAAAGTCATCAAGAGTTGGATTGTTTATATCACCACTAGATGTCAGCCTGACTTCTGTATCAGTTTGACAGTCGTCTTGGTAAGAGTCCTTCAAACATTTGGATTTTTTAAACTATTATAGTATCTGACAATTCCCATATATCCAGTCTGTAAGAATACAGTTTTGTCTTCTTTGTCAATAAATTATTGAAAAAAGGATTATATTAAACATCTCATTTACTCTTAAGACTTTTGTTTTTATTTAATAATTAACAAAACACTAGGAAACAGCTCAGTTGCTTTTTAAATTCACAAATGATCTCTAATAAGGAATAAACTGTTTCGACTAAGATACGGTCAGTATTCATGGGGAAGGAAAGGGAATACATGTTCATGAAAAACAAATACATTGATAAAGTATTTTTGTTTTCTTAAATGTCTTCTATCCAAAATAAAGTGAAAACTGTCATTTATCTGACTTATGCAGAATTTATTCTAGCAATTCAGTAGACTGTTTTTCATAAAATATTTACTTGTGATTATATTAAAAAGCATATTAATTAAAATTTTAATGTTTTCCTGTGGATTAATCCAACTGTGAACCAAAAATGAATTGTTAAAACATTTCAGCTAAGCATCAGTTTTCCATCTTGCGTGTTTATACCTGATTATTATGTTGCTATATAAAGTAACATTATCTGATGCCTCATCTTAGTTATGGGGGTGACCCTGTACCTGCAGGTTGCAAACTCTGGCTACTACTATCGATTAGGAACAAAACAACATTCCTCTGAGGTTAGATCTTTGAAGACTAGGGCACATTGGGCCAAACATGGAGGCAAAACATTGCCTCAGGCAATAACACAACCCACTCTGAAAGCACACAACACCTCAGGGGACGGATAGAGATGCCATTTATACTTAAGGATGGAAACCTCTGGTCCCTTGCTCATTAAGGAACCACCTTCATCAACCAACTTATATTAAGCAACTATGGACCACAGTATGACTCAGGACACTTGGCCACTCAGTAACAACCAAGGGTCCCAAACGGGCAAGCAACTTTTTTTCAAAAGTGGAATAGCGAATGGCTCCAAAAGCCTAATAGTCATTGAATCTAGCTGATGCCCAGGGCCTGTGATACCTCGGCCTCCATAATGACAAGGTCAGGAGTTATTACAGTAATGCACATAACATCTTTATTCTCCTGATAATCTACTGTCAGTTGCCAGATACCATATTCTTCTTGGCTTGCCATTTTTCTTTGTTGTTGTTATTTTGTTTGTTTGTTTTTGGTGAGGCAATCAAGGTTAAGTGACTTGCCCAAGGTCACACAGCTAGTATGTGTCAAGTGTTTGGTCTGAGGTCGGATTTGAACTCAGATCCTTCTGACTTCAGGGCCGGTGCTCTATTCACTGCACCACCTAGCTGCCCCTTCACTGGCCATTTTGTAAGAGGAATCTGTATAACCAAGTATTCCAGCCTTCTTCATTTTTGTTAGTAAAAGTGAAAGGTCTTTTACCTTCCTAACCCACTATTGTTTATGAGGGGAGGGACACCTCCAAGGGCTGCATTTATTCACAGTGACCAGTGAGAAGCTAGTGTAAGCATCTGTACCAGCACTGATTCCCAGTCAGTAACTGTGACTGGCCTCCACAGTGTATAGACATGCAGCCCTTCATTCCTGAATAGCGCTCCCAGTGCCCCATCCACAGCCAGCACCATTCCTACCACACCTTCCTCTCCTCTCTTCCTTTCCAATGCTATAGCTGAGAACAATAACCAACTCCACTATTCCTGGAAAGGACATGTCAGTAATCGCCTGATGATTTCAGTCACTATCCCCGTGACTTGCCTGACCAAAACACTCCTTGGCCATCACTCCCCTGTATGTGCTGTGCTCCCCTATTAGAATATAAACTCTTTGAGGGCAGGGACCGTTTTGCTTATTTGTGTATCCCTGGTGCTTAGTGCGAGTGTTCATTTATTCATATCCTTTGACCACTTATCTCTTGGTTCCGGGTCATATAATTTTATTACTTTCCTAAATACCTTGGCGATCAGAACTTTATTGTCTTTGATGCAAAGGCTTACCCCTCCCCCCGCCTCAGTTATGAAGGTCTCCTTTCTTATCCTGGCTGCATTGATTTAATTTTTGCAAGTTTTAAATCTTCATGTGTAGCAACCCCTCTGGAACTACTCCCCTAACTCCACTTGAAACAGTGGTGCCCTAGAAGAGGGTTCTGGGGCTAACCTGAGGGACTGAGATCTAGCACTGTTACACATGAGCCTTCAAATGGTGTGCTTTCCATTTCATATCAGCCTCAATTAGCTTTTAGGAAAAAATATTTTTGCTAAGGTAGTCTAATAAAAACAGTTGGTACAAAATATCCTCCCAAAATTTTTCACACAAAAATATCCCTGGGGAATAAGGGCTCAGGCTTGATATAAGGGTGCGGCACAAATGTAGGGAACACATATGACCAAAGGATAAATTCAGCTCCTTGTTACTAGCAGCCCTTTATTTCCTTTGGGTAGCCCTTATGAAGTTACTCATAAGTGTAACTCTGCTGAGCTACAAAGTCTGTTGCACCACAGGAGGTCACATATTTCCATGAAGCTACTTCTTCCCTCAGGTGGCTATCTTTCTTTATCCATCTGTCTGTTTGTCCATGTCTGTCCTCAGTATGTGTGTGTGTGTGTGTGTGTGTCTGTGCCATGTTGGATACATGATCTCTATTTGGTCTCTTTCCAATAACATGGTCCATGGTGGTGATTGTAGAGTGATGGGGGGTGACATATTACACTCTCTCACCTTCTTGGGGCCCTCTGGTATAGGAGAAATGAACTGCCTCTTTCAGGGACCTCCAGGTCCCTTTAAGGTACCTCCGCTGCTTAAATGGATTAGCATTGGACTTGAAGTCTTTGTAAATAAAATGAGGAGCATTTCTAATTCTCTTTGACAATCACAAGATGTTTCCTGTGTGGCACCATCTGTTTTCATACATCGATTTAAGCACTTTAATTCTTTCAGATTTAGTACATATTTATACCTAGCCTACATTTTTGATTAATTCAGTAAAGGTATCTGGATCTTTTGAGATTAATTGGAGTAGGGGGTAGAGCTTTACCTTTACACATATAACCAAAATTGTCTCATCTCTTATGAAGACATCAGCCCATATTTGGTTGACTTCTCCTTCAGACATGGTTATGGCCAAGTGAAGGTCATTCCATTTTTTTTTAAAGACATGATCTTTCATATTTAGTTTACATATCCATTTGGAATGTGTTATGTGAACTAAAATGCTGCTCTAAAACTCTTTTGTTCAAAACTGCTTTCCAGTTTTTCCAGAACTTCAGTCTTTCTTCCAAGTAGTTTATGCTTCTGGGATTATCAGGCAGGGGACTAAAGAAATCATTTCTGATCCTTACTTAGCTCATGTGTTTAATAGGTCTATTTTTCTGGTTTTTTTAACCAGTAGCAAATCATTCTTAAGATTACTTACTTATAATAATAGTTTGAGGTCTTGACGTGTACTATTTCACCTTATTTTCATTATTTCCCTTTCAATTTGGTACTTTTTTTTTTCTCAAGGCGAATTTTATTATTTTGTCTGACTACAAAGTACACCCTTAGTAGACTGATATAATTCTAAATTTTGCAAATTAACTTAGGTAGCTTCATCAGTTAGATTATTACAGTCTAACCATGATCAATTAAAATTCTACCCATTATTTATGTTCCATTGTTTCTGTGAAGTGTTTTACTTGTATTTGTCTTGAGTGTCTTAGATTGACTACCAGATAGATACTTTATATATTTTGTAGGTTTTTTAGGATGGTATCTCACATATCCTGGTTTTTGTTATTTCTGTATAGAAATTTATGGATTTACTTTATCTCTCACCCTCTTAATTCTTCAACCTATTATTTTTAGATTAGTGTTATCCTTACATTATTACCAATAAACAAATATTTGTGACTTATTTGCTTTAAAAGCTGTCTTGCTGGGTGGTGTGTTTCAAATTGGAGTTCTTCACGAGCTCATGATTTCATCAGATTTCCCCCAGATAACCTGCAATTCCTGAGGAGTAGTTAACTATGTAAATGTCACCTGTAGCCCAGGGCCCTCAAAGGCTCTAGACTCACATGAACTGTGTTCAATCTGAGGGAGCCTAACCACAGAGGCTTCACATTCTCCTTTTGTTTCTAACCCTTCTCCAGAATGAACCACCAGAAAAGGGTGACATTATGGAAATATTTCTCTGGGTACCTGCCACTCAACTCATTAATTCTAGAACTCATAAACTCTTGAACTTGGGGCTATATATGAAACTGTCAAACCTGTTGCTTCTCAGGAAATCTGCTTTCTCTGGATTGCTGCCTGGTGAATTAAAAATCCTCTACAAGGTAGGTTGGCATTCAGGGATCTTCCCTCTTATGCTGAGTGCAGCAAACACATCCATCTCTCACTGCCATGTTCTTCTGCTATGGGTTGATACTGTTGGGGGGTGGGAAAGAGAGAGGAGAAGAAATCCCCTCCTCCACTATATTCTGGTCTGGAAGTCCAAGGAGAGAAACTGCATGAAAAGGGGACTTGGGGGTGGCCCGGTCTACATTTCACTCTTAAGAGACCACAGGAAAGGCAGTTTCTGTGAAAAAAGTCTATTTTCCTGAACCTTAGACAACCATCAAGAGGCAGTTCCAGTCACTGGGGACCAATCAGTGGAATTCCCTGTGTCCTTTCCTTAAAGCGCTATGGTCCAAGTCTGGCTCCCTGGAAGGTGCTCCTCCCTTCTGACAAAGGCCTTTGCTCTATTATCTCAAGTTAACTAGTAGAACTCATCATACTGATGAGAGGTTCTCCCCATTATATTAACATAAGAAATTTGTATTTTTATTGGGATGTTAAAATAACTTAGAAATTCAAATAAGTGCTGTAATTTGATAATGGACTAGCTTTGAAGAAGATGTTGCTGAACTTCCTTGTAACTATTATAATTTAAAATTCAAGATATTGAAAGAAAACTGTCACTACTAGTACCTTTAAGAATAGAAAGTATCCAAATGAGCTAATGTGCCTGTAACATCTCTACATCTCTGAGCGATAACACAATCCTTAAAGTGTATTTTATGTAGTGATAAATCTTTTCTGTGCTATGTAAATTTTCGTATAAAATAATCAAATAACTAACTTAAAATCTAAGGAAACTTTAGAATTCTCCTCTATATGTCAGAAACTATCATTTTTTTGCATGTGAATGTAGTTTTTACACAGTCCACCCACAAAATCCACTGGATTGCTGAAAATATTTTAATACTCAACCTCACAAATAAAGTAAATACTTCCAATTTATCAGGCACACAGAATTTTCTTGTAGGGAAGATTTTGGGGGGAAGTATTTGAGGTATATTAAATTTATTTATTTCCCCATTCAAGTGCCTTCATAAATTCCTCTTCAGTGAAAGACAGCATCTTAGCGGCTTCAATATGCATCTGTTAAATAAACATTGTTTAATTTAGTAGCAATTAGGAATGAGTAGATCACGGAGTAATTTGAAATATGTTCAATATGAACATAAACAATAAATACCATCCTGGAAAGCAATTTTGAATTGTACTTTTTAAAATAACAACTATATCCATACCTTTTAACTGAGAGATCCCACTGTTAAAGAAATATACACAAGAGAGGTCAAAGAAATAAAATAAATGTTGTATATATACCAAAATACTCCTAGCAGCACTTTTTGTGGTAGCAAAGCACTGGGGGAAAAAATGCATGCCTATCACCTAGGGAATGGATACACAGAATATCACTGTGCTGTAAGGAATAATATAATGAATTCAGAAAAGCAGTGAAGGAAGGCATGAACTGATGATAGGTGAAGGAGCAGCAAGAAGGCAATACCGACAATGACCACAACAATATAAATGAAAAGAATGCCATGTAATGATAATATAACCAAGGTCAGCCTTGAAAAAGAGATGAGAAAACTCAAAGGCAGGTTTGGTCAGAAAGACCCGAGTTCAAATGCAGCCTTGGACATTTAGATGTATGACCCTGGTAAACTCACTTAACCTCTGTTTGTCTGTTTCCTCATCAGTATAATAGGGATAACAACGCTCACTTCTCAGGGTTAGGAGGATTAAATTTTAAAGCACTTAAGCACAGTGCCTGACACATTAGCAGGTGCTTTGACAAATGCTTGTTTCCTTCCTCCCTTGTTCCCATTTCTTTGCAGAGCTGGGGGACTATGGATATAGCACATTGTTTCCATTGTCAGATTTAATTTATTGTTGGTCAGTTTGCTAAATTGTTTTTTTTTCCCATCTTATTATAAAGGATGGTGCACTGAAGAGTGGGGGGAGAGGGCTGTATTTGAAATAAACTTTATGTAAGAATAAAAGCCATCAATAAAAACAAAAAATTATAAATAAAACCAAAAAATGACTGTTGTTCAGTCATGCCTGACTCTTCATGGCCCTATTTGGGGTTTTCTTGGTAGAGATACTAGAGTGGTTTGTCATTTCCTTCTCCAGGTCATTTTATAGATAAGGAAACTGGGGCAAACAATGTTAAGTGACTTGCCCAGGGTCACATAGCTAGTAAGCATCTGAAGCTGAATTTGAACTCAGGTCCTCCTGACTCCAGGCTGGGTACTGTACCCACTGGGCCACCTCGCTGTCCTAAAAACTGACTAGAGATTATCAATATCAGTGAGAAAAAAAATATTACCTGCCTGTCACTTGAAACTAGCATTGATGAAGGAATTTAGTTTTTTTCTTACTCAGGACCACATTATTTTAATTTCTCCTTAGAAAAAAATAGGGATTATAGAAAACTATAATCGCTACAACTGGTTGAGGAAAAGTGTACCTAATTATATGATTTAATTTGTGGTTCTCTTTGTTTCTTGCATAAGAAATAACTGCTTTTCTCAAGTAAAAAAGAATGAAAATAAGAAAGAAAACCCATACCACAAATTCCTAGGCTTATATTTTATTACATTCTAAACTAACTTTTAATTTATCTTTAGGACATTAGGGTAGAAAGAATAATTATAAAAATGTATTTTAAATCACAGAGTCCCTACTCATCAAAAATAAAATATTAAAATTTAAAATAAAAATCTTTTTGATATACCAAGCCAACCTTATTTATTACTGAGATGGGAGGGGGCAAGAAAAGGGGAAAAGTCACTATCTTCACCTTTTCTAATGGCTGATAAGAACTTGATCTAGTGAAAAGACCACTGCTCTAACTCAGAAAACCTGACTTCAAGGTCCACTTTTATCACTTATTAGACATATGACCTTGGAAATAATTTACCCTTTTGTAATCTTAGTTTCCTTATCTCTAAAGTGATGGCATTAGACACTAGATAATCTCTATGGCCCCTTCCAGCTCTGACATGACATTGATTTCTCCTTTTTGTATTTAGTTACTAACATCTAATATTAGTATTAGGAAATAAGAAACCTCTGCAAAATAAACCAAAAGGCAATAAAAGTTGGCTATGCATAGATTCTGGGGAAATCTCTGAACACAACCATCCAAGTAACAACAATATCCTCTAGTCCAGCCAGATGAATCTACATACTATCCCCTGAGACTCTCCTTGATTTCCACTTTCAAGAATTTTTCACTGTGCCATCAATCAGTACCTTGGTTTTTTTTCCCAAGAAACCTTTCTTGATAAACCTAAGGTCTCTGTACTATTTCCACCTTATCCCATTTTTATTCAGTGTTTAAGTGTTGATGCATTTAAAATATAATTTCTGTACATTTTCCAACTATGAAAGTCCTACTCTAAAGCTTCGTCGTGGCACGGAGGTGACCCTGGGTTTTCAAAGGCTATGCCAGTGAAATATAAATTCTGGAAGGTGCTACAAAACTGGAAAAGGCTTCAAACACCAGGCAGGTGACAGGTGGTGTATGTGCCATCCAAGGGCCAACCCAGGAGTGAAGCATGGAGAGGCTCGTCCCCGGCTGGCATCTGGGTGGTTAATTACTCAGTCGTAGGAATTCTCATAAATCACCTACTAAGTCATCCAAGCACTAATCAGCATTGGTGTAGGGAGCAGCTGCAATGGCAAGGTCACAGATCTTTGAATTACTGAAATAAATCTCCTGGGAAAAAAGTGACTCTTTCTAACTAAAACCATGAAAATCCTCGCCGTCTATACCGTGTATTTTGGCATTACCCAATTAAAGATTTAGAGATTAGAAGGGATCTTGGGCATCCCTGAGGGGGCAGAGAAGCGAAGTGACATGTCCCTGGTTGGTCACATAGATAGTAAGGATTCAAACCTAGGGCCTCTGAGCCAAAGCCAAGACCTTTCCCAATACGCTCTACATTTTTCCTGCCTTTGAGAATGAAGAAGTAGGTCAGGAAAATTACATGTGAAAAAATGGATGTAACAGTCTTTTATTTTATCACTTCTGTGAGGTTACTATGCATGTTACTATTTTTAAGAAAGTTATCACTGTTTTTTAATGGCCAAAGAATTAAATGAAGGAAGAACAGAGATTTGAAGCTTACTAGGATAATACTATTCTCCAATCAGTCAACAAACAGTATTTAATGAGGGCTAAGGACATATTTGGGTGCTGTGAAATTAAAATAATTTAGCTTTGCAATTATGATAGAGCATTATCTCCTAAATCCATTTGAATTCAGAAAAACTGATGTTGCCCTTCCTGAATTCTTAGCATTTTGACATGTATGAAGGAACTGGCTGTTTGCAGGTCTTAAATCATGAATAATAAGATCAAATCCAAAAGGACAACAACGTGTTGCTGACTTGGGCAAAGAGTCAATTTTTTAAATGGCATTTTTTTTTTAGCAGACAAAGTATTACATAGAGGGCCCATGTAATGAAGAGACGAGAACAATCTGTCATTCAAAATACCAACCAAACAGTGCTAACCTATGGTTACATAGGTGATAGTGTCTGTATAATAAATTTCTTGAAAAGTTTATATTAAGAAAGAAAAATGCCCCTGATCACTGTTTATACTATTCTTTCTTTGTTAAAAAAAAAAATCTCTTTTGGGGCAGCGAGGTGGTGCAGTGGATAGAGCACTGGCCCTGAAGTCAGGAGAACCCGAATTTGAATTCAGCCTCAGACCAAACACTTGACACTAGCTGTGTGACCGTGGGCAAGTCACTTAACCCCAACTGCCTAAAAAAACTCCAAAAATCAAAAACTCTTTCCCCATATATAGCAAAAAGATAAACTGCAGCCCAAACCCCTTGTGAATTATCATCATATCTCTCAAATGAATGAAGTGCAAATTAAAGGAGTCTACAGAAAAGCCTGTTCAAATGCACTAACGAGTTGCTTTCCAAAAGTTCCATTGTATAGACCTAGGAATGCACTTTGCCATAGAAATAGTGCTGTTCTTTGGCCAACATGGATTCCTGTAGGCCGTTCTGTCATGTCTGCAATGTACTCCCTTCTCAGGACCTGTTCAAATTCTTTCCTTCCTTCTTAACTGCCTCCTCCACCAGGAAGCTTTCCCTGATCTGAACCCCAAGCTGAAAGCACTCTCTCCTTATTCCAATTTTCCCAGAACACACTGTACCTTCATTTTTCCTTTTCCCCTCTCAAGTACTTCCTTGTCCCATACATATTTGTGCCCATGACAAATCTCCCCAGCAGACTGCACTGAGGGCAGAGACTATCGCTTCTCAACTTTACATCCCTAGTGCATAGCACAGTGCTGCCAACATGTGACAAGTGCTTGACAAAAGATTTTTTTCCTGCTGCTTTGCATCCAAGCCAGTGATTTCATCAGTTTGTAGAAATTCTCTCCCATTTATGAGTGGCAAGTCATCTACGTCTTCTGGTTTTAGAGAGTCGCTTGGGACAATGAAACACTGAGTGATTTGCCTATAGTCACACGGCTGCTCAATCAGGGGCGGAGATTAGAAATAAGGTCTTCTTGACCCCCAGGATGGCCTTCTCTCCATGATGCCGCTCACAGAATGTTTTTAAGTGGAGGAGTGTCCATACTACATTTTCTATACTCATCTTCTGTAATATCTAGTTCAATTTCATGCATATATCATGCATATATCAGAGGCAACTGGTAGCACGGCGGAGAGAGTGTTGGGCTTGCAGTCAGGAAAACCTGAGTTCAAATCCAGCTTCAGACACTTGCTAGCTATGTGGTCGTAGGCAAGCATTTTGCTTCCATTCGCCTCAGTTTCCTCAACTGTAAAATAGGGATAACAATAGCATCTACTTTGCAAGGCTGTCACGAGAATGAAATGAAATATTGGTAAAAGAGCTAAGCACAGTGCCTGGCACATCGTAGATTCTATATAAATGCTTATTCCCTCCCTTCCTAACCAAATATGATGGTGATGGTGATGGTGATGATAAATAACTCGCTTTATAAAATCTGGTATGTGAAAATTACATTAAAAGAATTATAAGGGGCAGCTAGGTGGCACAGTGGTTAGAGCTCTGGCCTTGGAGTCAGGAGGACCTGAGTTCAAATCCAACCTCAGACACTTCACACTTACTAGCTGTGTGACCCTGAGCAAGTCACTTAACCCCAACTGCCTCACAAATATATATATATACAATATATATATATAATGTACATATATATAATGTACATATATATACACATATATATATTATTTACATACATGAAAGAATTATAATCAAGTATCTAAAAGGCAAAAACATTCTTTAGTGATAAAGAAAACATTCTTAAAAGCACATACACAGTTACATTACCTATGATTCAGTTGTCAGAGTAAGCTTACCTTTTGTCTTTTTAAAATGTCAATTAATTTAAGCTGTTTTTTGAAACCTGTCAATAGTTCTCCTTTTTGTTTTTCCAGCTTCTTATTTTCTGTTTTTAATCCTTCAATTTTCTTGTGTTCTTCATTTGCTAAGTCCTAGAACAGAGCAGAAAAAATTAGTTCCCTTGCTAATTTACTTACTGGTTTTCAGTAAGTATAATAATATATATAATATATATAATACTATAGCTGATAATCAGACTTACTGATTTAAGTGGAAGGAAACAAGCATTTATGAAGTTCCTACTACGTGCCAGGCATTCTGCTAAGGACCTCACAAATCGTACTTGATCCTTATAACAACTCTGATAGGTAGGTGCTATGATTATCCCTATTGTACAGTTGAGGAAACTGAGGCAGACAGGTCAAATGACTTGCTCAGAGTCACATAGCTAGGAAGTTTCTGAGACCACAGTTGAACTAAAGTCTTCCTGACTCTAGGCCCAACACTCGGTTCACTGCATGACCTAGCTATCCCTACTTGGCAAAGTACTTGAACCCTATCGCTTCCAGGTTCAAATACAAAACCCTCTGTTTGGCACTCAAAGCTCAAACCTTACTTTCCACCACATACTCCTCAATTCAGTGACACTAGCCTCCTGACTGTTTCACAAAGAAGACATTCCATCCCTGGCTGTGGGAATTTTCTCTAATTGTCCCCCGTAACTAGAATGTTCTCCCTCCTCACGTCTACCTCCTGGCATCCCTGGATTTCTTTAAATTCCAACTAAAGTCACATCTTCTACAGGAAACCTTTCCCAGCTCCTCTTCATTCCAGTGCCCTTTTTCTCTTTAGCTGCATCCCATTTCTCCTGTATGTAGGCTGTCTGTACATATTTGATTGCTTACTGTCTCCTCCATTAGACTGTAAGCTCTTCGAGGGCTTTGCCTCTTTCCATAATCTCAACTAAGCACAGTGCCCGGCACATAGTAGGCACTGAAGGTTTACTGACTGAATGACAAGATGGATATACCATCAACTAAGTTAGTCTATAAGTACACGCAGACAGACAATGAATGGGTCTTCAAATAGGACAGTAAGACTGACTGCACTTGACAAACTGTGCAATACTTTCACCCTCAATGTATTTACTATTTTATTACTACTTTTATTTATATTATTTATTTACTTTTATTACTATTACAGTGAGCATTTCTAGCACTGCAGAAAATAAATAATACTAGAGAGAGTGGGCACCACCCCTGCTCAACCCTAATGCTTTTTGTAAGAATAGCAAAACTGAGTAGACTATTCTTTGAATAAAGAAACAAAATTGAAAACCAAAAGGCTATTAACCTGGAAAAAAAGTTATATTCTTCAAAGAAAAAAAAAACCCAGCTCCTAATCAATTCCAAAAGGGGACAGGAAAACCAAATTACCAAAATAGAATTGAGAAGGGGAAATTAATAACAAATTGAGAGGAAATCCAGAAAATTATCAGGAACTGCCATACTCCATTATATACCAACAATAATGAAAAAATTAAATTGGGTGATTATTTCCCAAAATACATAAAATTCCTAAATTAATAATAAAGAAAATAAAGAATCTAAAGAACTGATCTCTAAGAAATAAAGCAAGTTATATATGAACTCTTAAGGGAAAAAAACTGATTCAAATGGATTTACAAATGAATTAAAGTAAATATTTAAAAGAACAAATAACTCTACAAACTTCAGAGTAATAAAGAAAAAAGGCACCATATGAAATACCTTCTCTGCAATAAATATGGTTCTCACACCCAATTTGGGGAGAGAGAGCAGAGAAAGAAAACTACAGATCAATATCAATAATGAATAGTATTATAAAAAAATAAAAATAATTAATAGTATCAAATAGTATGGAATTTTTTGAAACAGTAAATGAAATATTAGCAAAAAGGCTAGAGTAATATTTTCATAAAATTACTCACTATGGTAGCACGCTTTGGTGACAGGGAACAATAGTTTGGGATCACTGAAAGCACTACACAATTTCCCAAATGGAATCCAGCCTGCTCTCCTGCTCCTATCCAATTCTGGTTCCTTATTCATCTTTAGAACCTGCCCAACACACACATATATACTTTTCTAAATATATCAGTGGGTTGGTCACCTAACTACATTTCATTATCTGGACAGCAGGCATTCATAGGACGACATCCAGAGCTGGAAGGGACTTAGAGGCCATCTAATCCAACCCCCTCATTTTACAAATAAGGTCACAAGTGAAATGACTTGTCCAAAGTCACACAGGTTGTAACTGGCAGAGCCAGGGCTTGAACCCAGCTCATCTGTATCCAATTCTTGAAGCTCTTTACTCCACACCACAAAAAATATCATCTACCTGTTTTTTCCTGTGTGGATTGTTAAATTGATCTCTTTCGGGTAGTTTTGGCTTTCACTGAGAAAGCCCTATAGTGCTCTGGGGCGGATACAATTGGTATACTGTCACTTACAAACAAGACCAACTGGAGGGCTTCACCACTTATAGTAAATCCTTCTTCTATTAGAACTTTGGGTAAGACATTTCCACAACAATGGCAAACACCCTTGGTGAGCATATGTCACACTCTTTTATGCCTCATTTGAGAATGATAATCAGGAGCCTTGTTGAACAAAATTACCTTGGTTGTTGTACTTGTCAAGGAACCTCATATGATCTTAACACACAGGCAACATCCATTTGGAAGAGGACTTTCAAAGCTGCCTTTTATTCTACTGATTGGATCTATTATACAACAGGAGTTGTATTTCCTCTTTGTGAAGATATTGTCAATTACATTTTTTGTAATTCTGTTTGGTGCCTGCTACATCCAACATCTTTTGACTCTCTTCTTGAAGAAAGCTTTCTTCTTAGCTGAGTGACACTTCCAAGTATTCTACAAATGCTTGGCCTCTTTCATTCCTTAATCCCAGATTATATTTTCCAATATATTTTTTTCATTATCCTTCCTTTCACACTGAAGTCAACAAGTAAGCATCAAAATATATGTAGATACAGTGAGATGAATCTCATTTTCTGGTTGAATTTCTCTGCTTCTAAGTTATTCCACAGATTTTGATTTATAGAATGCAGTTATCTTGCTCATTTTCATCATGAGCACCTTCAAGATGAGAGGCTTAGAGTATACAAAACAATACCGTACTGACCTTATATTTATTTTTTAATTTACTTTTCATGTCTACGTGTCGTTTACCCCAAAGTAAAATGTAAGCTCTTTGAGGGCAGGGTCTATTTCATTTTCATCTTTGTATTCTCACTGCCTAGCATAATGCCTGGCATATAGCAGACACTTAATAAATGCTTGAATGAATTTTGAATGCTGAATAAAATCCCCTAATGTCATACTAATTAGATTCCATACCACAGGAATTAATTCCTTACCTACAGATACTCCATTTTCCTAAATAGAGCCTAATGACCATACTGGGTTTTAAAACCAGCATTTTATTATCGGCTTAAATTGGCTTGTTGCTGGTCCACCATGACTCTCAAGTCCTTTTTTCCTAAGGTTTCCTACCTATTATTTCCCATTAATTAGCCATAACTGCTCTACAGACTCATCTACTAAGAAACAAAGGGATTACAACCTGCTTTTGTAAGAGCATACACACTGACAAAATAACAGATCCTTAAAGCGTTCAATGGTATCTGACAGTTAAGAAGCCCAATTGGTTTTGGTACCCAAATATAGATGTAGGTATGGCCTAAGCTATTGATCAAATAAGGCTTTTGAGAATGAGAAAAGCCTGAGAAAAGACAACATGTAAAATGTCATCGTGGAGTTCTGCTATTTACAAAGATCTACTTTTTCATAATTAAGTATATATTTGCTCCTAGAATATTAAACATATCTCAGGAACATAATGTTGGGCCATTTATCAAGGTCACTCTGAATTTTAGTTCTAGTTTCCAAGATGTTAGTAATTATACCCAATTCTCTGTCAACTACAAATATAATCAAAATATTCTAGGTTCCATCATTTATGCCACTGGTAAAAATATTAAATGGGAGGACAGACATGTAGCAGGCTCCGGAGTTTTCTCTCCAGCTGGACATGGAGATATAGGTCTCTATTTAGGGGAGACAACCCACTGAACTACTGGGCAGCCACCACACTATGATACAATTCAAGATATGTAATTCTAGTTTTTCTCTGATGTTTTGAAATATACATGGATTGCATCAATGTGGATACTTCCTCACCAATGCAGATTACTGTTTTGCATGTGTAATTCTTAGCCAGGTTTTCCCATAAATCTTCTGTATGGCAGCCATTTAACACGCCCAAGTCTTTGCTCTTTTCCTCAGTACCTCTTAATGACTAGCAAGTTATTTAGGTTGTTATCTGTCTGCTGTCTCTCTTGCTATGTGACCAGGACACCAAATTTTCTGTTTACAAACTGCCTTCAGATGGATCCTTTGCCACTTCTCGCACGTTATTAGTAACATGCCCTAACACAGCTTATGCTTACATCACATGTCTTCACTGACCTTGTGTTATTTCTCATTTCAGTTGTAGTTAAATTATTGCTTTTTAAACAATGGATACGTTTGTTACGTGAAACACAGAGCGTTTTTCTTTACATTTAAAATTTCTAAGAATATGTGTTGCCTATCTATTCTGCATAAAAGATAACGATGCTAATGAAGGTGATTATCATCAAAACTATGACATGTTGACTGTACCTTGTTACTCTGCTTTAATTTGCTTAACTCCAGTTTATACTTTTCTACATCTTCAAGAGCTCTATTCAAGCGAACTTCTATTGCACTCTGACTAGATGAAGCCTGTTTTTGTAGTCTCTTTCTGTCATCTAATTCCTGCAGGACAAACCAATAACAGGATAGAATGTTAATAACAAACACAACATATAACATGCTCTTTTGATCATTTAACTCATTTTATTTTTTACCATTCTCTTTTCTTGTCCATCTTTTTTCATCCTTTACCTTAGGAAAAAAGTAGATGGCTTTGTATACAAAGGTCCCAGGTAACAAAGGAATAAAGAAAATTGGTATATGAACATGGTTAAGGAAATATATACTAAGATATGTGAATATATGACAATAAAATAGCCTTTCCATAACATTTTGTTGAGACGACTTGTCTTTTAGTATATAAATACTTTTTAATATTTATACAATGTTATACATTGTCATCTGTGACTTCTAAAAGCAGCTGGTTTTGCAGTCCTCTGAGGAAGTTACTAAAACTACAAATTAGAAACAAAAATTTCAGAATAAAACACACACAAAACATCCCCAGAAAACCACAGAGGCAAGAGGCATTGTGGGAAGTATGTTATTTGCAAAGATTCCAGGAAATAAAGTGTTTTCTCCATTAACACAGTGGGGAAATCCCAATTCTAAATGGAAAACACCAACCTACATGGCAATTTCCCAAACATTGTGCCTGAACTTGAAATTCATAACTGGCTGCTTAGTATTGGTGTTGACTAAATATTTCCACTCAAGCTATTATGGCGCAAGGAAAGTGGTAATATGGCATGCAACTAGATGGGTCTCATTCTCCTGTACTTTAGTCAGGCACTAAAGGACACAGAGAAAGAAAAAAAAGGTTAGGACGACACTTACTTCTTGACGGTGTGCCTCTTAAATTTATTTATTTTAGGGTGATTTTGTTTTATTTAGGGGATTCTGCTTTAGGTTAAATGACTTGTGTAATATATTTTAAGGTGGAATTTGATGAGATTTGATAGATTTTTTTGATAGATCCTGATTAGAGGAATTTGACTATATTATCCAGATTTGATTTGTTAATTTTTTGCTAAAGACTAGTACTTTAAGCTTTTGCTTCTGATGAATCCAAATGGCAGTATCTCATTTGTTTGCTTTGATTTTGCACTTCTATTTTCCAGGAAAAAAATACTGTAAGCTAGAAATAGTTAATACATAATTGTATCATATGCTGATCTGTGACTGTTGGCAATATCAATCTAGGATAGAGAAAATAAATGAAGTTTTATTTACTGTAAAAAAAAAAGAATGAGACATCTTTGTTACTGGTAGGAGATGTAAAGGTTAAGTAATTCAGATAACAGTGAGTTGCTTGTAGAATTGGACCTTCTTCTCGTAATAAAGAAAAATAAAAAGCAACTGATAAAATGACAAAGTTTGCTCATGAATGCAACTTTCTGCCTATGTGTTTCTCCACCTTTCTGCTTAGTGGAAGGAAAGATTTTTAACAATCTTTTCTGTAGAGCCACTCCTGGCTTTTCAACTACCTGGAGTATATAGCTTTCCTTAATTATCTTTTCATTTATATTACCTAAAGTCATGCATATTGTTCTTCTGGTTCTAAAGTAACATGGATGTTACAGAGGGGTCACAGAACCAAAGCGTTTTTCCAGTAGTTCTATGGACCTTAGAACACTCAAAACTGGAATGGTTACTATAAACTATAGTGTAACAGAAAGAACATTTGACATGGACACAAATGACCTGAGTTCACATTTTTTTTAAGGCAACTGGGGTTAAGTGACTTGCCCAGGGTCACACAGCTAGTAAGTGTCAAGTATTTGGTCCAAGGCTGGATTTGAACTCAGGTCTTCCTGACTTCAGAGCCAGTGCTCTATCCACTGTGCTACCTAGCTGCCCCACTGAGTTCAAATTTTAAGGCACTTCAAGTGTCTGGCTTCAGTTTCCTCACGTGCAAATTGAGGGCTTGGACTAAATCGTAATAGCTATCAATAATCATATAGTCATAAATTTTTAGAGTTGGGAGGAACCTCAATGACCATCTATTATAACACACCGACAAGTGGTCATGTAGTCTTTGCTGAAGGCCTCCAAAGACAGAGAGGCCATCGCCTCTAGAGTCAGTCCATTTCACTTTTGGATAGCTCCAACCATAGGTATCAAGGCTAAATTTCCCTTTTGTTCATAAGTTATGTCCTCTAGACCTAATCTTCTTCCACATGTCAGCCCTTCAAATACACATTCCCCTTGAGCCTTCTTTTCTCCAAGATAAATATCCCCAGACTCTTCAAACTAACTGTCATATACAGTGGGCTCAAGGCCCTTCACTATCGTGGATGCTGGACTTTAGGTGCTCTCCACTTCACCAATGCCCTCCTTAAAATATGGCACCCAGAACTAAACACAATACTCCCAATGGGGTCTCCCCAATTCAGAGTACAAAGGGACCATATGACCAGCCTGTTCCTCAAAATTATACCCCTCTTGATGCTGCAGATTCATATTGGGCTTACAGAACCCCCAGATCTTTAATAAACTTGTTTAACTATGCTTCCCCTAGCCTATACTTGTGAAGTTGATTTTTATCCCTTTAAATATATCCCTACTGGAGTTCATCCTGTTTTTTAAATAATATTTTATTTTCCCCCAATTACATGTAAAAACAATTTTTAACATTCAGGTTTTTTAAGTCTTCAGTTCCAAATTCTATCCCTCTCCCCCTTTCTACCCCCTCCCTGAGACAATGCGCAATCTATCTAGATTATACATGTGCAATGAAGTAAAGCACTCCCATATTAGTCATTTTGTGGAAGAAAACAAGAAAGAAGGGAGGAGAGAAGTGAAGGAGGGAGAAAGGGAACAACAGCATGCTTTGGTTTGTATTCAGATGCCATCAGTTCCTTCTCTGGAAGAGGATAGCATTTTTTCATCATGAGTCCTTTGGAATTGTCTTGAGCCTTGTCTTGCCGAGAATAGCTGAGTCATTCAGAACTGATCATCGTACAATGTTGCTGTTACTGGGTACAGTGTTCTCCTGGTTCTACTCCCTTCACTTTGCATCAGTTCATGTAGTCTTTCCAAGTTTTTCTGAAATCATCCTGCTTATTTTTTATAACACAATAATATTCCATTACAATAACATATCATAGAAGTTCATCCTATTACAATTCACCCAAACTTGTTATTCAATCAGTAAACATTTACCAAGCACTTCCAATGTGCTAGTCAACTTTGTACGTTCTGAGGATACAAAAAATTTAGAGTACTTGCCCTCAAGGAGCTTATATTCTATTTCATCAAGACAACCTGCATATATATATATATATATATATATACAAATAAATACAATATATGTGCATATGTATTCACATATACATACGTATATATGTGGGTGCATATTAAGGACAAGGTTATTTCAGTGAGGAAGCACTGGCAGCCAGAGGACCAGGAAAGTTCTCACACAGGAGGAGGAGCTTGAGCTTAGCTTTGAGGAGAAGTCAGGGATTCTAAGAAGCAGAAGAGGGAAGGGAATGAATGAATTTCCAGCATGTGGGGACAGCTTGTATCAACAAAGGGAGGTGGGAGATGGAATGCCAGGTTTGAGGAACTGCAAGAAAGCCAATCTGACTGGACTGCAGGGTGCACGACAGGAAGTAATGTAAAGAAACCTGGAAAGGTAGGCTGCAGCATGGCTGTGAAGGCATTTAAATGTCAGCTAGAGAGGTCTGTATTTGTGATAGGGAGCCAAAGGAGTTTAGTTAGCAGGAGAGTGACACGGTCAGAAAGGTACCATACAAATATCATTTTGGCAGCTGTATGGAGAATGGATCAGAGAGTGAAGATGGTAAAAGCAGAGAGACCAATCAGGAGACTATTGAAATAGTCCAGTTATGAGAGGTGATGAGGGTCTGACCTAAGGTGGTGACTGTGTGAGTAGAAAGAGAAGGGGATAGATGTTAGTGATGCTGCCGAAGAAGAACTGAAAAGACTCGGCAAATGAGTAGATATATTGAGTAGAAGAGTGAGGAGTCAAGGGTGATCCTGAGGTTTTAAACCTGGGTAACTGAGAGGATGGTGGTACCCTAGACAGAAACAGGGACATTCAGAAGAGGATTTGGTTTCAAGGGACATTAAATAAGTTCAGTTTCAGAAATGTTGACTTTTAAATGCCTGCAGGATATCTTGTTTGCAACGCACAATAAGCAGCTGGTAATGAGGAATTGGAGCTCAGCAGAGAAACCAGAATTAGATATACAGATCGTGAGTCATTTGTAAAGATAACTGACCCCATGGGAGCTGATAAGGTCACTATGAGAGAGAATTACATAAAGAGATCCTATGCTATTTGGAGAGTGAGATACTGGACACTCTACTTATTATATTCCTCCAAGGTCTACATGATTGTACCTCCAAATTCCTTTATACTATAACAAATGTCAATGTACATCAAAATTGTCTGAGCTATGCTGAAATGGAAAAAGTAGGGAAAAGAATAACAATATTATGGGGGGGCAGTAGTAGTATGAGATACCTTATGAGAAAGGGATCACTTCCACATGGGGGAAAGGGTAGAATGAATAAAGCATTTCAATAAGTGGAGATGCTAGGAGAGACATTTCCAGAAATGACACGAATAAATGCCTTGAGCAGGGGTGGGGAACCTGGGGCCTCGAGGCCACATTCAGCCCTCTAGGTTCTCAAATGTGGCCCACAGAACAAATGGATTCAGTCCAGGGGTCGCACTTGAGGATCTAGAGGGCCACATGTGGCCTTGAGACCCCGGGTACCCCACCCCTGGCCTAGAGGCTGGAGAAGGAAGGATGAGACTGGAGAACAGCAAATAATTCAGGATGGCTAGGAGATAAGACTGTATGAAAAGGAATATCATGAGAAAAGCAGGTTAGAAGCAAAGTGTAGAAGGCCCTGAATATCTTTGTGTTTCATTTGGTAACAGAAATACATAGAAGATTTTTGATTAAGCAAATAACGTAATCAGAATTACACTTCCGAAAGCTGATTTTGATAGCAGTGTAAAGGATGAACTGCAGAGGGAGAAAGAGACTACTAAGTACAAGCAAGAGGTGACAGCGTGAGCATGGAGAAGGAGACAGATGTGAGGTATTTCAGAGAAGAAATGAATAAAGATTGTCAACTAACTAAATATACCGGGGAAGAGAGAAGGCAGAATTAAAGATGAGCCTAAGGTTTTGAGCTCGGGTCACTGTGAGAACAGCAGTGCCATGAACAAAAACTTAGGAGAAGACAGACGATAGTGGGTTCAGCTCTGAACACGGTTTTTTTTGTTTTATGTTTGGTGGAATGGCATGGAAAATAAGAAAAATAGCAACAAAACATTCACCTGTAAACATGGGCTATCATCTCCCTAAAATATACACAAGAAAAATAGTGGGCACATAGAGATGAAACACATGGAGAGGCACACACACACACAGGGGACATAACTGGTTAGGTTGGACACTTGGAGGAACGTACATATGAGAAATGTATGTGGCCAAAGAAGGGTAACTCATACATACAATGCTTCAGAGCTACTAATGTCTTCTCTTTTTAAAAAACTTATTTATTTATTTATTTATTCTTAGTTTTCAATATTCACTTCCATAAGATTTTGAGTTCTAAGTTTTCTCCCCTTCTCTGCCCTCCCCCCACTCCAAGTCGGCATACAATCTGATATAGATTATACATATACATTCATATTAAACCTATTTTCACATTAGCCATGTTGAACATGTTTTTGATGAATTAGTAGGATATATCTAGGGGAAATTTCCAGAAGCAGCTGAAAAGGCAGGATTAAAACTTAAAAAAGTATTAGGGACTTGAGAGTCATAATAATATAATAGCTCAGTTCATCTTTTATAATGTTTCAAGGTTCATAATATTATATATACATGATGAAAATATTATGATTATATATGTACACATATATATTTATATACCCATTTTGCAAATGAGGAATCAGAGGTTCGAAGAGGTTAAGGGACTTGCTCAGGAGAATAAGAGTATCTGAGGTGGGATTTGAACCCAAGTCTTCTTGACTCCAAGTCTACAACTACGCTTTGCTACTTCCCATCTTCAGAGAAGCAGTAAGTGAAGCCAGAGGAGTGAGCAACATCTCCAAGGGAGAAAGTGCAGAGAAAAGAGCAAAGAGATGAAGACATGGCCTCGGGGGTGCCCACAATTAGGGCCATTTACTTTCTCTTATGGCTGCATTCCAAGTGGTTTCCCTGTGTTAATACTGGACCAATCAAGACCACTACCCCTTCTCAGGGACCTTCTCACTAATGCTGCTGCCCAGGGCCCACCCCCATACACACACACACACACACACACACACAGATACAGACACATATACACACACACACATACCCCTTACCATGTTCCTCCCCTGATTAACTATGTTTTCTTCCCCTGAGGTCCACCATACCTTATCACTGTGAGCTCTAAGCTAACGAGGTACATTCTACAAGGGTAAGTAATCAAAAGCTGGCTTGTACTCTTCAGTATAAATTTTCTCTTGGCTGTATTACTGTTTTATTTGAAAACTAATCTTTCTGGTTCTGAGTAATTAAAAGAAAAAAACACATGCTGTTCTGTATGTGGTCCCAAACAAATCAAACTGTGTATGTATACCATCTGCTATCACCAGCCTCCTTCACAGCTTTGTGGGTGGTAGCTACACTAAGCACAAACCTAATTTATTTGACTGTTCAAACTAAAAAGACAACTATTCCCTACTGGCTATAAAGTCCACAGTTCCTTCTGTCTCATTTCATCTCCTTTTTACAGTAATACATAAGCTCTTTTTCTTTGCTCTGACATCTTGCTAATGACTTTATAACCCTCACTTAAACCTTACTTCAAAAGATCCATGATTTCATAATTATCAGTGTTAACATTTCAGCAGCACTGTAAGTTTTGCAAACTGTCTTACATGTATTATTTAATTTGACCCTCATAACAGCCCTACTAGGTAGGTGCTAGAAATATCATTATCCCATCTTACAGATGTGGAAACTGAGGCTTAGATTAAGTGACTTTCCTATAGTCAAATAGGTCACATCCAAAGTAGAAGGTGAACATCTTGCTTAATCTTTCAAGTTACAACTCTTTCCACGACACTCAAAAGAGATTTGAAATGACAGAGTTCTAATACTCCCAAAACTTTTAGAGCTGCTCTTTTTGCCTGTGCTCTTTATACAAAAGAGCATTCTCTTCCATCCTCAAGGTATTTGCAGCAACTAGAAAAAGAAAGAGGAGCAGCAATAAAGGAGCAGCACATAACTCTGCAAGACCGATGTAACAGTGAGTGACTTGTTACGCTTTGTTCACGGGCATTATGAAAGTACCTTGAGTGCTTGATTTAGAAGGTCCGTATTTCCTCCAGGGTTGGGAGTCTAAACACATGCTTCCCCAGAAGTTCTATGAGGCACTGATAGCTCAGTATCATACTTCAGATCGATAAAAGGGGGAAGGAAATGTTAAAAAAGGAAATTAATTTTTATTTCTCACTTAGGTTTGGACCTATATTGTGAACATGGGACTGCAAAGACTACATGATGATTGTATCAACGGCCAGAGGATTTGAAAACTGCAATGGGCCAGGGCAGTGGTGTCAAGCTCAAGCAAAAACTGGGGCCAATATACCGTACTTAAAAATACCTGCAGGCACATATTGACTTAGAAAATCACATATTAACACTATCTATATTTCACTGTATTTTAAAAATTTTGTTAAATATTTTCCAATTAAATTTTAATCTGGTTCAGGCTGCACTCAGGAGTATCCCCATGTTGCATATATTCCACAGACTTCATGTCTGACACTTCTGAGCCAGGCATTCCAATAAAAAAGGACAGAATTTTGAAAGAATTGTTAGATTAAAGACCTGCTGTGATCACACTACAACAAACAAAAAAAAATGTTTAATCAGTCACCATTTTTTGGTACCAGACCTATGATTTCAATGATATAGGGAATTTCTGTTGAGGAAGTTCCCTATACCAGTGAAGATCAGCACCAGCTGTACAAGTTATAGTCTGAGTTATAAGGGGTGCTAAGAGATCAAGCGACTTGCCCAGTAACTCGGGGTCAGTATGTTTCAGAGGATGGACTTAAATCCAGTTATTTCTGACTAAGGTTAGTTCTCTTATCCACTGTCATGCTGCCTCACTAATAATAATAATAGCTTTTATACAGTGCTTTAAGATTTGCAAAATACTTTATAAATATCTAGTTTTATCCTCATAACATCCCTGGGAGGTAGCTACTATTATTATTCCCCACTTTACAGATGAGGAAATTAAGAAAGACAGAGTTTAAGTGGCTTGTCCACTACCACACAACCAGTAAGAGACGGGGTGCAATTTGAACCCAGGTCTTCCTGATCCCAGGTTCACCACTCTATCCACAGTACCATTTAGCTATTTCTAAAAAAATTATAATAGCTAGCATTTACATAGTACTTTAAGGTTGGCAAAGTACTTTACATTTTTTATCCCACTAATTGTAAATGGATCAAAATTTCTGCTATGAGAAAGCACTGCCATTCTAACTGCCAGAAAATTCCCATTTGGAATCTAAAGGCCTTGAAATAGATCTTAAAGGATACTACAGCTTGGTTAAAAGTATGCTTATTTCATACTACCAATGGATAAAATAATTTTTATCTGAAGTTTTTGAGATGAGAAATGGGTAATTAGAGATTTAATGCAATGAGTATAATTATAAGTGGATCTCTAGAAATATATAGTTCAGTTTGAAGATACTGGCTCATGTTCTAATTTCATAAATAATCAGGGAATAAATAACTTATCTAAAAGAGTTTATACATTTTTCATTCTTTCAAATGCATCTGCAAGGCCTATGATATGAATTAGGCACTACCCACTAAGGTAGACAAACTTTAATACTTCACAAGCATACATGATCTTACCAGTTTTACTCTCTCTACATCTTAACCAGAAGTCTTCATGAATTCTTGTGGCAAAAAAAAATTATTACCTAGTGACTAACCCTCCTAAACCCAGGTGGCAGCATGGTGTGTTGGAAAGAGCCTTGATGCCAGAGTCAAAGACCCTGGATTCAAATTCAATCTCTGACCATACTGATCACCTGTGTGGTCTTGGGCTTTAACCTACTTAAACTCCCTGGGCTTCAGTTTCCCTGTCTGTAAAATGAGAATTTTGCACCAGGTAGGCCCTTCCAGCTCTTGATCAATAATGTTGTGATCAACGTTAGGTAAACTTAGGTAAACTGGTTATCAAGCAAAAGGCAGACATTCCATTACCTCACTTCATTTTCCAATTTGATAAGATCTTGCTAGAGCCTTCACTCTATTAGCAAAGAATCTGAGAACCTAGGATCACCTTTATACTATTATGAGGCATTAGAGTAGGACTTTTAGGGGGAAAGGGGACACAAAAATAAATAAAACACAGCCACTGCCAACAGGCAACTTGCAATCTACCAGAAGAGATAAAACATTGACACAAATACAATAGAAAGTAGATTGTGTTAAGTGCATGAGAGGTACTAAAGGATCACTTCTATATGAGGAGAATCAGAGAAAGCTACAGGGAGGAGGTGGCATTAATTTTAGGGGAGGAAGCATTCCAGGTATTGGTAATGGAAAAAAGAAAGCAGGCTAAGTATTTGGAAATAGCAAATGCTTTGGTCTGGCCAGAGGAAAAGGAAAAGGAGCAGTAAGATGAAGAGCCAGAAGGACCTCAGCCCACCTAGTCCAACCCCTTCAATTTATGAAAAGGAGGTCCAGAAAATTTACATGATTTGCCCAAGGCAACATCTGAACCCAGGTGATCTGACTCCAAATCTAGGGCTCTTTATACTGCCTAATTAATGTCACTTCTCTTGTCCACATGAGATAAGAATAACAAGGTAGATCCTTCCTACAGTGGGCTTTGAATGTCAAGTCATTTAGACTTTCATCTGATAGATAACAAGACACCATTAAAGGCTTTTAAACTTGGAAGTGGCAGAGCTTTAAAAATATTAATCTGGCTGTGGTGAATGATATGACTAGAAAAGAAATAGTGAAGGCAGGGAGACCAGTTAGGCAGCTATCATACTTCTAGGTATGAGATAATAAAAGTTAGAATAGACTTATGGTAGTGGAATCAGAAAGGAAGAGATGGGTATTGAGGCTACATAAGTCCAAGAGCAGAGATATAATTAAAACTTGGTAACAAAGCATGCAATGTCAACATATGAAGGATGTGATTTCAACGATATGAGAACTCTCACCACTAAGCACTGAGGATATAAAAAGAGGCAAAAAACAGTCCATGCCCTCCAAGAGCTTACAATCGAACGGGGGAAACAACAAGCAAACAAATATGCACAAACAAGCTACATACAGGAGAAACAGAAAATAGTTAACCGAAGAAGGGCACTAGAATTAGGAGGGCTTGGGACAAGGCTTCCTATAGAAGATAGGATTTTAGATGGGACTTAAAGGAAGCAAGGAGTCAGAGATGAGAGACAGCATTCCAGACATGGAGCACAGCCAGTGAAAATGCCCAGGGCTGAGAAACAGAGATTTAATAACATTCTTTGCATTGTCAAGTCTTTTCTGAGCTGTCTTAATGATATATGAGCTGCCTTATTAAATTTTACTAACAAGATAAAAGCCAATTATGTAAGATTAGGACATTTAAAGAAAATAAATACTGTATAAACATACTAAAAGTTAGTATAAAGAATATAATATGCCACCTAATTGAAATATGATCTGGATATGTTTACTATTAACTTTAGATGCTAGTATGTATAACTGCTGGACTCCCTAAGTTTGTGATATACTTCATTTGGTATTTTAATTACTTTTATGTTAATATTAAAAGTTTTGAAAGAAAAAATTTTTTTAACACTTACTATTCTCATTAATCACTCCAGAACAATCATCCTTCTACCTTTTACCTCTATCTTGCCACTTTATGGAGGAAGAGTCCTAAGTAAATATCGAGTGAACAAATAATTGTACAACAAAACCCGTTGTCTCTAAAAGTATGAATAATTAATGATTTTAGGCTATTTTTGCCTCTAGGCAAAGAATGCAAAATTATTACCTTTTCTACTGCAGTCAGCTGTTGCTGAAATCCATCACATTTTTTGTTTGCTTCCTCTGAAAGAGTTTTATATTTTTCAATCTGAGATTGTTGAATGTTAATTGTTCGCTCCATTCGAGCACGATCTTCATTAATATCTTTAAGAGAGGCTTTTAAATTTCTTACTTCATCCTCCTACAGTTAAATAACTATATATTAGTTTGTGTGAAAAGAACATACATGATTTCAAAAGAAATTTAGTACGCTATTTAAGTAAAAGAACATCATGTAATATTGTGTGATGTTTATAACTGTTTCCTGAAGAACAGAAAACTATCAATATTTATCTTTAAAAAACAATATTCAAGTCAAATAATGACCATATAATTCTAATTTAAAAGATTCTAATTTGAGATCTCATATTAGAAAAATGTTTTATTTCTCTGAGATGACACTAAACATCTCACAACAGAATATATTGAATGATATTCCATACTTTTATACAATTTTAAATTTCACAATTTGAAATACTGTACAACTAACTTACTCCCAAAATTTAATTATTAGTTTAAAGGCTAGAAAATGTATAAAAGTAAGCTTTATAAATATTTAGGAAAAGTATATTTTTACATATATGGACACAATAATTTACTTACAGATGATATTCTAAGAGTCTAAAAATGTTTACCTTTTTATTGCAATCATATACAAGACTATCCAGTTCTTCCTGCATAACACGGAGTTTTGCCTTTAGAAATCTGATCTGGGCCTCTGTGAATTTAAATAATTGTATTTAATACTTTAAACCATTGAGGTACCACATATCCTTCCTCTCACTAGACACCCCACTTTCCTCATGTTAACTTTTTTCATCTTTAGCAAACCTCTAAGGTTTATAAGTTACATACCTTTAGAAGTGAATATTTTAGGTACATAACATACCAAAGCATGCAAACTTAGAAGAACTCAAAGACCTCAGCTACACAGGTAAGGACTCATTATCTGACAAAAACTACTGGGAAAACTGGACAGCAGACTGGCAGAAATTAGGCTTAGGCCAGTATCTCACACTATACGCCAAGATAAGATCTAAACAAGTATGTGACCTACACACAAAAAAAATCATATACTAAACAAGTTAAAGGAACACAGAAGAAATTTCTTTCAGATCTATGGATAGGAGGATAATTCACATCCATATAAGAGATAAGGAAGATCACAGAGAAGGAAATGGACAATTTTGATTACATATAACTGTTTTAAACTTTTTTCAGTAAAAAAAAATGTAGCCAAAATTAGAAGGGAAACAGATAAATGGGAGGAAAATGTTTGCAGCTGGTTTCTCTGATGATACCCTCACTTCCAAGATATCTATGGAACAGATTCAAAATCACAAGAACAAGAGTCATTTGCCAAATAATAAATAATCAAAGAACATGCAATTTTCTAAGAAAAAAACCAAGCTATTGATACAGCCATATGAAAAAATGCTCCAAACCACTAAAGTGAAATGCAAATCAAGATTAGTAACTGAGGGGGCAGCTAGGTGGTGCAGTGGATAGAGCACCAGCCTTAAAATCAGGAGGATCTGAGTTCAAATCCGGCCTCAGACCAAACACTTGACACTTAGTAGCTGTGTGACCCTGGACAAGTCACTTGACCCCAACTGCCTTAAATAAAAAATTAGAAACTGAGGTTGTACTTCAGACCCACCAGGTTGGCAAAGTTGACAAAAGAGAAAAATGACTAATATTAGAGGAAAACAGGGGCACATTGACACAGCTATAAATTGGAACAGTCCTTCTGAAAAGCAATTTGGAACTATAACCAAAAAGTTACTAAACTGTGCATACTTTTTGACCCTGTGATTCCACGAGTACCCCAAAGGGAATCAGAGAAAGAGATAAAAGTCTAATATCAACAAAAATATTTATAGCAGCTCTTTTGGTAGTGGCAAAAAACTGGAAACTAAGGCAGTATCCATAAATTAATGAATGGCTTAAGAAATCATGGTACATGAGTGTAATGGAATACTATTGGGCTGTGAGAACTGAAGAAAAAAACTGGTTCTGGAGAAACATGAGAAAACAAGCATAAATAATGAAGAGTGAAATGACCTCGCCCTGAAGAATACTTTATACTTAAAGAACTCTGATCAATGAAATGATTGACCATGATTCCAGAAGACATAACAATAACACTATGTATCTCCTGACAGAGAGATGATGGACTAAATATGCAGAATGGAAGACACATTTTTGGACATGGTCAGTATAGGGATTTGTTTTGCATGATTATGTATATTTGTTACAAGATTTTTCTTTTTCTTTTTCCAGTTATGGGGAGAGGTATGAGGAAGAAAATGTAAATGCTTACTAATTATAAAAATTCTAATTAAAAAATAAAGTGAATACAAAGTGAAACCTGAACTCATAATGCCATTTTAATTTGAGATACCTTAAGCAAACACTACAGACTAGCTCTCAGAGTAATCGATATTATTTCTAAATTAGCTAAAGTTAATATTAGTTCTTAATGGTTCACTAAGACGGTGATAGTACACAAACAGTAAAAGACGACTTTAGAAATTTAAATCATTACATTATCCAATATGCCAATAGTCCCTATTTAGGTATTTCATATAAGATGAGGAATAAGCATATAGTTAATGCACATACAATGAGGAAAAAAAATCAGAGGATAAAAACTTTTTGAATGGTTACTTTAAATCACCATTTTAACCATTTTATTTCACTTTAACATCTTTACAAGAAGCATCAATCAATCAAGAAATACTTACTAAGCACCTACTAAGTGTCAAGTACTATCTATAACTACAGCACATTTTGAAAATTCAAGAAAACTGATTTTCCTCAAAGATTTATTCAACGTAATAGAGGTGACATGAATACACATACATACATATACACCCTAAAAAACCAAGCTAATGAAATCCTACCTGTTCCAATGTCTTCACTGAGACCAGGAAAAATATCATCATCTATGTCATCAGGAAAATCTCCTTCTTCTAATTTTCCTTCAATTTTATTAATTGTGTTTGTAAGTGAAAAGTCTTTGAAGTCCTCTGGGACAGCAACATCATTGGCAGTTTGCATATTAGCACATTTAAATTTTACACTAAAATATAAAGCATAAAAGGTTACAGTCTCTCTTAACTGCATGATATAAAAGGTTAAAATACTACAAAATTAAAATGCACAATATGATCTAAGATTATTTCACGGAATACTTTCATATACAAGTTATGTACCATAACAAAATATCTTATTAGTCATTGTGGTCTTTATGAATCACAGGACCTTGAACTGGTCCTTAGTAAGCTAGGTATTCCTCTGCTTCTAACCAGGTAAACATCTAAACCAGAAGCAGAGAGCCTTGAATTCACGTACCAAATTTTGTTCATGACTTTTCATTTTAACTTGGCTCTAGAAAAGTGCTATAGGAGCTTACGTTGCCTGGACCATACTTTACAGAACCAAATAACTACATTCATGTGAGATGCTGTGTCAAAGGATCTTTTGAAGAACTGTTGAAGAGATGCAAACAGTACTTAATTCATTTAGTCCTACTGGGGTTTTTTGTGAGATTTTTTTGTTCCAATTAAAAATCATATCTACTTAGAACTCAAACTAAAGAATTAAGTCTAAAAAACTAATTTTTACCTGAAAACTCAGAAAAAGTAGAACTTTTTTAATGAACAAAAATAATTATAGGATCATGGCTCAAGAACTAGAAGAGATCTCATTAGCTATCTAATCCAACACTCTCATTTTCCAGTTGAGGAACCTGGGGCCAAGAGAGATTAAATTACATGCCCAGGGTCACACAAGCAAACAATCATTAAAAGTAACACTTGAACTCAGTTCCTCTGACTCCAGGGCCCTTGCTCAGTCCACCGTACCAAGTAAATCTAGCTAAAACACTGAATACCAAAGGGACTTTCAGGCAAATTATTAATGCCTTTTTAATTGTAAAGTAAATACTAAAAACCTAAATAAGTTTTAATATACATGCAAAGTCCTTGGCATTCTATGAGAAAATAAAGCTTTGGTTCAAAAAGGAAATTGAAAAGGAACTTCTCAGTTCATAAAGGACAGAAGAGTACTGAATGTTTTGCTTCCTTTTGTTCTTGGGAGGAACTGGCAAGAAGACCAGACACATGTCACCAACCTTCCTGGCTTCTTCAAGTCTTGCCAGGTGAAGCTCACATGGGGATTTGCATGGGCCATGGGCAGAATGGGAGTTGAAAGCCATTTTTTTTACCCTAGCTCAGAAAAAAAAATAGACAATTCCTATAAGGGCAGCTGAAGCAGGGGAGAAAAAAACAATGAAAATACAGAAGTCTAAGGGCTCCTCAGGCTGGCTGGCTGGCTCTGGGTCTGAGTCCAAAAAAGATGAGCTCAAAGACCTGAGATGGATGTCTGACAACTTAAATTCAACAGAGAATCAGCAGGTGTCGGAGACCTAGAAGAGAGGAGCTCAGCTGAGACACCAGCAGATGGTAGGGAGGCAGAGAGAAAAGAGCAGCCGAGGATCCCTGCACTTTGCAGCCAGAGAAAATGATTCCCCTCCCATGCCACCCTCCTATTCCTCACCCCACCCACACCTCAACCCTCTCTCCCTCTTTCTCTCTCCCCCCTTTTCCCTTTCTCCCTCTCTCCCCCCTTTCCCTTTCTCCCTCCCTCCCTCTCCCTCTCTGCTTCCCCCTCCCTCTCTCTCCTTCTTTCTCTCTCCTCCTTTCTTCCTCTCTCCCTCTCTCCCTTTCCCCTTGCCAAGCAGACGAGCAAGAAGAAGCCTTAGCGGCAAGGAAGCAAGCAGGCACAGGGAAGGTAGCTCTCCACAAGACTGGTGGAAATCAATGGAAAAGCACACCTCTTGGCACTTTGGGTTAGTTGTCCTTGACATTTATTTGCTATGCTACTTAATTAATTACTTAATTGCTTTAAATTTAGCTATTAATTAATGTATTTTGCTTTAAATTAATGTATCCTCTAATCTGGTAAAAAAAAAAACAGCTTGGCACTTGTAAGCTGCGTTTTGGGTTGATGTTTACCCCAAGTGTCATTAATACATAATTAATAACAACAACAACAACTGACATTTATAGAAGGCCTTAAGGGAGCCAACAACTGAGTAGGACCCAAGCTACACCTGTAAGAACTTAACCAGACATACCCCCAAAATTACTTAAACACTTCCTTTCCTTATAAAGCAGAAAATAAATCATGGAAGTTTTCGAGAATTATAACTGTTACTACAATTTACATCTTAGGAGTTCAACAGGAAGGTGCATTAGTTCAACAGGAAGGTGCATTAGAGATCACTTTTTTATAGCTGAGAAAACTAAAGGTTAAAAAAAAGACTATATAACAACCTGCCAAAGGTCACAGATGTATTACGGAATCTGAATCTGAACCCAAGTCTAAAGACCCTGAATCCAGTGCACCTCAAATATCCTAATTCTCATGTATATTGCCCAAGGGATCAAGAGATGGGCAGTCAAAACAACGTGCTGACCTCTCACTGACATTCACTACAGAACACACCGTGCTCCTTACCTCTTCCTTCTCTCTTTTTCTCTTTGTCTCTTTCCCTCTTTCTCTTGATTTCCCCTTTTTCCTCTTTCCATTGCCCACCACAGTTCTAAAACTTCACTAAAATAAACCAAAAACTATCTTTGATTATATTCCACAAAAAAGACAGAAGAGAACTGATAGAGATTTTTAAGACTTAGGAAGTTCAGGTTAGAAATATCCATTTACTAATTCCTTGGGAAGGAGAAGCTTTTTGAAACAGGCTACTAAGATAAGCTGAGATAAGTCTTGTTTGTAAGTAATGTTTAAAAGCAAGAGCAATTCAATTCAACGAGCACATAGTAAAGGCCAGCTATGAGCAAGGTCCTGAATCAAGCCCTGGGGAGATGAGGATAAAAGCTGCTCTAGTACTGCCCTCATGCAGGGAGACTCTACAAGGTTTGACCAGATGAGATGTGAGGGATGAGGGAGAGGGAAGAGTTTAAGATGAGGCTGAGGTAGAATCATCAACAGAAGTCTGGACTTGGACTCCGAGGATCTGGGTTCTGCTACTTACCACCAGGATGACCATGGCTAAGTCATTAACTTCTCTGGACTTCAATTTTCTAATTTCCAAAATAAGTAGGGGCACAAGATGGACATTAACTATTAGGAGTATGGACTGGCTTAGGGAAAATGATCAGTTGGGTTTTGAACTTGCTGAGCAGCTGAAATCACCATGAGTGGTAATGTAAAGAAAGAAGAATAAGCCAAGAAGAAACTGGGGGGTGGTAGTTACACTTAGACCGCAGGAAGAAGATGAATCAATGAAGGACACCAAGAATAAATGATCAGGGAGGTGAGAACAGAACTAGGAAAGAATGGTGTCATGGAAACCAAGGAAAAACATCACACAAGAGGAGGAGGAGGTGGTCAATAGCATCCTATGTTGTAGAAAGGTCAGGGAAATGACCGAAAAAGAGTCCTTGGATTTAGTGATTTAAAAAGTCATAGGTACTTGACTATGCTTCTCTCTTTTCTTCATTAGGGGGTGAGTGGGAGGTAGCAATAGTGTTGCCAAAAAATGAAGAAAAGAAAGAAAAAGAGGGTAACTAAAGTGTTCTACATATGCACAAAAACAAAGGAAATTCAAAAGGAAACACAGACAAGAAAGGCAGCTTTGAGAGTAATATGCTATGTTATATGCTTTTTAAAAATTTATCTATTTATTTTTTATTTAGGCAATTGGGGGTTAAGTGCTTGCCCAGGGTCACACAGCAAGTACGTGTCAAGTGTTTGTGGTCTGAGGCCAAATTTGAACTCAGGTCCTCCTGACTTCAGGGCCAGTGCTCTATCCACTGCGCCACCTAGCTGCCCCTTATGTTATGTGCTTTTTATGAAGCAAGCTATACATAAGAGAGAGTCATAGTTTCATGTTATCCTCTTTTTCTATTCTAGTTTGTATATGGAATGACATTATCATTAGTGATCCCACAGAACATTTTCTGTATAATGAATAGTCATAAGTGAGACTGAAGTGTTTAAAGAGTGGTTAGAAGGTTAAGAAGTAGGGGCAACATGTAGAATATGCATTCTAGAAATGCAATAATGAGATCTATAATATGATAATTTAAGGGGATGAAAGAATCAAGCAAATGTGTTTGTGTTAAAATTGACAAGATAGAGGCATGCTTATACACATCAGGGAAGGAGCCAATAAAGAAGGAGACAGTAGGGGGCAGCTAGGTGGTGCAGTGGATAGAGCACCGGCCTTAAAGTCAGGAGGACCTGAGTTCAAATCCGTCTTCAGACCAAACACTTGCCACTAGCTGTGTGACCCTAGGCAAGTCACTTAACCCCAATTGCCTTAAAAAAAAGAGGGAGTAGAAATGAAAGAGAGAGAGAAAATGATCAACGGGAAGGTTCCTAGAGGGGATTCAATCTAGAGAATAAGGTGGAAGGGTTAGCCTCACAAACAGGAAGGCCTTTTCACCCTCTTAGACTGGAACACTGGAGGAGACAATGGGCAAAGAGGGATCAGACATAAGGGAACTCATGACAGCTGGCCTCTTCTCAGTAAAGTAGAAGGAATGATCATCTGAGAAAAGAAAGTGAGGCTTGGGGAGAGAGAAAAGGTACGGAACAGTCACTCTCAGAAGTCTGTTTAGGAATTAATAAAGTGAATAAAAGGGTATAAACTCTATAGTGATAAGGGTCCAGTTGAAGGGGATCCACCCAACACAGTTTACAACCTCCTCCAGCAGCATGTGTCAGCTTGGGAAGAGAAACAGAGAACATGGATGGTAAAGATGAACCAGGGTGGAGCAGAAGAATAGGGAGGAAATGGCAGAAAGTAAAAGGAATAAGCAATTCAAGTGTAGAGGACAATGCCTTATTGAACTGGCTAGCAATAATATCAAGACTATGAAGAAAAGGAGGCAAGAAAAGAAGTGATGAATCAGGAGAATAGGGAGGAATAGGAGTGACTAGAGGTGTCAATGAGGACAAAGGGAAGGTTCAGAAGAAATGAGACAGCAGAGAGATAGAAAGACAGGACAATATGAATTATGATCACAGAGGGAATTTCAGATTTGAAGGTCTTGGAGGGAGAAGAGTTTGGGGAGAGGATAAGTTCTAAGGTACGAGGATCTCCTGAAGAGTAGAGGTATACATAATGGAAGTAAAAGTTGATGAATGGGAGGCCAAAGTGTCAGAAGCATTCTCAACGTGAATAACTATGCCATTAAAGATAATGTCAGAGATAGACCCAAGAAGGTCAAATGTAGCAAGTATAGTTCCACATACACCAAAATATTCATAACAGCACCTTTTTGTATTAGCAAATAATTGGAAATACAAAGTAGCTACCCATAAATTACAGAATAGTTAAATAAATTGTGGTACCCAAGTGTAATAGAATATTATTACACAATAAATATGAAGAATTTAGAGTCATGAGAAGACATATGGCTGATGCAGCATGAACCAGAAAAGTATTAAAAACCAACGATTATATCAACATAAACAGAAAGAACAAAAAAGGAAACTAAATGCTATATAATTATAATAATTAAGCTTGGGGTTTAGAGAAGAGATGAGGAAATGCACCTTCCTTCTCTTCTTTGCAGAAAAGAGATGAGAAAATACACCTTCTTCTGTTCTTTTTAAATCTGTTACAGGGGGCAGAGCCAAGATGGCAGAGTAAAAGCAGTGATTTGCTTGAGCTCTCCCCCAAACCCCTCCAAATACCTGTAAAAAATTACTCTAAACAAAGCGTATGCTGACTCCCCCTCTTGGCCCTATGTGCCCTACCCTGCAGAAAGAATTCATGACCAAATAAGAGACAGAGAGGATCACAGGAGATAAAATGGATACTTTCAACAGGCAGTTTTCAGAAGAAATCAAAGATGTCAATGTCATATGAAAAATGCTCTGAATCACTAATAATTAGAGAAATGCAAATTAAAACAACTCTGAGTATTACTTCACATTCGTCAGATTGGCTACCATGATATAAAAGGAAAATGACAAATGACAGAGAGGATGTGGAAAAACTGGGACACTAATCCACTGTTGGTGGAGTTGTGAACAGGTCCAACTATTCTGGAGAACAATTTAGAACTATGCCCAAAGGACCATAAAACTGTGCATACACTTTGACACAGCAATACCACTATATCACTACTAATAATATACCCTAAATGGATCAAAGAAAAAGAAAACGGCCCTACATGTACAACAATATTTATAGCAGCTCTTTCTGTAGTGGCACAGAAATAGACATTGAGGGGATGCCCATCAATTGGAAAATGGCTGAACAAGTTATGGTATATAAATGTGATGAACACTATTGTGCTATAAGAAACGATGAAGGGGAAGGTTTCAGAAGAAGTTCAGAAAAAGCTTGTATGAACTGATGCAAAGTAAAGTAATCAGAACTAGGAGAACACTGTACATAGTAACAACAATATTGTAGCAATGATCAACTGTGAAAGACTTGTCTACTCTGATCAATACAATGATCCATGACAATTCCAAAAGACTCATGATAAAAAATGCTATCCACCTCCAGAGAGAGAACTGATGAACTCTGAACACAGAATGAAGCATACTTTTTTTACTTTATTTTTCTGCCTTTCTTTTTTGCAACACAGGTTGCCCGATTTCACATGTATAATGGGCATTGTGTTTCTTGTCTTCTCAATGGGCAGGGGGTAGACAGAGGGGAAAAATTTAGAATTGAAAACAAAAATTAAAATCAGAAAGTAAAATTTAAATATATTAAGACCTGATTCAAATTAAATTCAGTACTGTTTATGTCAGATCATATTCTCAATTGACTAGAATGATTTGTAGTGCTTTTATTAAGTATCTAAAATTGAAGAAGCCTACTACAGTTATCCTTTCCATATTGTGATTTTCCCCATTGTGGTTTCAATATATCACGGGTTGGCATAAGAAATTAAATGGGAATTTTTTGCAGAAGCTGTAGACAACACACAGAAGCCAGCAGAGGACACAGAAAAAGTTTAGAAACTCAGAAATGCATAAAATATATGTATAGTATTGTGTAATATAGCCTATGACCAAATACTCGATCCAAATTTTACAATAAGGTACTGTAAACACCCCATAAAAGAAAAAGAAAAAAACAGATACTTCTCTGGTACAAAGGCAGGACCAAAAAATTTTACATGGATTTTCCAGATCTTTTCAGATTGTGGAGGTGCCATGCCCTTAGACCCCATAACGTGGAAGGGATAACTGTATAGTGGACAAAAAATTAGGCCGGGAATGAATGAAAAAAAAATTATTTAGTGATTACTATGTGCCAAGCATTACGCTAAATGGTGGGGTCAAGAAACTTGTCCTAGCTCCTCTGAGAAGCCAGTTTACCTTAAATTAATAATAAGAAATTAAGCAATTTTACTTATGACTACATTACATAGTCATTAGTGGGCTGCTGCAAGACATCACCGACTCCAATGTTTTAAATGTATGAAAATAGGTATGATGTGTGTGTGTGTGTGTGTGTGTGTGTGTGTGTGTGTGTGTGTGTATAAAATTACATCTATAAGGTAAGAGTAGGTATGGAAAAGGAGGCAGCTAGGTGGCACAGCAGATAGAGCACTGGGCCTAGAATCAAGAAGACCAGAGTTCAAATCTAGCCTTAGTTACTAACTGTATGACCCTGGGCAAGTCACTTAACTTCTGTTTGCCTTGATCGAATGGAGAAGGAAATGGCAAATCACTTTAGTATCTTTGCCAAGAAAACCCAACGGACTTTGTCATACAGAGTCGGACACAACTGAATAACAACAAGAAGACGTGGAGAAGTTCAGAAAGATCAATTATTCACAGTGATGATATTGCTAGGTTTTGGAAACTAGAAAATGAAAATAAGACTTAAAAAATGTATACCTTGAAGCTTTTCTCTTTCCTTTATTTCCAGACTGTGGCTTGTTTTGAATTTCAGTCATAGGATCAGACTTATGGATCTTTGGTTGCTAGGGGAAAAATAAACTAGCAATTAATCAGCATCAGTCATTTTCCAAATGATACATTTATCACATATAGGCTTGCTGTTTACATGCACAGCAGAGTTACTGTTTTTTATTCAATAAATAGTCATAGTGGAAGGAGAATTCTGAGGGCAAAAGAATCAGAATTTTAAAGTTGAATGTGACATTATAAATCATCCCACACCTTTCATTTTAAAGATGAGTAAAGCTGAACCCAGAAAGGTTAAATGACATGGCCCTAACTTCTCAGTGGCAAAGCTATCACTAGAGCTCAGGTCTCACAATTTAAAGGTCAAATGGATGTAAAGAATATTAAGTAGCTACTAAGCCTTTCTTACTAACCAATCACTTGCTCACAGGGACAGGTTAGTTTCAAATATTAAAGGTCTTTCTCTTTTCTCCTTTAACGTCAAGATGTAAACTTCTTTTGTCTAAGACTCTATTTGCAGCAGGAGGGCCACAGCTATAAGACTTCAAATATTCTTTCTGTTCACCTTGTATCACTGGATCTGTCATACAACCAAATTTTTGCCACTTCAGAAGGAAAAATTTTTGATTCTAGCGGAAATCCATTAGGCTGTACGGATACTCAGTCCACAATAACTTTTTTTTTTCTATTCCACGGAAGGCAGCTCTGATTTTTGTCAGAGAATTCAATAGAGAAAAGGAATCGATGTACAGAAATTCACTTTGTAGGTAACTCTTCCAAAACACATATTATTTCTACTAACCATGACCTTGCTACATATGCCCTCTATAGGGATAGGGACATGTGATTTCACTGATATAGAGAACTCCCTGGTGAGGGAATTCCCTCCATCAAAGCTGGAAGACACCTTCTCTACAATTTGTCATCTTAGAGAGAGGCCTAGAGCATCGAGGAACACGCTGAGTTGCTCAGGGTCAGACTATGTGTCTATTATGTGCCCAGCTCCAAAGTCAGCCCCCTCTCTGTTATGCCTCCTATGCCCTCTATATACTATACGTTTATATTTATCCAAATGTGCAAATAAGTTCGTCATTCTACAGGACATATGCGCATTCAAAGAAAATTTCATTTTAGTACCTTATTATTTGCTCCTTCAGAAGCCAAGTGATCTCTAGGAAGCAAAAAATATACATAAATTAATAATTGGTTGTTATAAGTTGACATTAATATTTAATAGTAACAACTTGAAAATGAAAATGTACAACTACCAAATAAGTTTTTAAAAAATCCTAAAATACTAAATTATCTATACCTTGCCAAAATAATAGTGATGCAAAAGAAAAAGAGCACATTAGTTATATAAATTTCCTTTAGTGCTTACTAAATAGGACATAAGTGCTTAATATCTTTATAAAATTCAATTTTCAAATTAGATTCAACAATTTGACTAGCGTTTAATTTAAAAGAATGATGATTACAGGTGGCCCCACTTTACAAAAATCCAACGCAAGAAAATCTGAATGGAATATATGGCGAGGTGATTTTCTGTAATATATACAAAATAATTATTTCACAAGATTAACCTCTTCTAGTGCTACTATACCCTAAAATGTTTAAAGTTATTCTGTTAATGCGACTTCTCATGTTTGAAGCATCAGCACATAGTATGCATAGTGGAAGGAACGCTAGTCTTCACCACAGTGAAGAGTACACATTGTCCTGGTCAGAAAATCATCGGCTCTCCAGGACAACATGTAGTCTTCACTCTACCTAACTACCTAACTACCTAACACTTCCTAACTAGCTGTGTGTCCCTGACCAAGGACACTCTTTTGTAACTTAAACTCTCTGGACTTCATCCGTAAAATGAAGCTACGGGGCTACTTTTATAAAAGATGCCTTGGTCCTTTCCAGCTCTATCAGTTTATGTCAAATGAGATGTGTGGAAAGCATGGGAAACAATAAAGCATTATTTAAGTTGAGCTATTAACATAAAAGCCTCAGAAAAACTGTCAAGTGAATGGCTGGCTATCTACTCTTAAGAGGGTAACATAAGTTCCACTCTTTTCCTCAAGTACAACTGATACCTGTTGAGGACATGAAAGTTCAATTCAATTCAAATCAATTTTATTATTAAGTACCTACCATATGCAAAACATTGAGCTAGGATCTAGGAATATAAATATAAAAATAAACACAGGCCTTATCTTAAAGGAGCTTTTCTTTGGTGTTCTACCTACTGAACTAGCTACATATACAAGGATTTTTCAAAGAAAAATTTAAAAATATAGACGCATAAAATGTAGTTAATAGTAATGAATACATCTTCCAAAAACAAGGATTTATGTAGAAAGCAAAAAATAGGTTGTTTATAAGAACAGAACAAAAGAAAACCACCATTTTTTCCAAAGACACAAAAATCTTTCTGAATCCTATATACTTTTAAGAAAGACCTCTTAATCACCTTGGTGTCAATTTGAGGTTTGACATCACCCTTAAACGCTGTCTCTCTCCTTTTGTTTCAACTTAAAACCAGGTAGCAGTTGTTTCTCCTATGGACTTGGAACATACCCATTCTATTTCTAGTGAACGTAAGTGAAAGAAAGAGTAGATTGCAGAGTAATTCAGCAGCCTGCCTTTTGTTATGCTTTCCCATGAAAATAAAATTTGTGCTACTGACTCAGCAGATCAAGGTTCAGCCAACCACTGCCCACCATTCTGTTCTGCTCAGCTCTGTCCTGCCTCTCTCCCACCTAAAGAAGGAGCAGCTGCAGCTGCAGCAGCAAGCCTAAGCTGAGCTGAGACCCAGGCCAAGGCACCCCCTCTGAAACACTCCTTGGAGACTACGAGGTTTACAATTCACCTGCTGCCCAATACCATCCCTATGGCTAATAATCTCCCACACCCTCTTTCCTTCCCTAGCCCTGTATTCATCACTAGTCATGTAGCAGCAAACTATTCCCTACCCAAATCTCCTATTCTCATTCCTATCCTTCCCATCCTACCCCAACCATGTCTCCCTTTCTGCCCCTTCTACTGTATCTTTTGGAATTCCTGTTCCATGAGAAACACATTTCCCTTCATTCTGGACCTTTTCTCTTGCATTCTTCTCTATTAGCTCTCACTGTAACCTCTTATCCCTCATGGTACTGCATACCCTGGCTATCCTCTCCAGCACTGGCCTTCTCAAACAACACATATTCCCACCCACTCTAGAAACACTGGCCCCATAAGGGTGATTTGCAATATTCCTTGTTCCCCACTGCTACTTCTAGACTCTATCACTTTACCACCAGCCCTTAGGAATCTCTCTTCCTTTGAAGTCCACTCTATCACAATTTCCCACCTAATGCATATCATAATGGCTATTGTATACCAGTCCCCAGCTCATTCTCCTTCCTTTTTCAAGGAGTTTGGCACCTGGATCACCACCTTTCTTTCTGCTCTTTTACCTTTATACTTGGGAACTTCAACATGCACAGTGATGCTTTCTTCAAATGTATAACCTCTCAACTCCTAAACTTCCTTAGACGTCACGACCTTTTCTTTCATGCCACTTCAAATTCACAAAGAGATGGTCACACACTGGATTTGACCATTACCTACAAGTGTTCCATTTCCTTAATTAGAAATGTTTCATATTCCTCTATCTGACCATACTGTTCTCTCATTCAGTTGTTCCCCATGCCTCACCCCTCCTAAACCTTTTCTTTACCCTCACTGAGACTTCCTAAATCCCTAACTCTCAGTGTTTTCTCAGGTCACTATCCCTGCTCTGATTACACTTTCCTTCCTTTCCAAGCCTGACTCTATAGTTATTTATTTCCAACACTACAATGTCATCTGCTCTCAAATCCCTTGCCCGCATGTGCTAAGACCACTCACTGCTTGCCAAAACTCAGCCCTAGCTTACTCTCCCCATGGGCTTCCTCTGTTCCTATTCACCCCTGCTGAATGGAGCTAGAGGAAGTCGCACAACTATTCTTATTGGGTATGTCACATAAAGTGACAGTACCAGCTTCAACTGAGCCCTGCTACAACAAGGAAGTCCTTTCATTTCTGACTAATATTCCCTATCTCACTTCTCACAGAAGCTATTCCAAATCTTCTCTTCCCTCTTCAAGTTTCCTTTCCCTTTCCCCATTCAGCTGAGGACCTTGCTTCTTATTTTACTGAGAAAATGAAGGTCCTTTGATTCAAGCTCCCTCTTCTCCCATTCTGTTTCTCTCAAAACTCCTTAACATTCTCTCCCCCTCTTGCCTCTTTTCCCACTCTCTAACAATGAGACAGCCCTTTACCCTGCCAAGTCCAATCCCTCTACATAGGTTCTTGATCCCAGTCCTTCCTGTCTTTTCCTGCAGAATGCAACCTTAATCATCCCCTCTCTCAAATCTTTCATCACTCCTTATCTTCTGATTTCTTCCCTACTGCCTTCAAACCTGCCCAAGTCTCCTCCACCCTTCTACCAACTTCACTAGACCCTGCCATCCCCTGAAACTATGGTCCTGTATCTCTTCTTCCTTTCTCACTCAAACTCCTAGAAAAAGCTATCCATACTCTTGCCTCTACCTATCCTTTCACTCACTCTTCAACTCTCTGCAATCTGGGTTCCAATCTCAACATCCACTGAAAGTGTTCTCTTCAAAATTATCAAAATTGCTAAATCTGATGGGTCTTTTCTGCTAAGTACTCATCTTTCTCAACTTGTCTGCTGTGTAATAACAATATTGTCCACCCTCTACTCCTGAATACTCTCTCCTTTTGGGGTTTTTGTGAAATTGCTCTCTCCTGGTTCTCCTCTTACCTGAAGCTCCCTCTTCCATCTCCTTTCCTGGCTGATTATCCATATCAAGTCCCCTAACTGTGGATGTTCCTCAAGGTTCTGTCTTGGACCATCTTCTTTCTCTACAGTCTCTCTTTTGGTAACCTCACAAGCTGCCAGAGGTTTAATTATCATTTCCATGCAGATGATGCCCAAATCTATATATCCAGCCCTGGTCTTTCTCCTGACATTCAGTTCCATATCACCAACTGTTTATTAGACATTTCAAAATGGATTTCTAAGAGATAACTCAAATTCATTAAGTCCAAAAGTGAACTCATTGTCTTTCTCCAAAACGCTATTCTTTTCCAAACTTTTCTATTTCTGTTGAAGGAACCACAATATTTTTAATCTCCCAGATTCATAACCTTGGCATTATCCTGGACCCCCCACACTCTTTCACCCTATATATCGAATCAGTTTCTAAATCTTGCTATTACTGCCTTCACAATTATCTTTCATATCTGACCCCTCTCTATTCACACAGCCACCACCTTAGTTCAGACCCTCAATACCTCTCACCAAGATTACTGTAATAGCCTCTTTTGGTCTCCCTACCTCAAGTCTCTCCCCATTTCAGTCCATCATCCCCCCAACTGCCAGAGTGATTTTCTTAAGTGCAAATCCAGTCATTTCATTCCCCTAATTCAATCAACTCCAGTGGTCTCTATGACTCATAGGTTCAAAGATAAACTCTGTTTACTCTTACAGGTCCTTCATATCCTGGTCCCAATCTACCTTTTCAACCTCAATGGACATTACTGCTCCTGTACTCTGTGACCCAGCCAAGCTAGCCTTCTCTCTATTATTCTCAACTACAACATTCCATTCATTTCCCACCTCACTCCCTCTGCATTGGCTGTCTCCCAGGTCTGGAATGCACTCCTTACCCTTTGGAGTTCTTCTCTCCTTCAAAAATGCAGCTTCCTGATCCCCAGACTGCTCATAGCCTCCTTTCCAAACTACGTATTATGTATTTCACTGCTGTGTATTTATTCTGTACAGATTTATATATGTATTTATGTTCTTCCTCATAAATTCTTGTGAACAGTGATTATTTCATTCTTTGTATTTGTATTATTAACACACTGCCTAGCACACAATCGGCGCTTAGTATGTGGTTGATTGATTATTGAGCCCAACTTCCACTTAACCACAAGCTACATATACATGATGGAACTAAGTTCTGGTCAACATACTACTTGATACAGAGTAACCTTGGGTGTAAAAGAAGCTACTATACTGTATATTTGTGGTAAAAAATAATTTAATCATTTTGTAAAGTAGATTTAAATTCAACAAAAATTTACTGAGCACCTACAATATACAAGATTAGCATTGTTTTGTGTTGAAATGGATATTCAGCACACCAAATTAACTTATATCTGAAATAGTTTCCAATATCCAAGGATCATGTTTCACTTGGTAAATCTGTATGAAATAGTATAACTTTTTTAAAAGCTAGTTTGTATAGGTAAATAGAAGATTCATTTCCAATTTACACTTCAAGAAAATTTAGTATAAGAAAACAAAACATCTATTCTTATTCTTTAGAATAACATTTATTTTTATACTTGTGAAATGAGTCTCTAACTTCATTTCACAGAAAGAACAGACTACTAGTTAACCTTTTTTAGCTTTTTAGTCTTCCATTGGAAGGGTGTGCTTAAGTCTTTATATCACGGATATAGAAGTACTTGTACTAAGAGCAACAATAATCACTAACAGTTTATTTATAATTATATTTTAAAATATTATTTTCAAGCTGCAACTTTTAGGAATTGTATGGCTTGAAACTTTTAGTTCCAGAAATTTCTGTGGCCTGTGAAGACATCATTTAAATACTCATATATTAGATAAAGTATTTCTTTTTTAATTACCTGTTTTAACGGTACATGTCACATAGTGAACACAATGAATTCAACAATGATATTTTAAATACTATCATGATTTCCTGCATATAAAATACTGAAGGACTGACTCCATTAAAAGAAAAGCTCACATAGGGCTAACAAGTCATCCTCTGGCAGTACCTCTTTTCTATTTCAGTTATTACTATAACACTCTCTTTAACCTTTCACACGGAACATAGAGACTATAAACTTTTGAGTGCTGTCATCTTTTAAATTTAGGCTATCATTTTAGTATATGAGAAAAAGAAGATTATGCCAGTACCTCTAAGTACTTGGATACAATTGTTATTATTGAAGGTGGTCTCCTCACCAAAAAGTGATTGCGAATCATGGTACAGTCTCCCTCAGGAGGCATTTCCATGCTAAGATGTAAATGGGGGGACTTTAAGTATTCTAAAAGTTCAAGGGATTGTCTTGTAACAAGGAAATGTATATATGAAGGAAATGGAGAAGCCTAGAATGGAATCCAGAAAACAGATCTCTGAAGAACTACAGTTCTTCACAAAGAAATAGATTGGGATAGAAACAGTCTAGGATACAAATGTGAAAAATCAGAAAATAGTTTATTATTCTTGCCATAATTTTGATATAGTCATTTTTACAATATCAGGAATTATTTTTAAGCCTTTTGAAGTACCCATGCTAACCAGGCATCCTCAATTACCTATAGCAGCAAGCTTGAAGCTACTTTTGCCTGGTCATTGGCACCTTCCTCCCCAGGAAAAGTGAAAAATCAAGAAAACAATCTCCATGTCCAATTTATATTTATGATTCCTATAAGAAAAGATTTAAGGAAGAGGAACAGAATCAAGAAAGGTTAGTTGAAATGTTAATGAAGACTAAGGAAGGCTTATACTTGGGTTCAAAAAAATCTACTTCTCAGGTACAGGATTGAAGAGACATGGTTGGACAGCAGTTTGTCTGAAAAACATTTGGGGGTCTTAATGGGCTGAAATTTCAATCTGGGTCACTAGAGTCATGTGATGGCCAAAAAAGCTAATGCAATCAAGATGGCATCAATAGAAGCATAACAGAATAAGGAGGTGATAGGGAAACTGTGGTCCGTTCCAATTAGAACCCATCTGGAATACTGTATTCAGTTCTGTATGCCATAGTTTAAGAAGAATATTGATAAGCCAGAGAGAATCCAGAAGAGGGTAATAAGGATGTTGGAATGACCTTGAATCCATATTAAATGAGGATAAGCTGAAGGAACTGTGGATGCTTAATCTGGAGAAGACTCAAACTCAGGGGAGACATGACAGCTATTGTCAAATATTTAAAGGGCTACCAGGTGGAAGAAAATTGGGCTTGTTCTGTTTAGTGCCAGAAGGCAGAACAAGAAGTAATAGACAGAAGATGCCAAGTCACAAATTTAGATTTAATGTCAGGAAAAAACTCCTCACAATTACATACATAATATGTAATGAGCTGCCTATGGTGGGTTCGTTTTTCTTGGAGATCTTCAAATAGATTCTATACAACCACTTGTTGGATATGTGTTAGTAGGACTTCCTTTCAGGTATGAGTGGAAATTGATGACCACTAAGGTCCCTTGCAATTCTCAAAAAAATTTATGTTTTGTTGAGGCAGCTATAGTCTCATTGACAGGGCCATAAATCAAGTGAAATAATGAAATATAAGTAGCAATCAATCTCCCTCATTTCACTTAGTCCATTAGTTTTCTGATGGCCACAGTGAATACCTCTCCTACTTCAGACTTCATGATTTACTTTTAGGAAAACTAAATATATCATATTAATAACAAAAAAAATCATATAATTAAAAAAAGATGCGGAGAAAAACTTCTGACAAACTATATGTGGGGAAAAAAGCACTAAAGAACATAGCAACAAATATACCAGTTCTTAATATGGTAAAAGCTATCTATCTAAAATCAAGAATCTCATGTTATATGCAAAGGAGAAATGCTAGAGGCCTTTTCAATATGATCAGAGGTAGTGCAAAGATGTTCATTATCACCACTATTATTTTATATAATTTTAGAAATGGTAGCCATAGTGATAAGACAAAAAAAGAAATAAAAGGGAATAATCATAGACAATGAGGAAACAATGATAACTTTTTTAAGACAATATGATGGTTTACTTAAAGAATGCTAACATTTGAACTAAAAATACTGGAAACGATAACATCAGTAAAGTAAAAGGATGTATAATAAATCCACAAGAATCATAAACCTTTCTATTTATTACCAGAAAAACCCAAATGGGAGAAGTCCTTTTCAAAATAACTATAGAATGCAAAATTATCAGAGTCCACTGACCAACATACACAAAGAAATTATATGGATAAAACCTCAAAACACTCTATTATATAAAAATAGACAAATAAGTGGAGAAATACTTATTGCTCATGGTTGAGCCACGCCAATAGGAACAATGACAACACTACCTAAATTAATTTACAAATTCAGTGCCAAACCAGTCAAATCATCAACAGACTGCCTTATAGAATTAGAAAATAATAAACTTTATCTACAGAAACAAAAGTCGAAACTTGGAATAATTTTACAAGTGAAAAGTTAAAGGATTTAGCAGTACTAGATCTCAAACTATATTACAGAGCAGTAATGATAAAAATTAATTAGAACTGGTTAAAAAACAGGAAAATTGATCATAGGAACAATCTAGGTGCACAAGACCCAAAAGCAATGGAATATAGTAAACAAAGTATTTAATAAACCCAGGGACTCCAACTAGTGTGGTAAGGATTCACTATTTAACAAAAACAAATTAGACCCCTATCATATACCACAATAAATTCCAAATGGACACATTATCTAGATATATAAGATCATATCATAAACAAGTTTAAAGGTTCAAAGGAGATAACATTCACAATTATGGATAGGAGAAGAATTCCTACCAAACAAGGAATAGATAAGATCATAAGAGAGAAAACAGACACTTTTGATTACATAAAATTGAAAAGTTTTTACACAAAATCAATGCCATTAAGAGGGGGAAAGTTAGGGGGAAAAGAACTTTGCAATAAATCTCTCTGATAAAAGTATGATAATGAAGATAGATAGAAAATTGATATAAATAGATAAGAACAAGAGCCATTCCCAAATAGGTAAATGGTCAAAGGGTAATGAATAGGTACTCTTCAAAAGAAGAAAGGCAAGTTATCAACAATCATATAAAAAAATTCTCCATTTCACTAATAAGATAAATGCAAATTAAAAAGAACTCTGAGGTTCTACTTTACCCTGACCATATCAGCAAAGATGACAGAAAGGAAAATGACTACTGTTGGTAGAAACGTGAGAGGACAAGCACTGTTGGTGCTGTGAAATGACCTAACCATTCTGTAAAGCATTTTGGAACTATATTCCCCAAATTATTAAAATGTACATACCCTTTGACTTGGTGATACCACTACAAAGCCTATACTCAAGAGACCAAAGAAAGAAAAAGACCTGTATGAACAAAAATATTTATAGTATCACTTTCTTTGTAGCAAAAGAATTAGAAAAAAATGGATATCTATCAGTTGGGGAACAGCAGAATAAATTAAGGCTTATGAATATAATAGATTATTATTGTGCCATTAGAAAGTACAAAAGGGATGGATTCAGAGATGTGATGATCTGTATAAACTAATGAAAAATGAAGTGAGAATAACCAAGAGAACAATTTGTACAGTAATTATAATACTATAAACGAAGTGAAAAATTTAAGATCTATGATAAACACATTGACAAATTATGATTCCAGGAGACTGATGATGAATCAGAATTCCCACTTCCTGGCAGAGAAAAGAGAATGTATAAGAGATATAGAATGAGACATATTCAACACAACCAATGTGTGGATTTGAATGCTTTAACTGTATGAAAGGTCATAATGGTGATAGCCAAAAAAAAAAAAAGGAGAAAGACAGGAAAGAAGGAAATTTCAATGAAACATTGGGAAATAGCAGAGGGAAATTCAAAGGAGGATATGGATAAGCAGAACAATGTTGGGCATTATATGACAAATCTGATATATATCTTTAAGAGATGCAAGCCACACATAGTAAAAATTCATAGTGTCATGCTATGTGGTACTCTTTTAACATTAACCTTTGTGTAGGAGAATGTTGATATTTGTTGCTGTTTGTCAAATTCTTCATAATAAAAAGAGAAAATAAATTTTATTTTATTTTATTTGCTTTTTGGTGAGACAATTGGAGTTAAGTGACTTGCCCAGGATCACACAGCTAGTGTCAAGTGTCTGAGGCTGAAGTTGAACTCAGGTCCTCTTGACTCCAAGGCAGGAGCTCTATCCATTGCACCACCTACCTACCCCAAAAATAAATTTTAAAAGAAAATAAAGAGATCTGGTTTGCTATATATCTAGACTGTCCAGTTACAACTTGGTTCTAGCTTCTCTTTATCAGTTCTATTTTTCATCCTTCTTCAACTTTTTAGCTTGCTACCTGCAACAGTCATTCAAAAGACATCCTACTCTTCTGAAAGTCTCCTCTACCCTCCTACAATTAATTGTTACTTTAATTTACTTTGATGCCTTTTTCTATCTATCCATTATGCATCTCAACACCCTGTAACTCTCTCCTTTCATACTTCTCTGAAGTCTCAGAAGAAAAGATGTATTACCTCCTTTCTAAAATTATTCCTTTATCTGTAGCCTGGATCCTAACCTTTCCCAATGTCAGAAGGAATTTCCCACATTTATCTATTTTCTTTCCAATATCTTTAAGCTCTTCCTTTTCATTGGCTCCTTTCCCTTATGGCCTTAAATATATATCTGCATATCCTGAAAAAATCTCTCATATCTATTGTCCTATTTCCCTCTTTTCTTTTACAGCCTAACTTCTGAAACCAACACCCTTCACCTATGAAAACCATTCTCTCATCACTGTCTCCTAAATTATTCTCCTAAAACAAACCTCTCTAACCAATAACTTTCTTTTTTCCCAAAAAACAAAAGACAAATTTAATTATAAAAATATAAGATGAAGAGGCAAATTAAATCACTGAAAAAGATTGCTGAATTATGACGCCTACATTAATTTAAAGATTTGGTATTAGAAATCTAAGAATAAGTGTTATGCCAGTTAGATCAGGACTTATCTGGAAAAAAAATGCATTTAAGGGTGTACTGTTCCTTGAATATTTCTAAATATTATAAAGGACCACAGGGTGTTCTTTTGAACACCAGCCTTTCTCATAGAGGTTATTGTCCAGAGTCTCCAATTTTCTACACAGGACAGTCTTAGTTTCAGCCAACTTTCAATGGAGGGGCTACTACCACAACCCCAAGGCCTCAGACAAACAGCACTGGAATGTTCATCTTGGTTAACTTATAGACCTCTTCATAAGCTTCTTCATCATTTTCTACAATTGTCACAGTCTCTTCTACATCTCTCAAAATCATGTTTAAATGCTGATCATAAGCTTGTAATCTTCCTTATTGTTCTGGATCACTTCTCATTTTTTGGTCATTTCTCATTTTTACATAAATTCATTCATCTACACTAAGCCTGATGAGATGCAGTGGCTCATCTACAGTGTTGGTGGTCTGTGGCTGATCTATATCGTTCACCATGTTTCAAATCAATAACTTTTTTCTAACCAAATGCAGTCACTAGTGTAATTTTCCTTGACCTCTTACAGCCAAGATCTACTGTTAACTTTCTCATTTAAATTCTCTCCTTCCTTGGTTTTATCATAATGTCCTTTCCTGCTTCTCCTAACTCTAAATGCCCTTCTTCTGATTCTGTCTTCTTTCTCTTCATATCCCCTAACAATGAGCCTAAGCTGGCCTAACCCTGTGAAATGCAAATATTATTCTCATTTTACAGATGAGTAAACTGAGGCAAAGAGAGGTTAAAACGAATTGTTCATGGTCACAGAGACTGTAAGTGTTAGATCAAAGATTTGAACCCACATCTCCTGACTGAAGCCCTAGTGCCCTTTCCATCATACTTCTCCTCCCATTTCCAAAAATATTAACATTCTCCAAAACTGCTAATTGGTGCTTCTAAGAACTGGATTTATAAAGGGTTTGCTGTTGTTCAGTTATTTCAGTCATGTCTGACTCTTTGTGATACCACTTGGGATTTTCTTGGCAAAGATACTGCAGTTGTTTGCCATATCCTTCTCCAGCTCACTTTATAGATGAGGAAACCAAAGCAAACAGGGTTAAGTGACTTGCCCAGGAACATACAGCTAGTGTCAGAGGCAGGATCTGAACTCAAGTCTTCCTGACCCCAGGCCTGATACTCTATCTACTGTGTTACCTAGCTGACCTTATTATGAGCATACTATTGCCCTAATCCAAATCTTCTACAAATTCATGGATCATTAAGGATGATTACTGACTTTCAAATAGCTCTGTTAATGTAATAAAAATGAAACAGTACTTTATTTCATATTATTCAAATTGCACCAAAACCATTTATCTCTCCTTGATGGCTGAGAGATCCAATTTTTATACCAATTATATCAGTAGTTCAAATGAAAATAGATACTAAATGTATTTTCTTTAATAACTGTATTTACTTAATATATTGATTACACAATTGCTCTTCAAAACAAAGGACTCATAAAAGTTCACACTTTAAGAATTATTTTTTATAATCATTCATCTCCAGGAGGTACCACGGCATAATTGATAGACAACCAGCCAAGGTATCAGGAAGACCTAGATCCAAGACCTGCCGCTGAAACATACTGATTATGTAATCTTGGGCTAATCATTTAACCTCTCGGTGCCTCAGGTAAAAATCTAACACTAATTGCAGAATAGATGTCAACCTGCATTGTTAGCAAGAATTTCTTCACCAGGAGTTCCCTACACTAGGCCCATTCCAAAGTTTCTGGGGAGACTTGGTGGTGCAGTGAATGAAACACTGAACTGACCTGAGTTCAAATCTAGCCTCAGATACTTACTAACTATGTCACTTTGGGCAAGGCACTTAACTCTATCAGCATCAATTTCTTCATCTATAAAATGGGGATAATAATAGCAGCTATCTCCGAGGGTTGTCATGCGCATCAAATGAGATAACTGTAAAGCACTAAGCACAGTCCCTGGCACATAGTAGGTGCTATATGTTGTTCTTGTTCAGTCATTTTCAGTCATGTCTTACCCCATTTGGGGTTTGCCATTTCCTTCTCCAGCTCCTTTTACAGATGAGGAAACTGAGACAAACAGGGTTAAGTGACTTTCCCAGGGTCACACAGCTAGTAAGTGTCTGAGCCCAGATTTGTACTTAGGAAAATGAGTCTTCCTGACTCCTGGCCCAGCACTCTATCCATTGCAGCACTTAGCTGCCCCCGAGGAGCTATGTAAATGCTAAGTATTATTATTGTTCTTAAATGCATCCCATACCAGTTATTAAAACCATCAGTAATAATTGATTTGAAACATAAACACTTACTTTGTATTATCATCTTCTTTCTCACATGGTTTAACTGTAGATGAAACTACTTTGGACAGTATCTCATTTTGATCTCTCTAATTAAGAAACAAAACAAGTATCATAAGTATACTATATGGCAAAAGTTTGCCAGTAATTTTAACATGGTACCAATCTAAGCTGCCAGTTTCACCTGGTAGGTGACCAGGAGTCAATGAATCACTGCCACTGATCACTCAAAGAGATAGATGAGCTGGAGCATGATAAGGTGGTTCCCCCTACCTATTGTACCTTGAGACACAGAACACTTGTTAGCAGCTCTCTACTGCATCCCTCTACCAAAAACGACCAAATCTCCATCATAACAACAAAGGTGTAGAATGCAAAATAGGGTAGGAGATTTGGCAATTCTGACTTTTTCAGAAGTGATGGTAACTGCTCCAAATATGTGGATATTAATACTATGACATTTTACTTTCAATTTTGTTTTGGTAAAGTCATTTCAGCCTTATGTTAAGTGAATAAATTGTATAGGACAACATCAGGAAGGGATGCAAGAACGGGGCTCCTAGTAGCTAGGGACAATACAAAACAAAAGAGAGTTATGAGGTTTCAGGGGAATTAATCTATACTCCTAGAGAGACACACAGAACCTGAGGGTCCAGGAAATGTACACAGAAGGAAGCTGACTGTTCATGCTCAATTTGCATTGAGCTGGGATATCTCAAACTTCAAAGGCCACCTTGTAGCTTACTCATATATATAATCCTACACCAACTAATTCACCAAATAAGCTATTCATCTAATAAAGAAACAACTGTCCATGAATGTTACCAAAACTCAACGGGGAGAGGGGGTGCTAAAGAAAGAGGAGGGGAGGTGTTTTATAATATTTTTTAAAATTGTTCTAAGCCCAAATTAACATTTTGCACTGCTCAGGCTAATTACAATATTTACTTACTATTGCTTCTTCTGCTTGACGAACCAGTTCAGCTGTTTTTGCTTCAAGTTCTGCATTCAGACGTCTGAAATGTGCAAAAAACTGTTTAATTAGGATTTACTGAAGTATCTAATGGAAATTAAAATGATGATCAGATGAAAATGCTAAAATTAGGTTAGCCTATGATATCAACAATGGAAGAGACTGTCACACTAAAACTTAATCATTTCAAAAAAATTCAAAATACATTATTTTGCAGCTACATAAAGAAGCCATTACTGCCAATTTAGCCGAAATAAATGAGGTGCCAAGGATTTGGTATTAGTAAATATTTGTCAGAAAGTACAAAGGAGGCATCAACTAAGAAAAAAAATCTGTATTTTATCTCCTCAAACATGCTAGTGTTGAAAAAGTCAGTCAATAAGCATGTATTAAATACTTACTATATGCTGTGTGCTGAGGATACAAAGAAAGGCAAAAACAACAACAAAAACCCCACCCTCTCCTTTCAAGGAACTCACAGTGTAACAGAGTAGTTAACACGAAAATAACTGTACAAAATAGAGATATAGACACAGATATGATCAATTGGATATAATCACAAAAGAAGACCTTATCATTAAGAGGAATTGGGAAAAGCTTCTTTTACAAGGCAGAGTTTTAACTGGGACTTGAAGGAACCTAGTGAATGAAGACGAGAAGGGAGAGAACTCCAGGCATGCAGACAGTGAAAATGCAGGAACCTGGGAGGAGTATTTTGTTCATAGAACAGCAAAGAGTTAGTTTTGCTAAACTGCTTTTTTTTCTCCTTTGTTTTTATTCATTGTTATAAGAGGTAGATTTATAGACAGGAGAGGCAGGAGGAGTAAGTTAAGAACTGAAGGTATTATGAAAACCAAAGAGATCAATACATTTTAAAATTGGCTGTTATAATAGGTATAACTATGAAAGTGTTCCATATTCAAATGGATTTGTGATCGCAAAGATTTGTCAGTTCCCTCCAATGATGCAGATTACAATCCATGCTATCATCAGGAAAAAGAAGACTGAAGGCCCTCATTCCCAAAGTGACTATGCATAAACCCCGACCATTTCTTATTGGCATTGAAAAAAACAGCAATACAAAGTTGTCGGGTTTTTTACGCTGCAGGGCTGAGATTCATTATAAATTTCAATGAATGTACCTAGCAATCAAACAACAAGCACTTATTCAGTGCCTGCTATGTGTCAGGCACCCTGGCACTGGTGCACTTTGTATATAAATGATCGCTGGGTTAATGAATAGAGAGCACAATTACGTGGTACACATGCATTAGGAAAGATCTGAAAGGATAAGCTACAAAGGCTGTTATAAGGTCACGTTGAGAATCTGCCACAAGAATTCCCTTCCAATTTACAGGAGACACTGAAACAGGGCCTAAAAAGTTGTAACTGTACTAGACAGTGACCATGGAATTGATTGATTCAAGTCTTCAAAATCAGCACTGAAAGGATTCAGAATTCCAAGTATTCACAACTCATCATTCAGCATCAATTCTCAAAGGTATTACCGGTGGGGGTAGGAAAAATTGCAGGTTAAGGTCAAGTCTTCCCTAACACCTCCAGAATTAAATATAAAATCATCTGACGTTAACGCCCATCATAACCCGTCCGATCCCACCCTATCCCATCCCATCCCCATGTTTCCAGTCTTCTCACACCTCAAACACCTTCCCACACACAGTGGGGTTCTGTAACCTTAACCTCCTTGTTCTTCCTGCTATGAAACATTTCATGCCCAGACTCTGACCATTTTCTCTGGCAGTCCCCCACGCCTAGAATGCTCTCTCTCCTCATCTCCGCCTCCGGGCTTCCCTTGGCTTCTGTCAAGTACCCGCTAAAATCCCACTTTGTACAGAAAGTCTTTTCCAAATCCTCCTTACTTCTAGTCCCATCCCTCTCAGACTCTTCCCAATTTATTCTGCATCTTGCTAGTACGTGGTTATTTGCTTACCATCCCCCGTCACCACCACACCCCGCCCCGATCAGATTGCGAGTTCCTAGAGGGCAGGGACTGTCTTTTGCCTTTCTTGGCATACCTCCCCAGTGCTTGGGTATACAGCAGGCGCTTAATAAATGCTTATGGACTAAAGTTTTCCACTGCTAAAGAAACAAAGAGTCGAGGAAGGGTAGGCAGATGGATTGGGCGAGGAAAACGGAAAGCTAAAGATGATATTCCACGTAATGGCAAGGAAGCGGGAAAACCAAAAGACAACAGCGTCCCCTCCCCCCGCCCAGCCCCGTTTCTTACAGATACTCTTCCTCCTTGCTCCGAAGGTCTCTCAGCGGCTTCCAGGTCCCTGCGGCATCCCACCTCTGAAACAAGACAATCACCCTTCAGATGCCATTCCGCGGGACGTCCCCCAAGTTCGCCACCCCTAACCCCCACCCCCTTCTTGGCTGCAGCCCGGGGGTACCCAGGAGTCCGCGGCGGCAGAAGCGCCAAGCGGCTGGTCCACCTTCCAGGTCCCCATCTTCCGAGAACGCGTCGCGGTTACCAAGGCCACCGGTTATTTCCTCGCGAGAGTTCCTTCCGTCTCCCTAGACTGCCTCCTTCCCGCCTTCTCCCTCCCCACCTCCTTCCCAGTTCTGGGTCCTCTGCTCACGTGGCTGAGTTTGATCGGAACCCGGGGAAATGCTCCGGCTTGACTTCCTAGGAAACGGCCGCTACCTTAGGAGTTTCCCGACACAACCCACACCTGCACTGCATGAACGCTCAGCAAACCTATTAACGGTGAGCCCAGCACTTGAAAGACACAATTTCACAAGATTTTGTATTTTGTTACTTTTAGGTTAGTAACAACCAAGTGAAGAGAGGAAGAATTAGATGCTCCGAGAATTATTTATTTCTAGAGCAACAGAATGTATAAGACCAGGATGTCTGCCCCCATGGACCTTAATACCTTGTAACAAAGAGGAGATGTAAGCACGTGCAAGGTGCAAGAAAGAGGCCTTTTGGCAAGGCGCTCAAGTGCCGGTAATTGCTTCATAACGGACAGGGGACAGGTCGGAAGGGGTATAGAAAGGAAGGATGCTAGGCACATTTAAGTTTAGTGTGCGTTATTAACATTTTCCCCATCACTTTCCTAAGTTTGGACAATCAACAAAAATCCAGCCCTCATTTGTAGCATTTGCCAATTAACAAAGTGTAAATGCTGACAAGGAAAATTTTAACACAGGAACCAATACAACTCCAGAACTCCAGCATACCATGCATTGTGGACAAAGTACAATTTATGGCTAAACTGTTGGATCTGATGATAAAGGCCAGAGAAGTGCAGGGAGGGGTGGGATGAGTGTTAGTAGAGACGTAAGAGGGATGTTAAGAGGATGTCCAACTTCAATTGGCCTCTGAAGGTGAGGAAGATCTGGATGGTGGAGGGGGTGGGGGACTTAAGGAGAGATCCAGGAAAGGTATATGGGAGCAGGAATGAGCGTGTTGGTGCAAGAAAGGGACAGTAGTAACCTGTTTGACTGGAGCAGAATTTGATTGCTGGGAAATAAAGAAAAACAAGGTTGGAGAGGTAGGGTGAGGCAAGATTCTGGAAGGCCTTGAAAGGTAGTAGAGGAGTTTGGACTTGATATTGTCAGGGAGGAAGGAGACATTTATGTTCTTGAGCAGGGGTAGGGGAAATGAAATGAAAAAATTATAGGATCTAGATTGAAGGGACCAGGTCATCTAATTCAACCTCCCAAGCAGTATAGTAATCCCTTCTATAAAATCTCTGGCAGGTGGTTATTCATCCTAGTCAAGGGTAGTATCACAAAAATAAAAAAGCTAAGGATCATAAATGGGCTTTTCAAGCTGTGCTTTGGAGGGGGGAGGCAGGTGGAAATGTAAAGGGCAGATGTTCACAAATCGCAGAATGAAAGAGAAACTGAATCCTGTTTCGTGTCCATGTTTCCTATCTTCCAACTGAAAATTAAAGAACAAAAATGGTTGAGGAAGATGACTGAGGTAATGAGGAAAGAGCATGAAGCAGCTCTAAATGAGTTTGTCACATAATGTAAATCAAACCAACTATCCCCCAAATCACAGTATCTTAGATTTGGAAGGAAATTCATAGTTCATTTAGTCCAACCAACCTGAACAAACATGTTCTACAACATATCCAATATGTAGTCATCTAGACTTTGAGGAAGCCGCAGCCCCAAAGATAGCCCATCCCCCTTTCAGATAGCTCTAATTATTAGGACAGTCTTCCTTCCTTCAAGCCTGACTGACCTCTTTGCAACTTCTTATTGTACCTAATTCTGCCCTCCAAGACAGAACAGGATAAATCTAATCCTTCTTATACTTGATGGACTTGATATACTTGAAGATAGAGATCAAGTCTTTTTTTTTTCCCCTAGACTAGACATTGCCACTTCCTTTCAGGAATTCTGATTTGGCATGATCTATAGATCTTTCAGGTGGCACAGTGGATAGAGTGCCAGGCCTGGACTCAGAAAGACTCATCTTTCCTGAGTTCAAATCTAGACTCAGACACTTAGTCATTGTGTGACCCTGGCACTGACCCTGGCAAATCACTTCACCCTGTGTGTCTCAGTTTGCTCATCTGTAAAATGAGCCGGAGAAGGAAATAGCAAACCAAGTTAGTATCTTTGCCAAGAAAACCCCAAAAGAGGTCACAAAGAGTCATACACAACTGAACAACAACAAAAATGAGGTCTTTTAAAAAATGTAAAATAGTATTTTATTTTTTCCAAATACATGTAAAGATAGTTTTCAGCATTCATTTTTTTATAAGATTTTGAGTTCCAAATTTTTCTCCCTCCCTCTTCTCCTCCCTCCCCAAGACAGCAAGCAATCTGATACAGGTTATATAAGTGCAATCATGTTAAACATATTTCCACATTAGTCATGTTATGAAAGAAGAAACAGAACAAAGGAAAAAAACATACATAAAAAAACAAAGAAAGTGAAAATAATATACTTCAATGTACATTTAGACTCCATCAGTTCTTTCTCTGGATGTGGATGGCATTTTCCACCATGAGTCTTTTAGAATTGTCTTAGGATCGTTGCATTTCCGAGAAAAGCTAAATCTATCAACGTTGGTCATTGTACAATGTTGCTGTTACTGTGTACAATGTTCTCTTGGTTCTTCTCACTTCACTCAGCGTCAGTTCATGTAAATTTTTCCAGGTTTTTTGGAAATCCACTTGCTCATCATTTCTTTTTTTTTAAATTTTATTAATTTATTTTGATTTATCAACAATCACTTCCATATGCTTCTGAGTTGAAAATTTTTCTCCCCCTTCCTCCCCTCTACCCTCCCCAAGACAGTGCACAATCTGATATAGGCTTTACATTTACATTCCTATTAAACAAATTTGCACATTAATGAAGTTGTAAGTAAAAATTAAAACCAATAGGAGGAACTATCAGAAAGATGAAACAAAACTCAACAGAAGGTAAAAATAAGTGGTAGCGATTCGACTTCCATAGTTCTTTCTTTGGATGTGGAGAGCATTTTCCATCCTGAGGCCTCTGGAGATGTCTTACATCCTTGTAATGCTGAGAAGGGTTCAGTTTAACAATATTAGTCATTGCATAATGTGGCTGTTAAAAGTCCTGTTGGTACTTACTGCTCACTGCATTCTTGCTCATCATTTCTTGCAGCACAGTAGTATTCCTTTACATTCATATACCACAACTTGTTCAGACATTTCCCAATTGATGGGTATCCCCTCAATTTCTAATTTTTTGCCACTACAAAAATTGTTGCTGTAAATATCTGTGTACCTGTAAGGCCTTTCGCCTTTTTTATAATCTCTTTGGGATACAGACCTAGTAGTGGTATTGGTGGATTAAAAGGAATAAACAGTTTGTTTGCCCATCATTCCAGATTGCTCTCCAGAATGGTTGGATCAGTTTACAACTCCAGTAACAATGCATTAGTTTTCCAATTTTCCCACATCTTCTCCAACATTTATCATTTTCCTTTTCTGTCATATTGGCCAATCTGATTGGTATGAGATAGTTCCTTAGAGTTGTTTTAATTTGCAGTTTTCTAATCAGTAATGATTTAGAGCATTTTTTCATATGACTATATATAGCTTTAATTTCTTTATCTGAAAACTGCCAATTCATATCCCTTGACCATTTGGCAGTTGGGGAATGACTTGTATTCTTATAAATTTGATTCAGTTCTCTACATATTTGAGAAATGAGACCTTTGATCAGAAACACTTGCTGTAAATATTGTTTCCCAGCTAACTGCTTCTGTTCTATTCTTGGTTGCATTGGTTTTGTTTGTGGAAAAACTGTTTAATTTAATGTAATCAAAATTATCCATTTTGCATTTTATAATGCTCTCTGTCTTTTGTTCAGTGATAAGTTCTTCTTTTCTCCATAGATCTGACAAGTAAACTATTCCTTGCTCTCCTAGTTTTCTTATGGTATTACTCTTTATGTCTAAACCATGTACCCATTTTGACCTTATCATGGTATACAGTGTGAAATATTAGTGTATACCTAGTTTCTGCCATATTTTTTTTCCAGTTGTCCCAATAGTTTTTGTCAAATCATGAATTCTTATCCCAGAAGCTGGAGTCTTTGAGTTTATCAAACAGCAGATTACTATAGTCATTTACTACTGTGTCTTGTGTACCTAATCTGTTCCACTGATCTACCACTCTATTTGTTAGCTAGTACCAAATAGTTTTGGTGATTGCTGCTTTATAATATAGTTTTAGACCTGGTACAGCTAGGCCACCTTCCTTTGCATTTTTTTTCATTAATTCACTTGATATTTTTGACCTTTGGTTCTTCCAGATGAATTTTGTTTTTATTTATTTCTAGCTCTGTGAAATAATTTTTTGGTAGTTTGATATAGCACTGAATAAGTAAATTGATTTAGGTAGAATTGTCATTTTTATTATATTAGCTCAGCCTACCCATGAGCAATTGATATTTTTCCAATTATTTAGACCTGACTCTATTTGTATGAAAAGTGTACAAAGCAGGTCTTTTACCATCCTGTTTTGTTCCTCTGATTTTTTTTTCCAATTTAACAACTTCTCTCCTAAAATGTACCCAGAGTTGAACCCAAGATTCCAAATGTGGTCTGACCAAGATAATTTTACCTCCCTAGACCTGCAACTATGACTTTCAATGAAAACTAAGATCATCTTAGCTTTTTCAGTTACCATAACAGACTATTGAATGAATGGTAGTGAATTTGTGGTTGACTGAAACCCTCAGAGCTTTTTTAGATGAGACACTTCATTCCTGCATTGTAGTTATTCAATTGACTTTTTTTAACCCAAGTGTAGTGATTATATTTATCCCTATTAAATTCTACCTCAGAGTTTAAAATTGCCAAGGTCTTTTTTACATATTATCTATCTTCAGATTTGTGTCATCTGTAAATTTTATAAGCTTGCCATTTTATGCCTTTATCTAAGTAATTGATAAATATGTTAAACAGCACAGGTAGAAGGACAGATTCCTGGGTCACTCTAATAAAGAGTTTCCAATTTAACAGAGTTATACTGAGTACCTGCTGGATCTGTCTACTCAGTTAGTTCTGAGTTTACCTGAATAGTCTAATACCTACCTTGGATCTGCCCCTCCTAACCCCAAGAATAGTATAAGCCAGTATTTCCCCTTTTGCATAGACATTTCATTTGCTGAAAAGGGCAGAAAAAAGGAAATTCATGTGAGAAAAGCAGCTTAAGAGGGTTTTGAAGACCTTGACAGGAAACTACCTCTCAGAGGACCAGTTTGAAAGCAGCTCAAAAACGCAAGCACCCACAGAAGGTGGAGATGGTTTCAAGGCATTGTTATCCATTAAATTGCTTACTGATAAGATTCAAATAGACTGGTCAATGAGAAGCTCATTTTCTCAAGTACCTCTTGAAGCCACCGTAGGAGATAATGAGATTCAAGTAGGCTGGTCAAGGAAATAAAGAACTAACCTTGCCCCCTCAGCCCTGAGGAAATAGACTGAAATGCACAAAACCCTGAACTACCACCTCTCCCTTGCCTGTCTGTCCCTGGTTACCTCACCTTCCTGTCCACCTTTCTGGCCCTAATTACCTCATCTCCCCACCTACTGCAGGTTTTCCTCTATAAGAATCTCTAGATTCTCCTGGATGTCTCCTTTAATCAGTCATATCCCTGCCTCCCTTAGAGGGCTGTCTCCCTTAAGGAGCTGCCCTCACTTAGGTGGGGTCTCCCTTAAGCTTCATCCCCCCTTAAGAGGCAATGTCTTCCCCTAAGGAGGAGCCTGCTTGGTGCATCATCCAGAATAAGTGCCTTTACTTCGTTTGGAGACAGTCTGAGTAAATTCTTTCGAGCTGACCCCATCTCTCTCTCTCTCTCTCTCTCTCATACACACACACACACACACACACACACACCACACACACACACACACACACACCCCTTTGCACCTCAACATTTTGGGGTGACCCTGAACCTCAACATTACCACGTGGCTTTTCACATTTTGAAGGTATGGCTGAGAAACTATTAATCACAGAATTGCTTAGAGACTGGGAACAATTGTATATATTGTCTGTTTTATATCTGATTATCTATGGATTCTTTTTCAACTTGGATTAGAAATCGTTCACTATTTATGAGGAGGTCCTGATTTGAAACATTAGAAGCTATCAGAAACAGGAAATCACAAGATCAGAAGCTTGAGAAGGCACAATGATAAGCTACAGAAAACCCAACAAGAGAAGCTGTTTTTCAGAAGACAAAATACAGAATCTTACAAGAACTGAGCATAGCTGAGAGGCAAGATCTGGTAGAGAGAGACAGAGAGAACACCTGGAGCTGCTTGTTCAGTTGTTTTTCAGTAATGTCCGACTCTCCGTGACCCCATTTGGGGTTTTCTTGGCAAAGATATTGGATTGGTTTGACATTTCCCTCTCCAGCTCATTTTACAGATGAGGAAATGGAGGCAAACAGGGTTAAGTGACTTGCCCAAGGTCTAGACACTTGCTAGTAGTATCTGAGTCTGGATTTAAGGTCAGGTCTTCCTGACTCCAGGTCCAGCGTTCTATCCACTGCACCATCTAGCTGCCACTGAGGGTATAATATCAAGCAATTATAACTTGTCACGGCCTTTTTTTTGGATGTTAACTATCCAGCAATTAAGCAATTGAGACAGTCCCAGCCTTTGAAGAGTTTTCATTCTAATGAAGGAAGACAATACAAAAAGATGACCTGGAAAGTTTGAGTGGTACCCAGGATGTAGAGATAACTGGGAAATAGCTTGAAGGCAATGGCTCAAGAGAAGATAAAGTGAAAGACCTGGAGGACCCTGAGGAAAAGCCTAAATTTATGGAGGTGGTTAAATATTGGCAGCCTGGTGGGGAGATGGTTGTGATGGAATCCTAATAAAGCAGTCCCCAGGCTTAATACAGTCACTGCCTCTGGTGAGCCGCTGCCCCCAAACTCAATATAGCCACTGCCCCTAGCTAGCCACTGACCTCAGATCCAATTCACACATTTGAACAGGTATGTCCTCATACTCAACCCACAATCACATCATCCATTTAGCCCAAGACAGGACCACAATACCTAACTATCCATCTTAACCAGACAGGACCACAACAGCTAGCCAACCAGAAAGCAGCATGACCAGGGTGTTTGACCACTGAACCATAGAAGGGATCCCTCCCCATTACCTAATCCCTTAGCAAACCCCTCTTGCCTTTTTACTATTCATAATTTCTGTTATGTAATCTGCATCATTACATTATAAATTTACCTGTGTTGTCTTACTAAGTTGCTGGTTCCTTTTGGAACCTAACCTGCCTCTGAGGGGTGTCAATCCTCAATGAATGCCTGTACTTGGATTAGAGGTGGTCTGACTCTAAATTCTTTGAGACGGTATCCCAAATAACACAGCGTGAAACTTCAGCAGTTGGATGTAGGAAGCTGTTTGATTGGAAGAGAGGACTGTGGATGCTGGAGGCTTATTAAAGGAACCAGAATCCTCCAGCTCAAGAGCACCTAGTGCTCTCTCCTTTTGGCACTATCTACACTTTGAATAAAGGGAAACCCCTCAGGGACTTGACTAGTTTGCTCTCTACTGATTTTTTTCTGGAGAGGGAGAAATTCCTCTGTGGAGGGGCTAAAGGAGTTTTGCAGTCTTCCAGGTAGTCACTCAGATTCCTTAAAACTGCTTCAGCACCCAGCCAAGGAACAAACTTGAAAAGCTGACAACTCAAGGCTTAGGGCTTCTGTTTAACTGAAAAAAGTCTAATGCTATTGACTTACTAAAAGAGATTAACATTGCCTCCATGGCTGGAAGGTAGCAGAGACTTGGCTTTGTTCAGTGGGAGAGTGAAAAGTCTTAGAATAGGAGTGGGTGATGTGTGATATAGACTGTTTCTTTTTTGGGTAAGGGAATGGGGTTAAGTGACTTGCCCAGGGTCACACAGCTAGTAAGTGTTACGGTCTGAGGCCGCATTTGAAACTCAGGTCCTCCTGAATCCAGGGCCGGTGCTCTATCCACTTTGCCACTTAGCTGCCCGATACAGACTATTTCTTACCAGAGACCACTGGCATGCAGGCCTACAGTCCAGAATATTAAGCCCCATGTCGGAGGCACGTGGGCTTCCCTAGTTGTCTAGGTTTCTATGTGTGTCCAGTCTTGCTCATGGACATTAGCAGGACAGTGTGACCTAGGTTTAGAAGTGGAAATAATTCCTGCTTTAACAGTTTATTGGGTAAATTTTATGACTTACCTTAAAGCAAATGCCAATGGCAAGGTACAAGTGGAAGTAAGAGAAATTAGCCGCATTAAGCAAACAGCACAATGGAAAAATGTGATCATCTAAGATTCCTTTAATATGATAAAAATGTTTTTAAATAAAAATGACACATTACATCATAGAAACATGGAATATTAGACTGGAGGGAACCTTCAAAATGATCTAGTCCAATCCCCTCATATAACAAATACACAAACTGGGACACAAAGTTTTTTTTCTATTAATTCTCCATAGAGAGTCTGACTATAGTATTAGACTTTTGCTTGTTTGTTTAGCTTTTTTGTTACATGGTAGGCATTTTTCTTGGGGACCAAACTGAACCCTTGTGGGGAGGAAGAGAATAAATAAACCTAGATTCAAGGGCTGTTCCTAGCCACATTTGAGTTGTTTATAGGACTAGATATGAACTTGTATAAGTGGATTAGGCTTGGATATACAATAAGACAATAATTCAACTCATAATTGACTCCTAGACAGCTAGGTGGTGCAATAGATAGAGTGCCAGGTCTGTAGTCAGGAAGAGTTATCTTCCTGAGTTCAAATCTGGCCTCAGACACTTAGTAGTTGTGTGACCCTGAACAAATCACTTAATCTTATTTGCCTCAGTTTTCTCATCTGTAAAATGAGCTGGAGAAGGAAATGGCAAACCACTGCAGTATCTTTACCAAGAAGACCCAAAATGGGGTCACAAAGAGTCAGGCACAACTGAAGTGACTGAACCACACCAACAAAAAATTAACTTCTTGTCATTCAGTAGAGATAGTCTATAGCACTACTATTTCATGGCATTTTCAGTCCAAGGGACCTGAAAATTGCTGTTTCTATACTGTAGTACTTCCATTTGTATGTACTGAGTCTTGTCACTGTTGACTTCTATTATCCTAAGAGAGCAGAGTGATAAGAGAGAGGGGAGACTGATTTTTAGAAATAAAAAGACTCTCTCCACCTATACAGTTAAATTCCCAAGTCTTACATAATTTTTTAGTGCTTTGCTTTAAGATTCACAAACTTTTTGTTGCAAAACCTCTGTGAAGTAGGTAGAAAAAGTGTTATGTCTCACAACAGGGGAAACTGAGGCTGAGAGATTAAGTGAATTGCACAAGGTCATACACACACTGTCAAAGCCCAAACTTCTAAAACCAAGTCCATTGCTTCCTATTAAACTATAGTTAATTTATGCCAGTGACTAAAGCAGTTGAGTAAGAAAGATAATTGTATTTCATTTTTTGAGTAACTATGTGACCTTAGGTAAGTGACTTCATCTTTCCAGGCCCAAGTTTCCTCATCTGTGTAATGAAAAGGTTGGTCTAGAAATAGCTAAGATCCCTTCCAGCTCTAAATCCTATGATTCTAAGTTTAGCATTAAGTTTTTTCAAATTCTTTCCTGGCATACTCATTGTTCACAGACATGAATGTAATCATAATTAACATGTAGGTTCAAATATAAACAGCCCTTGCTAAAGGATTCCTTATTTTTCCCATTTTAATCAGCTATCAATTATCCTTATTAACAAAGTAGAATTATAGCTAGAGTAATTACAACTTGTTTATATTTTACTTTGATTCCATATATAGTTTTTACATCAGATTTATCTTGCTAATTATGCTTTATTTAGACAAATTTTAAAGTTAGTTTCTGAACACATAATGGATCAGTAAGAAGGGACAGATTAGATGGTGTGGTGAAGTTGAACTTCAATATAAAATATACAAAGGGTAATTTACATATCCCTAAGTAGAATGTCGACTTTTTAAAGTATAAGATGAGAATATATATAATAGATTTTATACTTTTAAAATTTTACCATTAACTTAGCTTATTTTAAAATAATTCTTATTAGTATCTTTTCTTTTTATATTATCTTCATTTCCCACTATATCTGTCCTCCTAGGCTGTACCAGAGAGCTATACCTTATAATAAAGATTTTTTTTAAAGAGAAAGAAAAAAAAAAGTTTGCAAAACTAGCCAACATGTCAGAAAAGTCTGATGTTCTATGCAAAATCCACATCCACAGACCCCCACTTCTGCAAAGGATTTGAGGAGGTGTCTCATATTTGGGGCCACGATTGGTCGTTACAATTTTTTTGCATCATTCAGTTTTGATTTTCTTATTGTTGTATTTATCATTTCTATTTACATTGTTGTAGTCATTGTATTTATTGTTTTCCTGGTTTTGCTTACTTCATTTTGTATCAATACATGTGACTTTTCATGATACTCTTTCCATCACGTTAATCCTTTCTTACAGTATAATAAATATGCTATTATATTCAGGTACCACAGTGTGTTTAACTGTTCCCCAATCAATGAGAATCTACTGTGTTTTTACTTCTTTGATACCACAATGAAGTGCTGTTATAAATATTTTGGTGTATATTAGGACTTTCTTTTTGTCAGTAACCTTCTCTAGGTATATGCCTATTCACAAAGGTCGTATCAGGTCACCCTTCGACCATTGATGCATTCATTAGTGTACCTTGTCCTTCCATAAGCCATCCAACACTAACTATTCCCATCTTGTGTTATCTTTGACAGTTTGTTGAGTAAGAGAGGAAGCTTCAGCATTGTTTTGATTTGCATTTCTCTCATTATTATCTTATAAATACTTCAGATCAATTTCAGTCATTTTTTAAATCTAGATTTCTAATAAATTAAATTCACAGTGCAGTTTTGCTACTTTTCTCCTGCAGTCCAGGTGAAATGGAATTATGTTCAGTGATAAGATTTTTTTTTTCTGTTTCTGGGCTTACTTTCTGTAAAGCTTTCTAGAAGAACTAGGTGGTACAGATAACTAGGAAGACCTGAGTTCAAATGCAGCCTCAGATACTTCTTATTAGCTGTATGATGCTGGTCAAATTACTTAATCTCTGTTTGCCTCAGTTTCCTAAACTGTAAAATGGGAATAATACCAGCATCTACCTCACAGAGTTGTTGTGAGGATCAAATGAGATATTTGTAAAAGAAGCACTTAGCACAATGCCTGGCACATAGTAAGTACTATATAAATGCTTATTTCTTCCTTGCACTGTACATCTTTTCAAAATAAAACTGTAAGGGAAATATAAACTGCTTCAATCAGTTTTTTAATGGGAATTTCACATTATTTGGATCAATCCGAATAATGGACAAATGGGCAAATACTCATTTAAACCTTATCTAGTAGTGATGCCATCATTAATGATTCCAAAATTTTGCCCAAGGCTCTTTTAAATACTTTTACTTAAAATCACATACACACACACACACACACACACACACACATAATTACTGTGTATATAGTTATCCAGAAGTAGTGAGAGATATTATAGAGAATATAGTATATTCCTTATGGGTACTTTGAGATTTGATATCTGGCCTTAAAAAAACTTTTTTTCCCTCTTTCCTATTAATGTAGACAACTCCTTCCATACCTTCTCACTCTGTGATTCTTGTCCATCATAAGAATCATAAAGCAAGAATGGACCTCAGAAGCCGAGTATTTAGCTAAGGACCTGGGACGTTAAATGATCTGCTTGAGGACACAGTAGTAAATGTCAGGGACAGGATTTGAATCAAGGTCCTCTGACATCAGAGTCAATGTTCTCTCTCATCTCCATAATGCCTCCTATACTCTATGGAGTGTCTACCCAGTATCCAGGTTCTTTTCCAGTGCAACACCAAAGTTGTTGTTCCTTACTCTTGCTACACAGAGTACCTTCTTTTCCAGTCCTGTGTGTGTTTAATGATGTCTTTTATGAAATCTTTATTTGAGTCATTTTTGGTAATATGATGCACTTACTTATATCCACCATGAAATTAGTGATAATTTCATCCTTCAAAAGATGAAGAAAGTGATGAGGAAATACCATTCTGGACCTGATTCTGATCCACAAGGAGAAAATGATTGTGTAAGTAGAAATAATGGAAATACTGGGGGGAAGTGATCAGTCCATCTTTGAATTCATGATAAGCTATGAGGGAAAAATCTGACATGTACCCTAGATTTAGGGATGGCATATTTGATAGGGATAAAGGAATGTATAGTTAGCTATAGAATCAGGTTTACTTTTGTACAATTCCCATTTTTCAGAATCAATAGCTGATTTTAACAAGTCAGATTAGAGCTGTTAAAATTACACACAGTCTCATCTTGTTTGGAACCTTTTACTCAAATTAAAAAGGCAGTGAGGAATAGTGAGAAGAGGGATGAATTTGGAAAAAGGGAACTGAGGTTTGAATGTAATATCTCTAGCCAAATGTGCCTACCACCTAGACATGTAACTGACAATTAGCCGGGTAGTCTAAGAAATAATTCTTCATATATTAGACCTACACTGTCATGATTATAACATAACCAATTTTGCAAAAATAATCCCTTTAGTAGCCTATCTCAGGGCTAGGGGTTGTTAGCAATCTAGATTATGGGAAAGCCTAAGCCAATATTCTAATTTCCAGTACAGGTGTATTTCCCCAATAAGGAGTTAATGTAGTTTCATGAAGATGTATTTTCCCCTGCATCCCTCATATCACCACCTACCTCCATAAATGCCATATATACAAAAGTCATGGTGACATAGTGGATAGAGAACTGGCCCTAGATGCAGGAAACCATAGTTAAAGTCCTGCCTCTGACATAAACTGACTGTGACCCTGGGAAAGTCACTTAATGTCTGAATTCCCCATGCAGAGAAGGTATTGATATACACAAGTACAGGAAGTTTCTCACTAAGAGTTCTCTACAGGGATGGAATAACAGGTCTAGTTATTATACACACACACACAAACATACCTGTATAAACACATGCGTGTGTATATACATACATGTGCACATGTACATGCAGCAAAATATGTAGAAGCCAGCTTGTACTGGCTCTTGAAAGCTGATTGTTAAATTTTCAATGTAAATATTTGTACCTTGGAAATTACTATACACTATACAAATACTATAAATAAAGTCTTGATTAGTTGTTTCACTGATTTCTAGACTTAAGAAAATGATAGAGAAATGATGTAGTTGAACTTAACCAATGTTTTATGGTGTTTTTTTTCCTGCTACAGAGCCAGTTGCAAACATTTACCAGTATTTGCACATGAGTGTATCTATAATAGATGAATATTTGTATATATACATGCTTAGCTTCTATCTTTCTCTATTCCAGTGATAAACTAATCATAATAACAATAATAATAACAAAACTATGAAACAGACTTACCTTTCTACCCAGATCTTTCCCCTAAATAAAATCCATTAATGGACTATGCAATCACATACCAAGGATGGTGTTTAGCACAGTGCTTGGCATATAGTCACTTAACCAATGTTTATTGAGTGGATATGTGGTATAACTCATCTACTTATAAAGCAAAACAAAAATAGCAGGGCCATTCACATTTAGGTGCTCCACAGACTCCTGCAGGCACCAGTTAATAAACATCCCCTTGCTTTGGCTTTTGACCAGGTCTGTGACACATGGACAAACTAAGATTTGCCATTTTCTAATCCTTAAATCTGGATTCCAGGTTGCACATGACCATATTCGAGATGTCACTTTACAGTTGATGAAAAGGATTATGTCCAGATCTTAGAACTAAAACTTGTGCATCTACTTTATAAGTAGTAGGGTTTCACTTTGGCAAGGCAAGAAGTTAGCCAGGTCCTCTAGTCTACCACAGTAATATGCTTCCAGCCTTGTTCATCTTCCAAACACTCTCTATTAGTTCACATCCATAATGGCTAGCAGTTTCATTGTCCTCATACTGATCAAACTGGACAAGGCCCAATGGAGGAGGGACTCCCAGTCAATTTTATAAGGAGTCTATATGCAAATTCACAAGGTGAATGCCCTTACAGGGGAATGACATAGGTGGAGGAATACAAGATGTTACAGCTGAAAAAAGACGTTACAGATCATAGCCCAACCTTCTCATTTTACAGATGAGGCAGCATATTTGAAAGTGACATCCCTGACCAGCATTCCCAGATCACATTACATAAGCCAGCCCTAGTGAAGAATGCCATTTCACTTCCACAGCTACTCCAATCACAAATGGGTTTTTCATATTCTGAACTTGTGATTTTGTTTCACAAGTGGTAATCTCAAAACGTAAGCTTTTCTTAAAGGCCTAGAGAAGTCTTCAGCTGGAACTTCACTGGAAAGATCTTGCCCTTGACAGTTTCTCTAGCCTTCTGAAATAAATTAAAATGTTTGTGTTTTGAGGTTACCTAAGGCAGACTTGGTTTTAAAGAAATTATTAAACACCGTACTACTGTTAAATAGGGACCCATGAGGTCCTTAGAACTTTTTGCTTATAAGGCTATAATCTTAAAAGTGAATTAGCACATATCCTCTTCTCACCATCCATTTATATGTTTTAAATGCAAGTTGTTGAGATCTAAAATAGTTGAATTCTTTCTACCAGAAAATTCTCTGTATATTAATCTGGCAAATCCTAATTTGGCTCCAGAGTTGTAAGCTTTAATCCTATTTATTCTTCATGCAGAAAAACTGAAACAATCAATTAAAGTTGTCCCCTGCAGCATTTGGACAGATGGTGAAATCATTTTTAATTAAACATGTGTATCAGATTGATGGAGGGGATGTATTTAGCATGGTAGATAGTCTGTGATGATCAAGGTTCCTTAAGTCTTCGCATAAAGCAGGAATTATGGTTGATATCCATTCCTATTGATTGTTAACATGGCTTCTAGGATAACTCTTTTTTTTTTGTATATGCAGTTAGTCACGTACATCATAAACTGTTCTCTAAACTTTAGGTACGGATCATCGACTATGCCCAGCGAATAGATAATCAGGAATTATGAAATATTGTTAGAACCTGGTTGAAGGACTGTAGGGAGCAAAGGGTTAATGGCTAGGGCTATCCAGTAGTTTCTATGAACTGTTAGAGAAAGCAGAAGAGTCCGTTAGATGTCAAGCAGGGATTAAACCTGAACATCAGAACAAAACAATTATAAACAGAATGGACAAAAAAAAGTTCAAACCAAGGGCAGGAGAAACAGAGAAACATGGAGATTAGAGCAGAGAAGCCAGAATCAAAATTATTTGCTAGAGGAAAGTACATAAAGCAAAGTCTCCATGGAGACAAGTCGTCAAGGTCTGTAGAGCCTATAGCCCCTTTCTGACTGACGCCAAGTCACAGCAACCACATGCAACCTTATTTACATCTTAAAGGAGAAAACATAAAAGAAAATGAGGTCCCAGCAGGTGCCATGGAAATTCAGGTGTAGCACTACGGACAACTAATATCAATGCTAAATATAAATTCACCAAATGACAGAGCATCTAAATATCTGAAGGAAAAGTTAAATGAGTCACAAGGAAAATGGACAGTAATAGTATTTGGGGACTTCAAGTGCCTTTCAGACCTAGGCAAATATAACAAAAATAAAAAAGAAGTTAAGAAATAGAATTTTAGATAAATTAGACATGATAGACTTTTAGTAATTATTGAATGGGATAGAAAGGAGAATACATATCCTATGTTATTCATGGCACCTTTACAAAAATCGACAATCTTACAAATGCAGAAAATTAGAAATATTAAACATCCTTTATGGATCACAAAATAATAAAAATTATATTCAATAAACAAATGCAGACATGACTGACTCTTCTTTTAGAGCTATGATTCATGATTGTATAAAGTTCCTGGTGAAGAAACTCCATCTATCAACACAAATCAGCAAGTGTTTTGCAACTTACAGTCTTCAAGAGTTGCCGCATGTGGCAGAAGTAGAACTTGAACACAGGTCTTCCAGACTTTGTTAAATTGCCTCTCACTGAGTCTAGGACTCATGCTAAATGTAAAAGTTGATAAAATTAAAACCTAAGGGAGAAACAAGAAGCAGTATATACAGGGTGGGTCAAACCATGGATTGCTACCACTTCAACTACCTCTTCTTCTCAGACCTCGGAGGGGATAGCACAGGACCCTGAGCCTAAGAGCCCTGGGAAGAGCAGCCACACCAATGAAGACCCAGAAAAGAACCTTTTTACCACCAAAGTCCTTGGCACAGTAAAATGACTCAACATCAAAAATAGATATGATTTTATGAAAGGAGATGGTGCTAAAGAAGATACATTGCTGCCGTACCCTAAGTATCACTGGGCTTTTCCACTGCACTTGCACCTGAAACCTCTTAAATGTGTTGTCTCTCCTTAGAATCTAAATTCCTTGAGATCAGAGACTGTCTAACTTTTCTACTTGTATGCCCAGCACTTAGTATAGTAAGCATATAAGAATGTTTTTTCATTGATATCTTTATTCATTTAATATACATTAGGACCTTTGTTACTTAAACCAATGTTCACCAAATTAATATTAGTGGATATAAGAAGCATAGTACTAAAATTAAAGCTCTTTTATAGTTTTTAAAATAATTATAATACATTTTGGCAAAGGATGTATACTGTTATATTTTTAAATACACAGACACACACACACAGGGGATAGGATAGAATACCCTATGCATGTGGAATGTTTGGAATTTTTAGCCAAGGAATTATGCTATTCAATATTCTCCTAATACACAATTTTCTCCAGAAACCTCTTTTTGTTTGGAGTTTTAAAAAAGTAATTCAATCAATATCTTTTTTAAAATTTTTACTTCATCTCCCTTTCCCAGTCTATCCATCTCCTCTCTCCTACCCAGCGAATCAGCCCTTATAACAAAGAAATCAGGTTTCCTTGCGAGCATTACACTTTGAAAATGAGCAGAGAGCAGCTAGGTGGCACAGTGAATAAAATGCCAGGCCTGAAGTCAGGAAGACTCACCTTCATGAGTTCAAATCCAGCCTCAGATACTTATTAGCTAGCTGCATGACCCTGCACGAGTCACTTAACCCTGTTTGCTTCAATTTCCTCATCTGTAAAATGAGCTGGAGAAGGAAATGGCAAACCACTCTAGTAACTTTGCCAAGAAAACCCCAAATGGGGTCATAAAAAGTTGGACACAACTGAATGAGCAAACACTATGAATCAGGGCTTGATTTATTATTTTGTTGTTTATCTATGCTTAAGAAGTGGTGAAGAAAATGTTAATAAAGAAAATTAAATTGAAAAGTATGTCATGCATATATGTATATGCATACATATATACACATTCATAAACATATACATATAAATATGTATGTATTTGCACACATATGTTACACACACAAAATATATTTTTGTTCCTAACCTATGTTCTCATCCATGTGGAAGCTCCCAGTACAGAAATTCCTACCGCTGACACAGATTAACAAGTTTTCTATAACTGTAATTTATAGTCTTTGACAGTTTCCTAGAGGCATTAAGAAGTTAAGTGATTCACCAATGATCAAATATGTTCAGAGGCAGAATTCAAACCCAGTTCTTCCTAACTCCAAGGCTAGTTGTCTATCTGCTATGTTACATTGCACAATATATAATTTTAGATATAATCGTACTTACAGCACTTGTCATGTATGGCCTTGTAAGATAATGATTTCTGTACATGTTTTAGCTCCTCTCTGAGCTGTTCTCTCAGCCCCACCTACAGGTGCAGAAGTAGCCCGGGGCGACAGCATTAAATCACACCATGAGGTGGTTTCTGATGCTAGCAGGACAACCTAGTCTGGGCAGAGCTATTTTGTAGCAAAAAATAGTTCTGGTTATAAAGAAGCAGCAGAAGTAAGTGGAAAGTTATACTAAGTCAACAGGTTTCTTACCACCCAGGTTGCAAACAGACAGGGGCCAGAGGTAGGAAGAGCAGTCAAGATCTGGAAATACAAATTAGCAGTACTGGGGCATCAGAATATGAAAGACACAACAAAACAAGTGTGGTTTGGTGTGCCATGCAAGAGTATAAGGATCCAAAAGACAAAAGAGTCAAGCATAGACAAAGATTAGGCACTGTTGACGGTCACCTCTCCCTGAGCTTGTTCTTTCTTGGTCCTTCTTCCTGTCTATCTATTCCTTCTCCATCTCCTTTGCTGGATGAATATCCTTCTCTCACCAATTAAATGTGAATATCCCTCAGCACTAGGTACTGGGTTCACTATTCTCTTCCATTTCTATACTTCCCCCCTTGGAGATCTCTTCAGCCTCATTCATACTATTTCTGTCTAGTTAACTACTCTCCCAGGTTGTGCTGAAGCCAGCTTGGAGAGCTGATTGTTAAATTTTCAATGTGAGCATTTACATCTCAGAAATTGACAAAGCTACAAATTAGGGCTTGGTTTATTTTAGTATTGATTGTCTAGACGTAAAAAAGTGTTCATGATATGGATCTGTACTATGCCTCCATTCCCACTGTACCCCCCAAGAGATGGTTGTTAAACATTTACCAACACCCCTCTGCCACTATCCCTTCAATCACGCCAGTTCATAATTTTGGAGTCATCTTAACTAGACTTTAAAACATCAACCCCTCAAAAATGTTTTGGAGTTTTATTTTGTTTTGTTTTACTTCAAGTGGGCCTGAAGTATTTCTCCATTGTGGGAATGATGAACTCTGATTAATATATTGATATGCTGAGAGCAAAATTATTCTACAATTGCAGAAATTCCCAAATGGAATGGAATTTTACAAAATCATGCCATACCACATATCAATGAAGTGTTATGAAATTTATCTAAGAGATGGGAATAAACATGCTTCAATGGCATAGGAACTTGCCTGACTAGAAATTATGAACTATAATCAAGGCTAGATTCGGAAAATGCACTATTTGTCAAAGGTCAACTTAATTTCCAAGGTGATGAAAGTGTGGTTTCATGAAGAAGAATTAAGGAATATGTCAAAAGGCCGTGACCCCAATGACCAATCATGTAAAACAGATTGTTGTGTCATTTCAGTGATGTCTAACCGCTTCGTGACTCCATTTAGGGTTTTCTTGGCAGAGATGCTGGAGTGGTTTGCCATTTCCTTCTCCATTCATTTTACAGATGAGGAAACTGAGGCAAACAGGATTAAGTGACTTGCCCAGGGTCACACAGCTAGTAAGTATCTGTACTCAGAAACAAGTCTTTCTGACTCAGAAAGGCTGGCCCTCTGTCCACTGCGCCATCTAGCAGTCCTGTAAAGCAAGTGACTGCAGACAAAGGAAGACAGGGCATGTTAAATGTTTTTAAAGATTGGAAAAGTTATGTAGTTTGTTGTATGTCAACAAATTTGATTATTTCACTCTGTCCTAAGTGATTTGCATGCCACTATAGAATCCCTAACCTCTCTCAGAGGATAGCCAAAAAAAAAAAACTTCACAGAACAAATTCCCTTAATAAAAGGATTTGTTCTGTAAAATTTGGACTCAGTCAAAAAGGCCGCACCGAAGGACCTAGAAGGCCATATGTGGCCTCAAGGCTGCAGGCTCCCCACCCCTGGCTCATATGAAACATTCATTTCCTAATCCCTCCACAGAAGGTACTCTCTCCCTCTTGTAATTATGTTGTATTACTTAGTCTACACTTTGTATTTACTTGCTTCTTGTTGTAACCTCTCAGTTAATTTAAGTTCTTTTTGTCATTCAATCAACCAAAGTGTTAGGCAATACAAAGACAAAGACACAATTTGCTCTCTATTGGAAGCTTACATTCTATTAGAGGAGAAAAAATGCACACATGCATACAAAATAAATGCTTGAGAGTTTAGGGGATTAAGCCCTAAAAGTTAGGCATACTGAAGGGAACTGAGCTTTCAAGAAAACTAGAGATTCCCGAGACAGAAGTGAGAAGGGAATGCTTTGTAGCCTGTGCTAACACAAAACAGAGTTCAGTGGGTGAAAAGCAGCAAGGATGCCTCCATCCTTGACTATTGAGACCAATCTATTTTTGTCTTTCTATTCCCAGTTCTAAATACAGTACCTTACCCCTAGAAGATACTTAATAAATGTTTGTTCAGTTGAATTGGAGGGAAAAAAAAGGTTTTTGGCTCATCTAGAAGATTTTTTTTTTAGTTTTAGTGGGAGCACAGTGACCGTGTCAAAACCTTTTTGAACCCTAGTATCTGGAGTTTACCACAAAATTCCTTTCCTCTTGACCTCCCCCTCCCAAATCTCCCCAATCTTAATCTTCTACATGGATCTCAGATTTGAACAGCAAAGGTGGAAAACATTTTCACTCTAGAAATAGCTAGGTCCATAGAAGCTGACACTCTATCAGATTGCAAATTTCTTAAAGTAGTGACTGTATCTTGTGTGCCTACCACATGTAGTACTTCACATATATAAGTTACTTAGTTAATATTTGTTAGATGGTGAAAGATCACCTATATAGTGGAAACAGCACTAGATTTTGAAGGCATAAGAACCTGGGTTCAATTTCAGGCTCTGCTGCTGATGACCTTTGTGATCTTGGGTAAGTCCTCACTGGAACTCAGTTTCTCCATCTGGAAAAAAAATAATGATGATCTCTCAGGTACCTTCCAACTTTAAATTTATAAACTGCTATGAAATAATTCCTAATAAATGCCAAGAAGAGAAACTTCATCTACAACATTTTTTAAAGATTAGCATTAAAACCTATACCCCAAATTGGTGCAAGTAGCTTTAAAGGAAGGTAATTGATATGTGGGGAAGGAAGGGAGCAGCTACTGCCAATAACTCAAATAAGGGCATCAACCTCACTCTGAGGCTGCCTATAGCCAATTTATTCAAGCAGATATAAGCCTATCTTTTGGGCTAATCTTTTAAATTGATCCTTATACTGCGGGAACTGACTGTGTTGACAGGACTATACTCAGAAGAGCCAGGGGGAACTCTTTGTGGCAAAGCACTGCAGGTCCAGAAACCTGGCTATCTAAGTGGCTTTCCTTGGAACTTTATTTGAATTTTCTATTGTTGTGTGTGTGTCTCTGGAAGAATCTCATGGAGTAAGTTGTACTGAAAGCTGCAAGAAATCCTAAGGTGCCACATAGGATAGAGGGCAGTAGTGGTGTTACATCAATGTTAGTGACAACCGTGTCCTTGGCAACACTTTCTGAGTCGTTCCCTGTTCCTTTTGGTGTGCCTCTGCCAGAATTGCAGGACCCTGACAAAACATAAATACGAAGAGAAAGCTTGAAGTTCATACTAGCCCTGTGCTCGTCTGTTTCATCTCAAGTCTTTCCACCAACACTTACCTTCAGAGTGCCTTGTATTTTCATATTGAATACTACCCATCTTTAATGAGATTTTCTTCTGTAAGCCTTCTCTGATTCCCCAAGTCACTGATGATCATTCCCCCAACAAACCTCATGTAGCCCTTTATTTGCATCTCTCTATGTACTTTGTATTGTTTTGTAGCAAAAGCTGTCTCTGATGGGTAGCATGAAGTTATTGTGTGACTCAAACAGAAGGAGAATAGATTCTTCTCCCCCAATCCTTTTCCAAGAAAGACTTTAATTCCCATTGGGAGGGGAAGCAGGAAGTGGAAGGCAGAAATTTGGCTACTCCGCTCTTCTTAGAGAGTGGGGTACCAGGCTAGAATTATGTCTTCTCCTTTTAATATTGTTAGTCTAGCAGGGGTGGGGAACCTGTGGCCTCTAGACATATGTGGCCTTCTAGGTCCTTGGGTGCAGCCTTTTGGCTGAGTCCAAGTGTTACAGAACAAATCCTTTTATTAAGGGAATTTGTTCTGTGAAGTTTGGATTTAGTCAAAGGGCCACACTTAAGGACCTAGAGGGCCACCTGTGACGTCGAGGCCACAGGTTCCCCACCCCGATATAGGGTATATAGTTTTCAGATTCAAGCTAAATTTCTGATCACTGTTCACTAATGTGGAAAGGAGGACCTAAGCTTTATAAAAATAATAGTTAACATTTGTGAAATGATTACTATGTGACAGGTACTGTGCTAAGCACTTTATAATTACTATCATATTATATCCAAGACTTGACTTCCTAACAAATACCAGTTCCACAATGAACCAGTATATAGCCAGTAGGAAAGAAACCCATTTATCCAAGTCGATACAAAATTGAAATAAGGGAAGGTACCTATATAAGAGAATATACACCAGATGATACAAAGTGAAGGAACTCTCCCATCGAGAGTGAGGTAAATTAGCTCAAACAAGAGATTCTCAGATCTCACCCAACTGGAAAGTCTCCAAAGTGTAGCAAGCTGGGGATAAGGACATGATAGAGATTGCTAGTTCCCCTCATGTCAGCTTCTTCCCAGAGTTCTCTTCCTGCTTCAGCAAACTGAAGTTAAGTCGGGGTTGTCCATTATCTCTCTCAAAACCTAATGCCAAAAGTGCCCAAAGCAAGTACAGAACTGGAAGACTCAAAGAGAATGAAGATACCTGAAGACACTGAAAAGACCCAGAGAAACTGAATCATTTTCCTCCTGTTCTTGTTACCTGTGCCCTGCCCCTCATTCGAGCACAAGACACTGATCTCCACCAATGAAGACAGAGTCCTATACCAATGGGCTTTGGGACTCAGGTTACAATTTTTATAATACAGTTATTTGTGTGTGTGCTATAGCCCCTGACAGATTTCATAACAGCAAAGACCAAGATCTTACCTAAACTTTATTTATCTTTTTTTTTTTTTGCTTTTTGGTGAGGTAATCAGGGTTAAGTGACTTTCCCAGGGTCACACAGCTAGTAAGTGTCAAGTGTCTGAGACTGCATTTGAACTCAGGTCCTCCTGACTCCAGGGCTGGTGCTCTATCCACTGTGCCACCTAGCTGCCCCCTAAACTTTATATCTCTCCTAGCACCCATCACAGTGCTGTGTATGTCCACAAGTACTTTGTATGTATTTATTTAATTGAATGAGAAAAGGTACCCCAAGCTTAGATTCCTCTATACTCCTCCTGGTTAAATGTACTTGACTCGGATAAATGGGTCTTTTTGCTACCGGCTCTGTGTGTTCATTGTGGAGCTGGTATTTGTTAGGAAAGAAGTCAAGCCTTGGATATAATGAAATAATAATCATAAAGTGCTTAGCACGTAGTAAATATTATATAAATGTTAACTGTTATTATTATTACAAAGCTTAGGTTACATAGCTATTAAGAACTATAAGTTAGCTGTTATTACAAAGCCTTCCTCATTAAGGAACAGTGATCAGAAGTTTAGCTTGAACCTGAAAACTGCGTGCCCTAGACTTTTTCTGATCCTATGACACAGCTTTTTCCTTTAATTTTCCATTTGTCTTCTTCTACTTCATAGAATCCTCATTTGTCCTGATTTGACTCTGTCGCATTCTTTCCTTTGTCCTATTGTAACTCCCTTTCTGTTTTCCCTTTTGCCCATGTGACATTGAAATTGCAGGATTGAAACATTATGGAACAGCCAGGGCCTTAGGTAGTAACTTCAGTATTAGTGTCCCTTGCCATCCACACTTTCACCCCTAGTGAGTTAACTACAACTCCTTCCCTCCTCCCTTGAGGTTAATAAATGTACTTAAGTTGTTTTGCATGACTGCGTATGTATAACCTATATCAAATTGCTTGCCTTCTCAAGAAGGGGGGAGAAAAGGGAGGAAAAGAGAGAATTTGGAGCTCAGAATTTTGAAAAACAAATGTTAAAATTTTTCATTTACATGTAGTTGAGAAAAATAAAAATTAAATTTAAAAAATGTATTTAAGTACCCTAGGGACTTGCTTCAGACAGGAATGCACTGGTTGATGACACCTGACTTGCCTGCCTGAGAGAAACCATTCAGTCTGTCCAGTTTTTGCCAGTAGCTATTCTGACCCCTTCCTGTTTGGATGACTCTGCAGGAAGTTGCTCATATGCTTCTATGCGAATACTTTCCTAAAGAAAGCCCTGTTTGTCCCACTGGAATAGAGATCAGCTAATGTAACCTCTTGTTTGTTTTCACTTTGTGGAGGATTTAAAAGAGAACACTTATTGTCTGTTCAGAAACAAATTGCACTGAACTGGTGTTTAAGTGTGTTTGATACAGCACCTTCCCAACTATAGCTCCAAATGACCTGTTGCACTCATTCACTCATTTTCTCTTCCTCTTTCTTTTTTAATTGATCAAAAATATATTGTGATTCATGAGACTAGAAGTGAAGTGACTCTTGGTTGGACATATGGGACACATAAAAGTAAAAATCCAGTGTCCTCAACTGGAGTTTCATGGTAGGCTTTTGAAAATTCCCAGTTGCTAAACTCCAACACAGGCAACAGCAGCTAGAACACAGGAAGGCCTGTGGAAAGCATACACATTTAGGGCTTGGGAACAATGAAGATGCTAGGACTTAAGTAACATCAATATAAGCTACATATAAAATCATCTCTGATTCACCAGGATGGCAGCATCTATAGTATGTTTCTAGTTCCAAGGACTGAATCCAAATCTCATGGTTTATGAATTAAGAGCGAGTCTTGCTTCCCTTCCTTATTCTTCTCCCCCTACTCCCCCCCTACCCCCCGCCTGATAGCATACAATCTTTACTATAGAGGGTCCTGGGTTATATAGGAAATAATAGTCTAAAGACTAAGGGTGTACAATTGAGTTTCTCTTAACATGTCCCTGGACAGAAATGGAATTTATAATCTACTTGCATGATTTACCATCTCTCTAAATAATCACTTTAAAATATCCTAATGCCACTGGTAAAATTTAAGTTTGTTGTTAAAAGCACATCTCTGTTACTTCCATTAGAACCAATTTCTGGTGATTTTTCAAGATAGCTTTCTATTTTAATAGCAACTATTAGCATTCCCATTTTACACACAGAGCAAGCAAAGTGCTTTGAAAAGCTTAAAGTGCTACATAAATGTGAGTTATTATTATTAATTTTGTGTGAGAAACTAGTGAATATATGTACATCATGTGTATATTACAGACTAATTTCAATGTAGGCAAATTCTAGTCGTTCTGCAATTATTTCATTGTAAAATTTCTCACACATCACTTTTACCTCTCTGGGCCTTAATTTTCTCATTTAAATGAGGAGATAGTTTAGATGGTCTCTATCATCCCTTCCAGCTTCAATAATCTATGTCCATAATGTCCATTTGATACTCAGGTAACTTGTTCTGTATTTGAATTTATCACTCATTATAAATCCTGTAAACAACAGAATTGATGATTTGCCATTCACCATTTCCCCCTTTGTCCAATGAATGAATGAATGAATGAATGAATGAAAAAGTGTTTATTAAGCACTTGCCTGTGTTTCAAGCGTTATGCTAAATGCTAAGTATGTAAATACAAAAAGTAAACCAATTGTTGTCCTCAAAGAATTGACATTCTAATAAGGGAAGACAACATAGACAGGGGAATGATGGCCAGACAGAAGTATTTTGGTCAGGAATGTCACAAGGATAGTGAGTAAAATGCCCTTTTCAGGAATGGTGTTGTTGATTTGATGAATGTTCTCAAAGCTCAAGATGGGAAGTGGTAGTGGAGCAGAGAAGGGTTCTGCATGAGGCAGCAATGTAGTAGAGTGGAGGGAGATAACGGTGAATACTCATTCATCAGAAGTCCAGCAGACAAACAACAGCCTAGGATAAGAACCAGCGTGGTAGGAAAGGACCAGAGGTGTAGGCTAAATCAGGGCTTGAAGAATAGGGAGCAGCATGTTAGGTCTGGGTCAAGGTATATCAGTGATCATCAGTCAGAACCTAGGGCTCCAAAGACTGGGCCGAACTGTTGGCTCCTCAGTAGGAAACAATGGAAAGAATACTAGTTCTAGAATCAGAGGAGCTGGCTTTGATTGCACCTGTGATGCTTGTTACCTGTATGACCATGAGCAAGTCACTTAATCTCCTTAGGCCTCAGTTTCCTCATCTATAAAATGAAGGAATTTACTTGGATGACTTCTGAGCTCCCTTTGAGTTCTAGACTGTAATCCTATGAACTCTTAATTAAATGAGACTACACCAAGTCTTGTAATCAGTTCTGAGCCCTATGGACATCTTTAAACTTGCTGTAGAGACACTGTTCAAAGAAAATGAATACTTGCAACATCATTCTTAGTTAAGACTTTGCCTAGAGATGTTGTTACCAACATTAAGCCGTCCTGAATGAGCTGGATTCTGAAGCTGTCACACAGAACAAGAAATTTCAGTTGTTTGTCAGGAATCCATTGCCTGTGATGTTTATCTTCTGATTTCTACGTGACTTTTATGGCAAAATTCCTTGGTGAATCATTTCAGAAAAGCTAACATTGATGTTTATGATGTGGACTTATCCTGCCCAATAGGTTCAGTTACCTACATCAGGAGAAAGGTGTGGAGTTTATTTAATTAGAATACCTGTGCACTTTATTTTTTGGCTTTGCTTTATGTGCCATATGATTTACTATCTTTCTGTTTCCTCTACTGAAACTTTAATTATTCAGGTTGGAGTCCATGGATTAATTAAATGGCTAATCTGATTTCTGAATAGTAGTGTAGTTTTTATCCATTGTAACACCTTGCATCAAAAAGCATGGACAGATTTTGACCAGGCAATGAGCCAGATAGAGATTCAGGATTCTAACTAAATCTTTGGATTTAGGTCATTGTTGATAAGTGGCAGTCATTATCAACTCTGACTATATTGCAGTTTTGGGTCATAACATAGGCCATGTTTGTAATTAAAGGGAACATCTAAGTAGAACAAAATAAACACATTATTTTCAGATAAGGGTAGGCAATTTAGGACTGTTGCCACTGAGAGGCTGTTGTGGCTCTCCAGCATTGTTTTCTTTTTTTTTTTGGCTGATTCTTTCTTTTTGCTTCTTCAGCCTTTATATTTTTTCTTCTCCCCAATCCATGTCCAATTTTTCCTTTACTTATTTTAGAACTACAAACAGCTCTTGAGAGTATTGCTTTAAATCTTGTTGATTTGGGAGAACACCAAGTGTATTTATTAAGTTTTCTTATTTTTTCCCTTATTTGTGTTCATGTAGTTATTAAATTTTCATACTAAACACACTTAGGAAAAGAAATTCTTAAATTCCTGGAATGAAATAACAATAAGATTGAAGAGGTGTTATAAAGAACTGAGGATAGCAGGCTGGCACAGCGGATAGAGCACTGGGTCTGGAGTCACGAAGACTTATTTTCATGAGTTCATATCTGGCCTCAGACACTAGCTATGTGACCCTGGGCAAGTCACTTAACCTTGTTTGCCTCAGTTTCTCATCTGTAAAATGAGCTGGAGAAGGAAATGACAAACTTCTCCAGAATATTTGCCAAGAAAACCCCAAATGAAGTCAGACACAACTGAAAAAGGACTAAGGAAATGGAACTGTATTTTGGCTGTAAATACAGTTTCCTTTCTCAAAAGCTACATCTCTTCAGGTCAAAATAAAGAGAAATTGTGTGAGGAATATAGTAAATAGAAAATAGGTAGTCTTATTTAGTAATTCAGAAAATCTGGTAGCAGTTTCTGGCTTTTTTTTTAATATGTGCCACATGATTTAATCTCTGTCTTCTGTTTTGAAACTGTAATTATTCAAATGGGAAACCCCTTCACCACTCTTTTGGTTTTCTTCCTACCTCAAACTAAATAGCTTTTTGTCTCCTTTGCTGGTTCCTTGTCCTCAAGTCCTGCTTTTCTAGCTTTATCTAATATTATTTCCTTTCACGCATTATATACTCTGTCCAAACTAGAATACTTTATGCATTCTGAGCACACCTTGTGATTTACCACCACCATGATTTTGCTCATCCTACTTTTTGCTTCATGTGTTTTCTGATTCCCACTTTACTTGCTCAATTCCTATATATCTTTTAATTCTAAAATTTCCTTTTTGTTCATCATTCTGTTAGACTTATCTCAGATTGAGAGGACATTGAAATCTCTTGCCATTATCATATTACTGTCTATGTCTTCTTGTGATTCAGTTAATTTTTCCTTTGTGAATTTAGATGATAAGGCATTTGGAGCATATAAGCTTAATATTACTATTGGTTCGCTATCTGTGTTTCCTTTCCAAAAAATGTAGTGTCATGGTTTATTCCTCTTTGTGTTGTGAATGCTTATTATTACTTTATTTGACAGCATGATTGCAAATCCTGTTTTTTATTCACCTGATACATATTAAATTTTGTTCCAGCACTTCACTTTTCTGATGTGTATATCTTTGGTTTTTAGGTGTGTTTCTTGTAGGCAATAGATTGTGGAGTTTGGTTTTCTAACTCAATCTGTCACGTTTTCATTTTATTGGATTGTTTAATCCATTCATATTTAAAGTTTTGAACATTAGGCTTATTTTTAACTCTGTCCATAATTTTTTTCCAAGTTAGGATTCCCCTCCTTCCTCTGTAAACACAGTACTTTACCTCTTCAGTTATTTTAGTTTAATGTGCTTTAAGGCAATCCTATTCCTACAGTCCTTCATCCTCAATCTGTTATTCCTTACTTTTAGAGTTTTGCTCAACATATTATTTTTTCTTTCTTCCTTTTATCTAGTTACTTAATTCTTCCCTGCTTTTTTACCTCTCAGTCAAGTAAAATGCCCCTTGGCCTTTTTAACTTGTTTTGTTTGTTAATTTTTATGAATTTCAATTTTCGTGTTTTTTCCTATAAAAAGATTTCATTCTCTCATTCTTGTCATTATTTATTTTCCCTTTCTGTTGATTGTCTTAGTCTTTGATTCATGACCCTTATATTTATTTAGTCCTTCCTTAATCTCTATATTCCTTGTGAAATTAAAGCTTCTAATGGTACCTATGTGGGGTTCCCTCTTCTAAGCAGTTTCTATGTTATTGCCCTGTAGATCTTAATCCTATTTCCTTTTATGTGTTGTGTACCACCTGCAAGTGAGAAAGAGAATATTGTCCAATGGTAGTAATTTTCCTGTGTCCCTGATTGTGCAGTTCATTATTAACCTTTGTTGTCCCCATGGACATTTTCCCCATGAAATCTCATCCTGTAGTCCGTACCCTCTTACACTTCTAGGTGTCAGTTGCCCCATGGAGCCTTGATTCACCTTATAACTAGTCTGTGTAAGCCTGAAAATCCCTGCAGAATACACTCATTGAAAGGGCCTTATCTCCCTTTACAGAATATCTCTCTTTCTCCATGGGAGCAATTATTAGTAGTATCTCCTTCTACCACTAAAACAAGATTTTCTCCTTTCATTCCCCCCATGTGTCAATCCCTCCCTTTGCCTCCTAAGCCATTCTACTACAGGTCTTCTTCTTCCTGAGGAACTACAGGAGCCATTTTCCCTTCATAGTTAACCTTTGACTTGATTAGAGTATATCACATATTCCCCTCTATCTTCTTACTCCCCCCTTCTTTTTTTATGTGCCCTCCCATTCTGTAATTAGTCCCACAGAAACATCGACTCACATGTAGGCAGAATATTGTAAGGTTAATCCATCATGTTTCAGATCTATTTCTCCATAATCATTCCAACATCTGTTTTCACCCTTGTCTCCTATGCTTTTACAAAGAAATCCCTTAATGTTCTCTCTATTGTCATTTGATGTTGTCCTTAGTTGCTTTATTTGATTACCTTTCTTACATGTCAGTTTCCTGGGGTGCTTGAAAAGCAAATAATCTGTTCAAGTCTGGTTTTCCTTCTAGAAATTCTCCTAACACCTAATTTTTAATGAATGTCTTTTTTCATTAAGAGCTCAGGTCTGTAGGGTATGTCACCTTGAGTTGCATCTTGAGTTCCTCTGGTCTTTGGAATACTTTATTCCATTTCCTCTTGTGGCTTTTGGTGGGTGAAGAAAAGTCTTCCAGTACTTGAATTTCCCTTCCTTTTTCTTTGAAGGTCTTTTTCCTAGTCACTTGTAGAATTTTTTTGTCATTGGAGTTTGTTAAATTTAACACTCTGTGTCTTGAAGTTTGTAGCATAAGCCTTTTATTTTTCCTGAGGAAATTTGTAGATTCTTTCATTTGGCACTGTATTTTCTGTGTTCAAAAGTTCCAGGCAGTTTTCTTGTATTATTTCTTGCGTTATGGTGTTTAGATTTTTTTGACTTGTCCTGCTTTTCTGGGACACTTACAAATCTCAAGTTGTTTCTCTGCATCCTGTCTTCAAGATCAATATCTATTTCTTGTATGGAGATATTGTTTTATTTTCTTTTTTTGTTTGTTTGTTTGTTTGTTTTTAGGCACTTGGGGTTAAGTGACTTGCCCAGGGTCACACAGCTAGTGTCAAGTGTTTGGTCTGAGGCAGGATTTGAACTCAGGTCCTCCTGACTTCAGGACCGGTGCTCTATCCACTGCGCCACCTAGCTGGCCCAGATATTGTTTTATTTTCATGTGATTGTTTTTTGTTTCTCTTCTTCTAGATTGCCTTTCACTTCTGTATTTGTTTTTCCAATCAGTAATTCTCCCTCCTCTCTCTCTCTCTCTCTCTCTCTCTCTCTCTCTCTCTCTCTCTCTGTGTCTCTGTCTCTGTCTCTGTCTCTGTGTCTCTGTCTCTCTGTTTCTGTCTCTGTCCCTGTGTCTCTCTCTCCTTCTCGCTCTCTCTCTCACTCTCATGGATTCAAGTTTTTCTATTCTGCCAGTTATTTCCGCTGTACAGGCCATAACTTTTGCTGTCACAATTCTCATTTCTCTGGTAAACCATTTAGGAACATCCAGCTATGTTTCCATGCTTTCTTGGGAATTCACAAGATCTTTTGCCTCATTAGGTATTGACTTTTTTCCTTTGTCTTGCAACATTTATTCATAGATGTATGGACTCTTTTACCTGATCTCGAGGCTGTAACACCTTCTATCATTAATGTCTTCCATTCTGATTTATAGGAGTATGCTAAAGGACTTTGAATTTTGTTCCTTCTGAGATCTTTGGTAATTGCACTCCTTTTTTTCTTTATAACCCCATACTGCTTGCTTTCTGACTCATTCCAATTTCCTTCCACAAAGTCATCTCAGTTTCTTCATAGTTTAGGCAATTCACACTTTACCAGCTTCAATCTCTGCCACAAATGACTTCTATGAAGATAGAACTGGATGTTGGTATATCTGGGCTCTTTCCCTCAAGCTTAGTGGAGTGCCTTACAGCCATGCACATGGCAACCTACCCTACTTCTCTCTGTTCCTAGGATCCCTGGCTGTGCACTGTTGCAGCACAAAGTAGTGCTGTGATGCCCTAACCAGAACAAGCTTTTAACTTGTGGTTTTCCATAGCTCTGTTGTAGTGGGAGTGGGGGGTGGCAGTGGAACCCCACATGGGTTGGGTTATGCAGTCCAGCTGGAGCAGGATGAGGAGAATGGGAGAGAGTGCTAAGTGAGCACGTTAGGGCTAGAGATTAGCCTTTTCTTCTATTCATTGGATTGTTACCTTGTTGGGGTTCTTGGTGTCTCTTAGCTCATCTGTAAAACGGAAGTAATAATTATGTTCCCTACATAGTAAGATGCATCAAATGAGGCAATGTACTCAAAGCACTTTGTGTCCTTATGCTAGGTAATAATCTTCATGAGACGATACATAGTAAATACAAAGCAAATGTTTACTGAACTGAAATTACAACTAAATCTATACATCAGGACTAACATAATTTGGCATTTTGTGGTTGTTGTTTTGGTGTTTGACACACGTGGACATTCCTATTTAGTCAAGGAAGACCCTAAAATGCAGGAAGATTTAAACAGTTTTGAAGGATTAAAGTGAAAAGACTCATAGGGTTAGCTGTAACCAGCTAAGGCCAGAGATCCTCACCAGCAAATACATGGGCACGAAAAGAAGAACACTAACCATGCTGAGACCTTTGTACCTAGTCTCACCTTGTAGCTCCATTTCCATGAGTAATCTCTGATCTTAAAACTTCTCCATCTAGAATTTCTGCATCAGCATCTGATGATCAGTCCTCTGGGAAGTGTAGTGTCCTGTGGAAACTATGTTGTTAAATGTTTTTGCCTGTTTGAGGGAAAATGCAAGCAATGTATTGCCTAGAAGGCCTAGGTCCAGATCAATTCTGTAACTGGGGAACTTCCTTGGTTGGGGAGAGCAATGGGCTTCCCTCAGCATAGCTGATGTTTATTGTTTATTATTATGCATTGTCTCCTTATTTTAAATATTATTCATTCATCTATTCATTCTATATTAAGAGTAAAATTGCTGTATGCGGGTGTCTGCTTCCATAGGAAACCTTGACCATTATGGTAAGGTCATGTGTTTAGAACTCACTGAAATATAGCACTTTCAAAAAAAAGTTATGGTTAGCCAGGAAGTTTAGAGCTAAGTTCTTATTGACAGATCTATAAACCCACATACCCCTAGATGAGTGGTGCTGCCCTATTTTTCAGCTCAAGAAGGAGAGCTGAAAAATAAATAGTTTTGAATTTTTTGGTAATCTTAGAAAGTATAACACTCCCCAACCTTTCTTAATTCTAGTGCTTTTCCTCTTCAATTATTTCTTATTTATCCAACATATGGCTTGCTATGTTTATATTTGTTTGCTTGCTGTCCCCCTAGTTAGATTGTAAACCCCTTGAGGTCAGTGACTATCTTTCTTTTTTAATATTTGTATTCCTAGCACATAGCACAGTGCCTGGCATATAATAGGCATTTAATAAATATTTACCTATTGACTTAACATTTCTGCTCCAGTGAGGCTTATTAAACCACCAGAGTAAGCATGGGATTCCCTAGTAAGTAGTTATTAATTCCACCTGCTGTCAAATTTAGATACTATATGAGAGAAAATAGTGATTTGACATCTCTGTAAGGCAGAATTGTGAGGGAAGATGGGAAATTTTTATCTTTCTCACCTTTTATTGTGTATTACAAAGGGCTGTTCTGGTAGAAAAGACAATACAGAGAATCCTTGCAGAATAACAGAAGGAGAACTGGATAGGATGGTAAAGGCTCTTAGTGCTGGTTCTGCCTCTGCCAACAATACTTTATATTTGCTTGAGGCTTACAAAGCACTTTGTGTACATTACATTTGATTACATCCTACTACATAGGAAGTACAATATTACTCCAACTTTACAGGTGGTCTTTGAGAAGTGACTTGCCCAAGGCCATGTGGTAAGTAACAGAGACCAAACTTGAGCCCAGGTCTCTTCACTTAAATCCTGTTCTCATTCTACTGCACTAAAATGCTTCTCTAGATGTGTGTGTGTGTGTGTGTGTGTGTGTGTGTGTGAGACTCTGGGCAAATAATTCAACTTATATGTACATCAGTTTCCTCATCTATAAAATCAGAAGATTGAACTTAAACGATCTCTTAGGTCTCTTTCAGCTTTAAAATTCTACGAGTCATCATTGCCCTATCATTAAAAATAGCTAGAGTAAGGCTTAGCAGAAACCAGGACTGTCAAAAGGTGGTAAAGCACAATAAGCAATAGGAAAATTGCATGATTCGAAAGTACAGGAACCATTTATTAGATGATGACAGGAAAACACCTGTACTCCTTGCTTCTATGTTGTGACAGGGCCCAGAATTGGAGAGAGATGTCAAACCTGTGGGGCTAGCTGCCTCACAACCTCCCAAATGAGTAATTTTCCATTGTCTAGGACCTTAACAGTATAAGAAAAGAATCACTAAGTGTGGGATGGAGGCAGAGTCAAGAGGATAGGGTATTTTCGGAAGAAAAAGATTATAGGATCTCTTCTGCCAGGTTTTGCATAGGGAACAACACAGAGACCTATCTAGTTTTTTTTTTGTATGACATGTTAGAAAAGGGCACTTAGCAGGGCCAAAGTATACAAAATAGCTTTAAAATATCTCATTGACTTCCCCTACTTGATCCAGTGATAGATCTCCGTGATAGGGTATCTAAGAGCCTAAATGTATCATGGACTTAACCATAAATGGAGTAGGCTTATTTTGTAGTATTTGAGAGGTCCTAGGATGTTCCCTATCAAGTTCATACCATATATTTGGATCTAGAAGGAATCGTATAAATCATGTAGCCCAAACCTTTTATTTCACAGGTAAGGAAACTGAGACCCATCTAAATGGCATGAGCTATCCAAGGTCAGACAGGTAGTAATCAGCTCCTAACCAATGTCTGACATTTTATCGTTAATTATTTCTTTTATGTCATGCACTATCTTCTCCCTATTCTTTGAGATGCAGCTACACCCTGAAAGGGATAACAAATTCATTTAATTCAGTAAATCAGTTGTGCTAAAGCTTAGAATGAACTGAGGCTGGTGAGGGAAGCTGATGACAAAAAAAACCCACCACAAAACACTTATTTTATTTTTGTTGTTGTTGGATAGGCAGTTGGGTTAAGTGACTTGCCCAGGATCACACAGCTAGTAAGTGTCAAGTGTCTGAGGCCAGATTTGAACTCAGGTCCTCCTGACTCCAGGGCCAGTGCTCTATCCACTGTGCCACCTAGCTACCCCCCAAAAACACTTTTAAAGGTATGTTGGGTAAAATAAGAGTATCAAAAAAAGAGACAATGGAAGAGACTGTGGAAGAGACAGTGACAACTGACAAGAGAAAGCAGAGTTAAGATACACACACATGTGCACATGCATATACAACATGCACACACATATACACATGCACATACATGCACAAATATACAACATGCACACACACATGCACACACATACACAACATGCACACACATACACACACCCTTACATACTTTTAGTTTTCTCTGCTAAAGAGAATAACTTACTTTAGAAATGATAGAATGTACAGGCTAGTGTCATGTGTGAAATTTAACAAAGAGGTAAAATGAGGCAATTCTCCAAGCAAGATAACAGTTTATTAATAGGGCACTGTAGCTTTTAATCAAGGATAGGTCAATGGCACTGCCTCTGGTCAAAGACCTCAAATTGAAGATACAGTTCATTTTCATAAGCATAAGACAAAGAACAGAATAGAAATCATTTCATTGGTTATAGAATTGGCAATATCATGAGGTTGAAGAATCATGATTGGTTACATCAAAGAAAGTGGGCATAGCCCACACATAGGATGAAGACCTCCTCTATTTCTAAGGATTGTGAATTTATGAGTCCCAGCATCCTGATGTCACTGATGGACCCATATATGTAGACTCACTGGCACCTGGGGGATTAGATAAGACTACTTTTTTAATTGCTAAAGATGGTTCAAGGTTAATTAGTCCAGCTTCTTAAGGATAACACACAAACCTTGCAGGAGATGCAGAGATAATGTTTTATGAGAGTATTGAGAACAGAGGTTTTTCTTTAACTAACAGTAATTGTGGGAAAGCTTAAGTCTTTGGCACCTAACATCAGAGAGAAAGACTGAACCTTCGAACTCATGTGCTTCATCACTCAGAGACAGAGAAGAAGCTTAGGTTTATTACAGAATGAAATCACTTGTAGAATAAAATCAAATGTAAAATACACGATCAAGAATTGATTCTCATAATAGCCAAGATAAGTAAGGAGAGTACCTAATTATTCTCCATCAATTCAAGTCACCTGGCCCAGATAAGCTACTTTTTCAGGCACTGAAAAAATTGGTTGAGGTGATTTCTGAGCCATTGTTAATGATATTTCAAGCATTGTGGGGAACAAGAGAGGTACAGCTGGACTCAAGGGGGATTAATACCTTGATTTTTTTTTAAAAGAAGACAGCAGAATCTATAAACTGTAGGTCAGTGAACTTGACTTCAATTTCTGGGAAAATTCTAGCATGGACCTATAGCTAATATGTATTTAGTATTTACTATATACCGGCCACTATGCTGAGTACTTTACTATTATTATCTCTTTTGATCCTCACAATCTGGTTTTTCTAGATTTAGCAATGCAAACAAAGGCTAACTGACTTGCCTGGAGTTATACAACTAGGAAACAAATGTCTGAAGCTGGATTTGAATTCAGGTAATTCCTGATACCAGGCCTGATACCATACCTGATACTAGGTACCACCTAGCTTCCCTATATAGCCCAATATATGTCCCAATAAGGAGATGGTTGGTGGACATCTAGAAGGAGTAACAAGCAATGATTACAAAGCCAGCACAACTTCTTCAATGACAGATCATGCCAGATTAACCTTATTTCCCTTTTGACAGAGTTATTAAAATTGGTGGATGAGAGGAATGTTGTAGATATAGTTTAAATTTTAGCAATGCCTTTGGTAAAGTATCTCAGACTATTTTTGGGTAAAGATGTGGACTAGATGACAATTTAATTAGATGGATTCAGATTTGATTGATGGCCATATTCATAATAGTTATTAATATCATTTGAGCATTGAGGGCATGTTTGTTAAATTTTCAAGAGACAAAAATCTGGGAAAGATAGCTAATATGAAGTGGTGGAGTTTCAAGTAATAGCGTTCTCATTAATTATCAGGCAGAGTTAATTAGCCTTTAGGGAAGGGAACAAGCATTTATTGAGTGCCTACTGTGTGCCCAGAGCTGTGCTAAATGCTTTACAAATATTATTTCATTTGTTAATTTGATGCTAATGTTTCTCATGGATCAACAGGCAGAGTTAATTAGCTTTTAGAAAAGGTATTTATTAAGTATACATGTGTATATATGTGTATATATACACATATGCATACATATGTGTGTGTATGTATATCGGGTGATTGTCACACAA